>NC_089816.1:17316716-17658145 GCF_029633855.1 Hoplias malabaricus | reverse complement strand
TGTCAAAGAACAACATGTTTTCAGCACACGGCAACTTTGCTTTTACAATCCATTATGAAACATAAAAACACTTTCGGGCTTGCTTGCAATGAAAGGCAGAAAGAGTTTTATTAGCTAAACTGCACTCCATAACAAAGACTGTCAGAGTACAGCTTATTTCCAGCAAACTGCATCTTTGTTTATACTAACAAGTAGAACACAGAAAAACTCTTTCTGGCTTGCTTGTAATGAGCACCAGAAAGACAGTTTTATTAACTGAACTGCACTCAGTATTCAAGACTGTCAAAGAACAACTTGTTTTCAGCACACGGCAACGTTGCTTTTACAATCCAGTATGAAACATAAAAACACTTTCGGGCTTGCTTGCAATGAAAGGCAGATAGAGTTTTATTAGCTGAACTGCACTCCATAAGAAAGACTGTCAGAGTACAGCTTATTTCCAGCAAACTGCATCTTTGCTTATACAGACAAGAAGAACACAGAAAAACACTTTCTGGCTTGCTTGCAATGAGCACCAGAAAGACAGTTTTATTAACTGAACTGCACTCAGTATTCAAGACTTTCAAAGAACAACTTGTTTTCAGCACACGGCAACTTTGCTTTTACAATCCAGTATGAAGCATAAAAACACTTTCGGGCTTGCTTGCAATGAAAGGCAGAAAGAGTTTTATTAGCTGAACTGCACTCCATAAGAAAGACTGTCAGAGTACAGCTTATTTCCAGCAAACTGCATCTTTGTTCATACTAACAAGTAGAACACAGAAAAACACTTTCGGGCTTGCTTGCAATGAAAGGCAGAAAGAGTTTTATTAGCTGAACTGCACTCCATAAGAAAGACTGTCAGAGTACAGCTTATTTCCAGCAAACTGCATCTTTGTTCATACTAACAAGTAGAACACAGAAAAACACTTTCGGGCTTGCTTGTAATGAACACTAGAAAGACAGTTTTATTAACTGAACTGCACTCAGTATTCAAGACTGTCAAAGAACAACTTGTTTTCAGCACACGGCAACTTTGCTTTTACAATCCAGTATGAAACATAAAAACACTTTCGGGCTTGCTTGCAATGAGCACCAGAAAGACAGTTTTATTAACTGAACTGCACTCAGTATTCAAGACTGTCAAAGAACAACTCGTTTTCAGCACACGGCAACTTTGCTTTTACAATCCAGTATGAAGCATAAAAACACTTTCGGGCTTGCTTGCAATGAGCACCAGAAAGACATTTTTATTAACTGAACTGCACTCAGTATTCAAGACTGTCAAAGAACAACTTGTTTTCAGCACACAGCAACTTTGCTTTTACAATCCAGTATGAAACATAAAAACACTTTCGGGCTTGCTTGCAATGAAAGGCAGAAAGAATTTTATTAGCTGAACTGCACTCCATAAGAAAGACTGTCAGAGTACAGCTTATTTCCAGCAAACTGCATCTTTGTTCATACTAACAAGTAGAACACAGAAAAACACTTTCTGGCTTGCTTGTAATGAACACCAGAAAGACAGTTTTATTAACTGAACTGCACTCAGTATTCAAGACTGTCAAAGAACAACTTGTTTTCAGCACACGGCAACTTTGCTTTTACAATCCAGTATGAAGCATAAAAACACTTTCGGGCTTGCTTGCAATGAAAGGCAGAAAGAGTTTTATTAGCTGAACTGCACTCCATAAGAAAGACTGTCAGAGTACAGCTTATTTCCAGCAAACTGCATCTTTGTTTATACTAACAAGTAGAACACAGAAAAACACTTTCTGGCTTGTTTGTAATGAGCACCAGAAAGACAGTTTTATTAACTGAACTGCACTCAGTATTCAAGACTGTCAAAGAACAACATGTTTTCAGCACACGGCAACTTTGCTTTCACAATCCAGTATGAAGCATAAAAACACTTTCGGGCTTGCTTGCAATAAGCACCAGAAAGACAGTTTTATTAACTGAACTGCACTCAGTATTCAAGACTGTCAAAGAACAACTTGTTTTCAGCACATAGCAACTTTGCTTTTACAATCCAGTATGAAACATAAAAACACTTTCGGGCTTGCTTGCAATGAAAGGCAGATAGAGTTTTATTAGCTGAACTGCACTCCATAAGAAGGACTCTCAGAGAACAGCTTATTTCCAGCAAACTGCATCTTTGCTTATACAGACAAGAAGAAAACAGAAAAACACTTTCTGGCTTGCTTGCAATGAGCACCAGAAAGACAGTTTTATTAACTGAACTGCACTCAGTATTCAAGACTGTCAAAGAACAACTTGTTTTCAGCACACGGCAACTTTGCTTTTACAATCCAGTATGAAGCATAAAAACACTTTCTGGCTTGCTTGCAATGAGCACCAGAAAGACAGTTTTATTAACTGAACTGCACTCAGTATTCAAGACTGTCAAAGAACAACATGTTTTCAGCACACGGCAACTTTGCTTTTACAATCCATTATGAAACATAAAAACACTTTCGGGCTTGCTTGTAATGAACACTAGAAAGACAGTTTTATTAACTGAACTGCACTCAGTATTCAAGACTGTCAAAGAACAACTTGTTTTCAGCACACGGCAACTTTGCTTTTACAATCCAGTATGAAGCATAAAAACACTTTCGGGCTTGCTTGCAATGAGCACCAGAAAGACAGTTTTATTAACTGAACTGCACTCAGTATTCAAGACTGTTAAAGAACAACTTGTTTTCAGCACACAGCAACTTTGCTTTTACAATCCAGTATGAAACATAAAAACACTTTCGGGCTTGCTTGCAATGAAAGGCAGAAAGAGTTTTATTAGCTGAACTGCACTCCATAAGAAAGACTGTCAGAGTACAGCTTATTTCCAGCAAACTGCATCTTTGTTTATACTAACAAGTAGAACACAGAAAAACACTTTCTGGCTTGCTTGTAATGAGCACCAGAAAGACAGTTTTATTAACTGAACTGCACTCAGTATTCAAGACTGTCAAAGAACAACATGTTTTCAGCACACGGCAACTTTGCTTTTACAATCCATTATGAAACATAAAAACACTTTCAGGCTTGCTTGCAATGAAAGGCAGAAAGAGTTTTATTAGCTGAACTGCACTCCATAAGAAAGACTGTCAGAGTACAGCTTATTTCCAGCAAACTGCATCTTTGTTTATACTAACAAGTAGAACACAGAAAAACTCTTTCTGGCTTGCTTGTAATGAGCACCAGAAAGACAGTTTTATTAACTGAACTGCACTCAGTATTCAAGACTGTCAAAGAACAACTTGTTTTCAGCACACGGCAACGTTGCTTTTACAATCCAGTATGAAACATAAAAACACTTTCGGGCTTGCTTGCAATGAAAGGCAGATAGAGTTTTATTAGCTGAACTGCACTCCATAAGAAAGACTGTCAGAGAACAGCTTATTTCCAGCAAACTGCATCTTTACTTATACAGACAAGAAGAACACAGAAAAACACTTTCTGGCTTGCTTGCAATGAGCACCAGAAAGACAGTTTTATTAACTGAACTGCACTCAGTATTCAAGACTGTCAAAGAACAACTTTTTTTCAGCACACGGCAACTTTGCTTTTACAATCCAGTATGAAGCATAAAAACACTTTCGGGCTTGCTTGCAATGAAAGGCAGAAAGAGTTTTATTAGCTGAACTGCACTCCATAAGAAAGACTGTCAGAGTACAGCTTATTTCCAGCAAACTGCATCTTTGTTCATACTAACAAGTAGAACACAGAAAAACACTTTCTAGCTTGCTTGTAATGAACACCAGAAAGACAGTTTTATTAACTGAACTGCACTCAGTATTCAAGACTGTCAAAGAACAACTTGTTTTCAGCACACGGCAACTTTGCTTTTACAATCCAGTATGAAGCATAAAAACACTTTCGGGCTTGCTTGCAATGAGCACCAGAAAGACAGTTTTATTAACTGAACTGCACTCAGTATTCAAGACTGTCAAAGAACAACTTGTTTTCAGCACACAGCAACTTTGCTTTTACAATCCAGTATGAAACATAAAAACACTTTCGGGCTTGCTTGCAATGAAAGGCAGATAGAGTTTTATTAGCTGAACTGCACTCCATAAGAAGGACTGTCAGAGAACAGCTTATTTCCAGCAAACTGCATCTTTGCTTATACAGACAAGAAGAACACAGAAAAACACTTTCTGGCTTGCTTGCAATGAGCACCAGAAAGACAGTTTTATTAACTGAACTGCACTCAGTATTCAAGACTGTCAAAGAACAACTTGTTTTCAGCACACGGCAACGTTGCTTTTACAATCCAGTATGAAACATAAAAACACTTTCGGGCTTGCTTGCAATGAAAGGCAGATAGAGTTTTATTAGCTGAACTGCACTCCATAAGAAAGACTGTCAGAGAACAGCTTATTTCCAGCAAACTGCATCTTTGCTTATACAGACAAGAAGAACACAGAAAAACACTTTCTGGCTTGCTTGCAATGAGCACCAGAAAGACAGTTTTATTAACTGAACTGCACTCAGTATTCAAGACTGTCAAAGAACAACTTGTTTTCAGCACACAGCAACTTTGCTTTTACAATCCAGTATGAAACATAAAAACACTTTCGGGCTTGCTTGCAATGAAAGGCAGATAGAGTTTTATTAGCTGAACTGCACTCCATAAGAAAGACTGTCAGAGAACAGCTTATTTCCAGCAAACTGCATCTTTGCTTATACAGACAAGAAGAACACAGAAAAACACTTTCTGGCTTGCTTGCAATGAGCACCAGAAAGACAGTTTTATTAACTGAACTGCACTCAGTATTCAAGACTGTCAAAGAACAACTTGTTTTCAGCACACGGCAACTTTGCTTTTACAATCCAGTATGAAGCATAAAAACACTTTCGGGCTTGCTTGCAATGAAAGGCAGATAGAGTTTTATTAGCTGAACTGCACTCCATAAGAAGGACTCTCAGAGAACAGCTTATTTCCAGCAAACTGCATCTTTGCTTATACAGACAAGAAGAACACAGAAAAACACTTTCTGGCTTGCTTGCAATGAGCACCAGAAAGACAGTTTTATTAACTGAACTGCACTCAGTATTCAAGACTGTCAAAGAACAACTTGTTTTCAGCACACGGCAACTTTGCTTTTACAATCCAGTATGAAGCATAAAAACACTTTCTGGCTTGCTTGCAATGAGCACAAGAAAGACAGTTTTATTAACTGAACTGCACTCAGTATTCAAGACTGTCAAAGAACAACATGTTTTCAGCACACGGCAACTTTGCTTTTACAATCCATTATGAAACATAAAAACACTTTCGGGCTTGCTTGTAATGAACACTAGAAAGACAGTTTTATTAACTGAACTGCACTCAGTATTCAAGACTGTCAAAGAACAACTTGTTTTCAGCACACGGCAACTTTGCTTTTACAATCCAGTATGAAGCATAAAAACACTTTCGGGCTTGCTTGCAATGAGCACCAGAAAGACAGTTTTATTAACTGAACTGCACTCAGTATTCAAGACTGTCAAAGAACAACTTGTTTTCAGCACACAGCAACTTTGCTTTTACAATCCAGTATGAAACATAAAAACACTTTCGGGCTTGCTTGCAATGAAAGGCAGAAAGAGTTTTATTAGCTGAACTGCACTCCATAAGAAAGACTGTCAGAGTACAGCTTATTTCCAGCAAACTGCATCTTTGTTTATACTAACAAGTAGAACACAGAAAAACACTTTCTGGCTTGCTTGTAATGAGCACCAGAAAGACAGTTTTATTAACTGAACTGCACTCAGTATTCAAGACTGTCAAAGAACAACATGTTTTCAGCACACGGCAACTTTGCTTTTACAATCCATTATGAAACATAAAAACACTTTCAGGCTTGCTTGCAATGAAAGGCAGAAAGAGTTTTATTAGCTGAACTGCACTCCATAAGAAAGACTGTCAGAGTACAGCTTATTTCCAGCAAACTGCATCTTTGTTTATACTAACAAGTAGAACACAGAAAAACTCTTTCTGGCTTGCTTGTAATGAGCACCAGAAAGACAGTTTTATTAACTGAACTGCACTCAGTATTCAAGACTGTCAAAGAACAACTTGTTTTCAGCACACGGCAACTTTGCTTTTACAATCCAGTATGAAGCATAAAAACACTTTCGGGCTTGCTTGCAATGAAAGGCAGAAAGAGTTTTATTAGCTGAACTGCACTCCATAAGAAAGACTGTCAGAGTACAGCTTATTTCCAGCAAACTGCATCTTTGTTCATACTAACAAGTAGAACACAGAAAAACACTTTCTAGCTTGCTTGTAATGAACACCAGAAAGACAGTTTTATTAACTGAACTGCACTCAGTATTCAAGACTGTCAAAGAACAACTTGTTTTCAGCACACGGCAACTTTGCTTTTACAATCCAGTATGAAGCATAAAAACACTTTCGGGCTTGCTTGCAATGAGCACCAGAAAGACAGTTTTATTAACTGAACTGCACTCAGTATTCAAGACTGTCAAAGAACAACTTGTTTTCAGCACACAGCAACTTTGCTTTTACAATCCAGTATGAAACATAAAAACACTTTCGGGCTTGCTTGCAATGAAAGGCAGATAGAGTTTTATTAGCTGAACTGCACTCCATAAGAAGGACTGTCAGAGAACAGCTTATTTCCAGCAAACTGCATCTTTGCTTATACAGACAAGAAGAACACAGAAAAACACTTTCTGGCTTGCTTGCAATGAGCACCAGAAAGACAGTTTTATTAACTGAACTGCACTCAGTATTCAAGACTGTCAAAGAACAACTTGTTTTCAGCACACAGCAACTTTGCTTTTACAATCCAGTATGAAACATAAAAACACTTTCGGGCTTGCTAGCAATGAAAGGCAGAAAGAGTTTTATTAGCTGAACTGCACTCCATAAGAAAGACTGTCAGAGTACAGCTTATTTCCAGCAAACTGCATCTTTGTTTATACTAACAAGTAGAACACAGAAAAACACTTTCTGGCTTGCTTGTAATGAGCACCAGAAAGACAGTTTTATTAACTGAACTGCACTCAGTATTCAAGACTGTCAAAGAACAACTTGTTTTCAGCACACGGCAACGTTGCTTTTACAATCCAGTATGAAACATAAAAACACTTTCGGGCTTGCTTGCAATGAAAGGCAGATAGAGTTTTATTAGCTGAACTGCACTCCATAAGAAAGACTGTCAGAGAACAGCTAATTTCCAGCAAACTGCATCTTTGCTTATACGGACAAGAAGAACACAGAAAAACACTTTCTGGCTTGCTTGCAATGAGCACCAGAAAGACAGTTTTATTAACTGAACTGCACTCAGTATTCAAGACTGTCAAAGAACAACTTGTTTTCAGCACACGGCAACTTTGCTTTTACAATCCAGTATGAAGCATAAAAACACTTTCGGGCTTGCTTGTAATGAGCACCAGAAAGACAGTTTTATTAACTGAACTGCACTCAGTATTCAAGACTGTCAAAGAACAACTTGTTTTCAGCACACGGCAACGTTGCTTTTACAATCCAGTATGAAACATAAAAACACTTTCGGGCTTGCTTGCAATGAAAGGCAGATAGAGTTTTATTAGCTGAACTGCACTCCATAAGAAAGACTGTCAGAGAACAGCTTATTTCCAGCAAACTGCATCTTTGCTTATACGGACAAGAAGAACACAGAAAAACACTTTCTGGCTTGCTTGCAATGAGCACCAGAAAGACAGTTTTATTAACTGAACTGCACTCAGTATTCAAGACTGTCAAAGAACAACTTGTTTTCAGCACACGGCAACTTTGCTTTTACAATCCAGTATGAAGCATAAAAACACTTTCGGGCTTGCTTGCAATGAGCACCAGAAAGACAGTTTTATTAACTGAACTGCACTCAGTATTCAAGACTGTCAAAGAACAACTTGTTTTCAGCACACAGCAACTTTGCTTTTACAATCCAGTATGAAACATAAAAACACTTTCGGGCTTGCTTGCAATGAAAGGCAGATAGAGTTTTATTAGCTGAACTGCACTCCATAAGAAAGACTGTCAGAGAACAGCTTATTTCCAGCAAACTGCATCTTTGCTTATACAGACAAGAAGAACACAGAAAAACACTTTCTGGCTTGCTTGCAATGAGCACCAGAAAGACAGTTTTATTAACTGAACTGCACTCAGTATTCAAGACTGTCAAAGAACAACTTGTTTTCAGCACACGGCAACTTTGCTTTTACAATCCAGTATGAAGCATAAAAACACTTTCGGGCTTGCTTGCAATGAAAGGCAGATAGAGTTTTATTAGCTGAACTGCACTCCATAAGAAGGACTCTCAGAGAACAGCTTATTTCCAGCAAACTGCATCTTTGCTTATACAGACAAGAAGAACACAGAAAAACACTTTCTGGCTTGCTTGCAATGAGCACCAGAAAGACAGTTTTATTAACTGAACTGCACTCAGTATTCAAGACTGTCAAAGAACAACTTGTTTTCAGCACACGGCAACTTTGCTTTTACAATCCAGTATGAAGCATAAAAACACTTTCTGGCTTGCTTGCAATGAGCACCAGAAAGACAGTTTTATTAACTGAACTGCACTCAGTATTCAAGACTGTCAAAGAACAACATGTTTTCAGCACACGGCAACTTTGCTTTTACAATCCATTATGAAACATAAAAACACTTTCGGGCTTGCTTGTAATGAACACTAGAAAGACAGTTTTATTAACTGAACTGCACTCAGTATTCAAGACTGTCAAAGAACAACTTGTTTTCAGCACACGGCAACTTTGCTTTTACAATCCAGTATGAAGCATAAAAACACTTTCGGGCTTGCTTGCAATGAGCACCAGAAAGACAGTTTTATTAACTGAACTGCACTCAGTATTCAAGACTGTCAAAGAACAACTTGTTTTCAGCACACAGCAACTTTGCTTTTACAATCCAGTATGAAACATAAAAACACTTTCGGGCTTGCTTGCAATGAAAGGCAGAAAGAGTTTTATTAGCTGAACTGCACTCCATAAGAAGGACTGTCAGAGTACAGCTTATTTCCAGCAAACTGCATCTTTGTTTATACTAACAAGTAGAACACAGAAAAACACTTTCTGGCTTGCTTGTAATGAGCACCAGAAAGACAGTTTTATTAACTGAACTGCACTCAGTATTCAAGACTGTCAAAGAACAACATGTTTTTAGCACACGGCAACTTTGCTTTTACAATCCATTATGAAACATAAAAACACTTTCAGGCTTGCTTGCAATGAAAGGCAGAAAGAGTTTTATTAGCTGAACTGCACTCCATAAGAAAGACTGTCAGAGTACAGCTTATTTCCAGCAAACTGCATCTTTGTTTATACTAACAAGTAGAACACAGAAAAACTCTTTCTGGCTTGCTTGTAATGAGCACCAGAAAGACAGTTTTATTAACTGAACTGCACTCAGTATTCAAGACTGTCAAAGAACAACTTGTTTTCAGCACACGGCAACGTTGCTTTTACAATCCAGTATGAAGCATAAAAACACTTTCGGGCTTGCTTGCAATGAGCACCAGAAAGACAGTTTTATTAACTGAACTGCACTCAGTATTCAAGACTGTCAAAGAACAACTTGTTTTCAGCACACAGCAACTTTGCTTTTACAATCCAGTATGAAACATAAAAACACTTTCGGGCTTGCTTGCAATGAAAGGCAGATAGAGTTTTATTAGCTGAACTGCACTCCATAAGAAAGACTGTCAGAGAACAGCTTATTTCCAGCAAACTGCATCTTTGCTTATACAGACAAGAAGAACACAGAAAAACACTTTCTGGCTTGCTTGCAATGAGCACCAGAAAGACAGTTTTATTAACTGAACTGCACTCAGTATTCAAGACTGTCAAAGAACAACTTGTTTTCAGCACACAGCAACTTTGCTTTTACAATCCAGTATGAAACATAAAAACACTTTCGGGCTTGCTAGCAATGAAAGGCAGAAAGAGTTTTATTAGCTGAACTGCACTCCATAAGAAAGACTGTCAGAGTACAGCTTATTTCCAGCAAACTGCATCTTTGTTTATACTAACAAGTAGAACACAGAAAAACACTTTCTGGCTTGCTTGTAATGAGCACCAGAAAGACAGTTTTATTAACTGAACTGCACTCAGTATTCAAGACTGTCAAAGAACAACTTGTTTTCAGCACACGGCAACGTTGCTTTTACAATCCAGTATGAAACATAAAAACACTTTCGGGCTTGCTTGCAATGAAAGGCAGATAGAGTTTTATTAGCTGAACTGCACTCCATAAGAAAGACTGTCAAAGAACAGCTTATTTCCAGCAAACTGCATCTTTGCTTATACAGACAAGAAGAACACAGAAAAACACTTTCTGGCTTGCTTGCAATGAGCACCAGAAAGACAGTTTTATTAACTGAACTGCACTCAGTATTCAAGACTGTCAAAGAACAACTTGTTTTCAGCACACGGCAACTTTGCTTTTACAATCCAGTATGAAGCATAAAAACACTTTCGGGCTTGCTTGCAATGAGCACCAGAAAGACAGTTTTATTAACTGAACTGCACTCAGTATTCAAGACTGTCAAAGAACAACTTGTTTTCAGCACACGGCAACTTTGCTTTTACAATCCAGTATGAAGCATAAAAACACTTTCTGGCTTGCTTGCAATGAGCACCAGAAAGACAGTTTTATTAACTGAACTGCACTCAGTATTCAAGACTGTCAAAGAACAACTTGTTTTCAGCACACGGCAACTTTGCTTTTACAATCCAGTATGAAGCATAAAAACACTTTCTGGCTTGCTTGCAATGAGCACCAGAAAGACAGTTTTATTAACTGAACTGCACTCAGTATTCAAGACTGTCAAAGAACAACATGTTTTCAGCACACGGCAACTTTGCTTTTACAATCCATTATGAAACATAAAAACACTTTCGGGCTTGCTTGTAATGAACACTAGAAAGACAGTTTTATTAACTGAACTGCACTCAGTATTCAAGACTGTCAAAGAACAACTTGTTTTCAGCACACGGCAACTTTGCTTTTACAATCCAGTATGAAGCATAAAAACACTTTCGGGCTTGCTTGCAATGAGCACCAGAAAGACAGTTTTATTAACTGAACTGCACTCAGTATTCAAGACTGTCAAAGAACAACTTGTTTTCAGCACACAGCAACTTTGCTTTTACAATCCAGTATGAAACATAAAAACACTTTCGGGCTTGCTTGCAATGAAAGGCAGAAAGAGTTTTATTAGCTGAACTGCACTCCATAAGAAAGACTGTCAGAGTACAGCTTATTTCCAGCAAACTGCATCTTTGTTTATACTAACAAGTAGAACACAGAAAAACACTTTCTGGCTTGCTTGTAATGAGCACCAGAAAGACAGTTTTATTAACTGAACTGCACTCAGTATTCAAGACTGTCAAAGAACAACATGTTTTTAGCACACGGCAACTTTGCTTTTACAATCCATTATGAAACATAAAAACACTTTCAGGCTTGCTTGCAATGAAAGGCAGAAAGAGTTTTATTAGCTGAACTGCACTCCATAAGAAAGACTGTCAGAGTACAGCTTATTTCCAGCAAACTGCATCTTTGTTTATACTAACAAGTAGAACACAGAAAAACTCTTTCTGGCTTGCTTGTAATGAGCACCAGAAAGACAGTTTTATTAACTGAACTGCACTCAGTATTCAAGACTGTCAAAGAACAACTTGTTTTCAGCACACGGCAACGTTGCTTTTACAATCCAGTATGAAACACAAAAACACTTTCGGGCTTGCTTGCAATGAAAGGCAGATAGAGTTTTATTAGCTGAACTGCACTCCATAAGAAGGACTCTCAGAGAACAGCTTATTTCCAGCAAACTGCATCTTTTCTTATACAGACAAGAAGAACACAGAAAAACACTTTCTGGCTTGCTTGCAATGAGCACCAGAAAGACAGTTTTATTAACTGAACTGCACTCAGTATTCAAGACTGTCAAAGAACAACTTGTTTTCAGCACACGGCAACTTTGCTTTTACAATCCAGTATGAAGCATAAAAACACTTTCTGGCTTGCTTGCAATGAGCACCAGAAAGACAGTTTTATTAACTGAACTGCACTCAGTATTCAAGACTGTCAAAGAACAACATGTTTTCAGCACACGGCAACTTTGCTTTTACAATCCATTATGAAACATAAAAACACTTTCGGGCTTGCTTGTAATGAACACTAGAAAGACAGTTTTATTAACTGAACTGCACTCAGTATTCAAGACTGTCAAAGAACAACTTGTTTTCAGCACACGGCAACTTTGCTTTTACAATCCAGTATGAAGCATAAAAACACTTTCGGGCTTGCTTGCAATGAGCACCAGAAAGACAGTTTTATTAACTGAACTGCACTCAGTATTCAAGACTGTCAAAGAACAACTTGTTTTCAGCACACAGCAACTTTGCTTTTACAATCCAGTATGAAACATAAAAACACTTTCGGGCTTGCTTGCTATGAAAGGCAGAAAGAGTTTTATTAGCTGAACTGCACTCCATAAGAAAGACTGTCAGAGTACAGCTTGTTTCCAGCAAACTGCATCTTTGTTTATACTAACAAGTAGAACACAGAAAAACACTTTCTGGCTTGCTTGTAATGAGCACCAGAAAGACAGTTTTATTAACTGAACTGCACTCAGTATTCAAGACTGTCAAAGAACAACATGTTTTCAGCACACGGCAACTTTGCTTTTACAATCCATTATGAAACATAAAAACACTTTCAGGCTTGCTTGCAATGAAAGGCAGAAAGAGTTTTATTAGCTGAACTGCACTCCATAAGAAAGACTGTCAGAATACAGCTTATTTCCAGCAAACTGCATCTTTGTTTATACTAACAAGTAGAACACAGAAAAACACTTTCTGGCTTGCTTGTAATGAGCACCAGAAAGACAGTTTTATTAACTGAACTGCACTCAGTATTCAAGACTGTCAAAGAACAACATGTTTTCAGCACACGGCAACTTTGCTTTTACAATCCATTATGAAACATAAAAACACTTTCAGGCTTGCTTGCAATGAAAGGCAGAAAGAGTTTTATTAGCTGAACTGCACTCCATAAGAAAGACTGTCAGAGTACAGCTTATTTCCAGCAAACTGCATCTTTGTTTATACTAACAAGTAGAACACAGAAAAACTCTTTCTGGCTTGCTTGTAATGAGCACCAGAAAGACAGTTTTATTAACTGAACTGCACTCAGTATTCAAGACTGTCAAAGAACAACTTGTTTTCAGCACACGGCAACGTTGCTTTTACAATCCAGTATGAAACATAAAAACACTTTCGGGCTTGCTTGCAATGAAAGGCAGATAGAGTTTTATTAGCTGAACTGCACTCCATAAGAAAGACTGTCAGAGAACAGCTTATTTCCAGCAAACTGCATCTTTACTTATACAGACAAGAAGAACACAGAAAAACACTTTCTGGCTTGCTTGCAATGAGCACCAGAAAGACAGTTTTATTAACTGAACTGCACTCAGTATTCAAGACTGTCAAAGAACAACTTGTTTTCAGCACACGGCAACTTTGCTTTTACAATCCAGTATGAAGCATAAAAACACTTTCGGGCTTGCTTGCAATGAAAGGCAGAAAGAGTTTTATTAGCTGAACTGCACTCCATAAGAAAGACTGTCAGAGTACAGCTTATTTCCAGCAAACTGCATCTTTGTTCATACTAACAAGTAGAACACAGAAAAACACTTTCTAGCTTGCTTGTAATGAACACCAGAAAGACAGTTTTATTAACTGAACTGCACTCAGTATTCAAGACTGTCAAAGAACAACTTGTTTTCAGCACACGGCAACTTTGCTTTTACAATCCAGTATGAAGCATAAAAACACTTTCGGGCTTGCTTGCAATGAGCACCAGAAAGACAGTTTTATTAACTGAACTGCACTCAGTATTCAAGACTGTCAAAGAACAACTTGTTTTCAGCACACAGCAACTTTGCTTTTACAATCCAGTATGAAACATAAAAACACTTTCGGGCTTGCTTGCAATGAAAGGCAGATAGAGTCTTATTAGCTGAACTGCACTCCATAAGAAGGACTGTCAGAGAACAGCTTATTTCCAGCAAACTGCATCTTTGCTTATACAGACAAGAAGAACACAGAAAAACACTTTCTGGCTTGCTTGCAATGAGCACCAGAAAGACAGTTTTATTAACTGAACTGCACTCAGTATTCAAGACTGTCAAAGAACAACTTGTTTTCAGCACACGGCAACGTTGCTTTTACAATCCAGTATGAAACATAAAAACACTTTCGGGCTTGCTTGCAATGAAAGGCAGATAGAGTTTTATTAGCTGAACTGCACTCCATAAGAAAGACTGTCAGAGAACAGCTTATTTCCAGCAAACTGCATCTTTGCTTATACAGACAAGAAGAACACAGAAAAACACTTTCTGCCTTGCTTGCAATGAGCACCAGAAAGACAGTTTTATTAACTGAACTGCACTCAGTATTCAAGACTGTCAAAGAACAACTTGTTTTCAGCACACGGCAACTTTGCTTTTACAATCCAGTATGAAGCATAAAAACACTTTCGGGCTTGCTTGCAATGAGCACCAGAAAGACAGTTTTATTAACTGAACTGCACTCAGTATTCAAGACTGTCAAAGAACAACTTGTTTTCAGCACACAGCAACTTTGCTTTTACAATCCAGTATGAAACATAAAAACACTTTCGGGCTTGCTTGCAATGAAAGGCAGATAGAGTTTTATTAGCTGAACTGCACTCCATAAGAAAGACTGTCAGAGAACAGCTTATTTCCAGCAAACTGCATCTTTGCTTATACAGACAAGAAGAACACAGAAAAACACTTTCTGGCTTGCTTGCAATGAGCACCAGAAAGACAGTTTTATTAACTGAACTGCACTCAGTATTCAAGACTGTCAAAGAACAACTTGTTTTCAGCACACGGCAACTTTGCTTTTACAATCCAGTATGAAGCATAAAAACACTTTCGGGCTTGCTTGCAATGAAAGGCAGATAGAGTTTTATTAGCTGAACTGCACTCCATAAGAAGGACTCTCAGAGAACAGCTTATTTCCAGCAAACTGCATCTTTGCTTATACAGACAAGAAGAACACAGAAAAACACTTTCTGGCTTGCTTGCAATGAGCACCAGAAAGACAGTTTTATTAACTGAACTGCACTCAGTATTCAAGACTGTCAAAGAACAACTTGTTTTCAGCACACGGCAACTTTGCTTTTACAATCCAGTATGAAGCATAAAAACACTTTCTGGCTTGCTTGCAATGAGCACCAGAAAGACAGTTTTATTAACTGAACTGCACTCAGTATTCAAGACTGTCAAAGAACAACATGTTTTCAGCACACGGCAACTTTGCTTTTACAATCCATTATGAAACATAAAAACACTTTCGGGCTTGCTTGTAATGAACACTAGAAAGACAGTTTTATTAACTGAACTGCACTCAGTATTCAAGACTGTCAAAGAACAACTTGTTTTCAGCACACGGCAACTTTGCTTTTACAATCCAGTATGAAGCATAAAAACACTTTCGGGCTTGCTTGCAATGAGCACCAGAAAGACAGTTTTATTAACTGAACTGCACTCAGTATTCAAGACTGTCAAAGAACAACTTGTTTTCAGCACACAGCAACTTTGCTTTTACAATCCAGTATGAAACATAAAAACACTTTCGGGCTTGCTTGCAATGAAAGGCAGAAAGAGTTTTATTAGCTGAACTGCACTCCATAAGAAAGACTGTCAGAGTACAGCTTATTTCCAGCAAACTGCATCTTTGTTTATACTAACAAGTAGAACACAGAAAAACACTTTCTGGCTTGCTTGTAATGAGCACCAGAAAGACAGTTTTATTAACTGAACTGCACTCAGTATTCAAGACTGTCAAAGAACAACATGTTTTCAGCACACGGCAACTTTGCTTTTACAATCCATTATGAAACATAAAAACACTTTCAGGCTTGCTTGCAATGAAAGGCAGAAAGAGTTTTATTAGCTGAACTGCACTCCATAAGAAAGACTGTCAGAGTACAGCTTATTTCCAGCAAACTGCATCTTTGTTTATACTAACAAGTAGAACACAGAAAAACTCTTTCTGGCTTGCTTGTAATGAGCACCAGAAAGACAGTTTTATTAACTGAACTGCACTCAGTATTCAAGACTGTCAAAGAACAACTTGTTTTCAGCACACGGCAACTTTGCTTTTACAATCCAGTATGAAGCATAAAAACACTTTCGGGCTTGCTTGCAATGAAAGGCAGAAAGAGTTTTATTAGCTGAACTGCACTCCATAAGAAAGACTGTCAGAGTACAGCTTATTTCCAGCAAACTGCATCTTTGTTCATACTAACAAGTAGAACACAGAAAAACACTTTCTAGCTTGCTTGTAATGAACACCAGAAAGACAGTTTTATTAACTGAACTGCACTCAGTATTCAAGACTGTCAAAGAACAACTTGTTTTCAGCACACGGCAACTTTGCTTTTACAATCCAGTATGAAGCATAAAAACACTTTCGGGCTTGCTTGCAATGAGCACCAGAAAGACAGTTTTATTAACTGAACTGCACTCAGTATTCAAGACTGTCAAAGAACAACTTGTTTTCAGCACACAGCAACTTTGCTTTTACAATCCAGTATGAAACATAAAAACACTTTCGGGCTTGCTTGCAATGAAAGGCAGATAGAGTTTTATTAGCTGAACTGCACTCCATAAGAAGGACTGTCAGAGAACAGCTTATTTCCAGCAAACTGCATCTTTGCTTATACAGACAAGAAGAACACAGAAAAACACTTTCTGGCTTGCTTGCAATGAGCACCAGAAAGACAGTTTTATTAACTGAACTGCACTCAGTATTCAAGACTGTCAAAGAACAACTTGTTTTCAGCACACAGCAACTTTGCTTTTACAATCCAGTATGAAACATAAAAACACTTTCGGGCTTGCTAGCAATGAAAGGCAGAAAGAGTTTTATTAGCTGAACTGCACTCCATAAGAAAGACTGTCAGAGTACAGCTTATTTCCAGCAAACTGCATCTTTGTTTATACTAACAAGTAGAACACAGAAAAACACTTTCTGGCTTGCTTGTAATGAGCACCAGAAAGACAGTTTTATTAACTGAACTGCACTCAGTATTCAAGACTGTCAAAGAACAACTTGTTTTCAGCACACGGCAACGTTGCTTTTACAATCCAGTATGAAACATAAAAACACTTTCGGGCTTGCTTGCAATGAAAGGCAGATAGAGTTTTATTAGCTGAACTGCACTCCATAAGAAAGACTGTCAGAGAACAGCTTATTTCCAGCAAACTGCATCTTTGCTTATACAGACAAGAAGAACACAGAAAAACACTTTCTGGCTTGCTTGCAATGAGCACCAGAAAGACAGTTTTATTAACTGAACTGCACTCAGTATTCAAGACTGTCAAAGAACAACTTGTTTTCAGCACACGGCAACTTTGCTTTTACAATCCAGTATGAAGCATAAAAACACTTTCGGGCTTGCTTGCAATGAGCACCAGAAAGACAGTTTTATTAACTGAACTGCACTCAGTATTCAAGACTGTCAAAGAACAACTTGTTTTCAGCACACAGCAACTTTGCTTTTACAATCCAGTATGAAACATAAAAACACTTTCGGGCTTGCTTGCAATGAAAGGCAGATAGAGTTTTATTAGCTGAACTGCACTCCATAAGAAAGACTGTCAGAGAACAGCTTATTTCCAGCAAACTGCATCTTTGCTTATACAGACAAGAAGAACACAGAAAAACACTTTCTGGCTTGCTTGCAATGAGCACCAGAAAGACAGTTTTATTAACTGAACTGCACTCAGTATTCAAGACTGTCAAAGAACAACTTGTTTTCAGCACACGGCAACTTTGCTTTTACAATCCAGTATGAAGCATAAAAACACTTTCGGGCTTGCTTGCAATGAAAGGCAGATAGAGTTTTATTAGCTGAACTGCACTCCATAAGAAGGACTCTCAGAGAACAGCTTATTTCCAGCAAACTGCATCTTTGCTTATACAGACAAGAAGAACACAGAAAAACACTTTCTGGCTTGCTTGCAATGAGCACCAGAAAGACAGTTTTATTAACTGAACTGCACTCAGTATTCAAGACTGTCAAAGAACAACTTGTTTTCAGCACACGGCAACTTTGCTTTTACAATCCAGTATGAAGCATAAAAACACTTTCTGGCTTGCTTGCAATGAGCACCAGAAAGACAGTTTTATTAACTGAACTGCACTCAGTATTCAAGACTGTCAAAGAACAACATGTTTTCAGCACACGGCAACTTTGCTTTTACAATCCAGTATGAAGCATAAAAACACTTTCGGGCTTGCTTGCAATGAGCACCAGAAAGACAGTTTTATTAACTGAACTGCACTCAGTATTCAAGACTGTCAAAGAACAACTTGTTTTCAGCACACAGCAACTTTGCTTTTACAATCCAGTATGAAACATAAAAACACTTTCGGGCTCGCTTGCAATGAAAGGCAGAAAGAGTTTTATTAGCTGAACTGCACTCCATAAGAAAGACTGTCAGAGTACAGCTTATTTCCAGCAAACTGCATCTTTGTTTATACTAACAAGTAGAACACAGAAAAACACTTTCTGGCTTGCTTGTAATGAGCACCAGAAAGACAGTTTTATTAACTGAACTGCACTCAGTATTCAAGACTGTCAAAGAACAACATGTTTTTAGCACACGGCAACTTTGCTTTTACAATCCATTATGAAACATAAAAACACTTTCAGGCTTGCTTGCAATGAAAGGCAGAAAGAGTTTTATTAGCTGAACTGCACTCCATAAGAAAGACTGTCAGAGTACAGCTTATTTCCAGCAAACTGCATCTTTGTTTATACTAACAAGTAGAACACAGAAAAACTCTTTCTGGCTTGCTTGTAATGAGCACCAGAAAGACAGTTTTATTAACTGAACTGCACTCAGTATTCAAGACTGTCAAAGAACAACTTGTTTTCAGCACACGGCAACGTTGCTTTTACAATCCAGTATGAAACACAAAAACACTTTCGGGCTTGCTTGCAATGAAAGGCAGATAGAGTTTTATTAGCTGAACTGCACTCCATAAGAAGGACTCTCAGAGAACAGCTTATTTCCAGCAAACTGCATCTTTTCTTATACAGACAAGAAGAACACAGAAAAACACTTTCTGGCTTGCTTGCAATGAGCACCAGAAAGACAGTTTTATTAACTGAACTGCACTCAGTATTCAAGACTGTCAAAGAACAACTTGTTTTCAGCACACGGCAACTTTGCTTTTACAATCCAGTATGAAGCATAAAAACACTTTCTGGCTTGCTTGCAATGAGCACCAGAAAGACAGTTTTATTAACTGAACTGCACTCAGTATTCAAGACTGTCAAAGAACAACATGTTTTCAGCACACGGCAACTTTGCTTTTACAATCCAGTATGAAACATAAAAACACTTTCGGGCTTGCTTGTAATGAACACTAGAAAGACAGTTTTATTAACTGAACTGCACTCAGTATTCAAGACTGTCAAAGAACAACTTGTTTTCAGCACACGGCAACTTTGCTTTTACAATCCAGTATGAAGCATAAAAACACTTTCGGGCTTGCTTGCAATGAGCACCAGAAAGACAGTTTTATTAACTGAACTGCACTCAGTATTCAAGACTGTCAAAGAACAACTTGTTTTCAGCACACAGCAACTTTGCTTTTACAATCCAGTATGAAACATAAAAACACTTTCGGGCTTGCTTGCAATGAAAGGCAGAAAGAGTTTTATTAGCTGAACTGCACTCCATAAGAAAGACTGTCAGAGTACAGCTTATTTCCAGCAAACTGCATCTTTGTTTATACTAACAAGTAGAACACAGAAAAACACTTTCTGGCTTGCTTGTAATGAGCACCAGAAAGACAGTTTTATTAACTGAACTGCACTCAGTATTCAAGACTGTCAAAGAACAACATGTTTTTAGCACACGGCAACTTTGCTTTTACAATCCATTATGAAACATAAAAACACTTTCAGGCTTGCTTGCAATGAAAGGCAGAAAGAGTTTTATTAGGTGAACTGCACTCCATAAGAAAGACTGTCAGAGTACAGCTTATTTCCAGCAAACTGCATCTTTGTTTATACTAACAAGTAGAACACAGAAAAACTCTTTCTGGCTTGCTTGTAATGAGCACCAGAAAGACAGTTTTATTAACTGAACTGCACTCAGTATTCAAGACTGTCAAAGAACAACTTGTTTTCAGCACACGGCAACGTTGCTTTTACAATCCAGTATGAAACACAAAAACACTTTCGGGCTTGCTTGCAATGAAAGGCAGATAGAGTTTTATTAGCTGAACTGCACTCCATAAGAAAGACTGTCAGAGAACAGCTTATTTCCAGCAAACTGCATCTTTACTTATACAGACAAGAAGAACACAGAAAAACACTTTCTGGCTTGCTTGCAATGAGCACCAGAAAGACAGTTTTATTAACTGAACTGCACTCAGTATTCAAGACTGTCAAAGAACAACTTGTTTTCAGCACACGGCAACTTTGCTTTTACAATCCAGTATGAAGCATAAAAACACTTTCGGGCTTGCTTGCAATGAAAGGCAGAAAGAGTTTTATTAGCTGAACTGCACTCCATAAGAAAGACTGTCAGAGTACAGCTTATTTCCAGCAAACTGCATCTTTGTTCATACTAACAAGTAGAACACAGAAAAACACTTTCTAGCTTGCTTGTAATGAACACCAGAAAGACAGTTTTATTAACTGAACTGCACTCAGTATTCAAGACTGTCAAATAACAACTTGTTTTCAGCACACGGCAACTTTGCTTTTACAATCCAGTATGAAGCATAAAAACACTTTCGGGCTTGCTTGCAATGAGCACCAGAAAGACAGTTTTATTAACTGAACTGCACTCAGTATTCAAGACTGTCAAAGAACAACTTGTTTTCAGCACACAGCAACTTTGCTTTTACAATCCAGTATGAAACATAAAAACACTTTCGGGCTTGCTTGCAATGAAAGGCAGATAGAGTTTTATTAGCTGAACTGCACTCCATAAGAAGGACTGTCAGAGAACAGCTTATTTCCAGCAAACTGCATCTTTGCTTATACAGACAAGAAGAACACAGAAAAACACTTTCTGGCTTGCTTGCAATGAGCACCAGAAAGACAGTTTTATTAACTGAACTGCACTCAGTATTCAAGACTGTCAAAGAACAACTTGTTTTCAGCACACAGCAACTTTGCTTTTACAATCCAGTATGAAACATAAAAACACTTTCGGGCTTGCTTGCAATGAAAGGCAGATAGAGTTTTATTAGCTGAACTGCACTCCATAAGAAGGACTGTCAGAGAACAGCTTATTTCCAGCAAACTGCATCTTTGCTTATACAGACAAGAAGAACACAGAAAAACACTTTCTGGCTTGCTTGCAATGAGCACCAGAAAGACAGTTTTATTAACTGAACTGCACTCAGTATTCAAGACTGTCAAAGAACAACTTGTTTTCAGCACACGGCAACGTTGCTTTTACAATCCAGTATGAAACATAAAAACACTTTCGGGCTTGCTTGCAATGAAAGGCAGATAGAGTTTTATTAGCTGAACTGCACTCCATAAGAAAGACTGTCAGAGAACAGCTTATTTCCAGCAAACTGCATCTTTGCTTATACAGACAAGAAGAACACAGAAAAACACTTTCTGGCTTGCTTGCAATGAGCACCAGAAAGACAGTTTTATTAACTGAACTGCACTCAGTATTCAAGACTGTCAAAGAACAACATGTTTTCAGCACATGGCAACTTTGCTTTCACAATCCAGTATAAAGCATAAAAACACTTTTGGGCTTGCTTGCAATGAGCACCAGAAAGACAGTTTTATTAACTGAACTGCACTCAGTATTCAAGACTGTCAAAGAACAACTTGTTTTCAGCACACGGCAACTTTGCTTTTACAATCCAGTATGAAGCATAAAAACACTTTCGGGCTTGCTTGCAATGAGCACCAGAAAGACAGTTTTATTAACTGAACTGCACTCAGTATTCAAGACTGTCAAAGAACAACTTGTTTTCAGCACACAGCAACTTTGCTTTTACAATCCAGTATGAAACATAAAAACACTTTCGGGCTTGCTTGCAATGAAAGGCAGAAAGAGTTTTATTAGCTGAACTGCACTCCATAAGAAAGACTGTCAGAGTACAGCTTATTTCCAGCAAACTGCATCGTTGTTTATACTAACAAGTAGAACACAGAAAAACACTTTCTGGCTTGCTTGTAATGAGCACCAGAAAGACAGTTTTATTAACTGAACTGCACTCAGTATTCAAGACTGTCAAAGAACAACTTGTTTTTAGCACACGGCAACTTTGCTTTTACAATCCATTATGAAACATAAAAACACTTTCAGGCTTGCTTGCAATGAAAGGCAGAAAGAGTTTTATTAGCTGAACTGCACTCCATAAGAAAGACTGTCAGAGTACAGCTTATTTCCAGCAAACTGCATCTTTGTTTATACTAACAAGTAGAACACAGAAAAACTCTTTCTGGCTTGCTTGTAATGAGCACCAGAAAGACAGTTTTATTAACTGAACTGCACTCAGTATTCAAGACTGTCAAAGAACAACTTGTTTTCAGCACACGGCAACGTTGCTTTTACAATCCAGTATGAAACACAAAAACACTTTCGGGCTTGCTTGCAATGAAAGGCAGATAGAGTTTTATTAGCTGAACTGCACTCCATAAGAAAGACTGTCAGAGAACAGCTTATTTCCAGCAAACTGCATCTTTACTTATACAGACAAGAAGAACACAGAAAAACACTTTCTGGCTTGCTTGCAATGAGCACCAGAAAGACATTTTTATTAACTGAACTGCACTCAGTATTCAAGACTGTCAAAGAACAACTTGTTTTCAGCACACGGCAACTTTGCTTTTACAATCCAGTATGAAGCATAAAAACACTTTCGGGCTTGCTTGCAATGAAAGGCAGAAAGAGTTTTATTAGCTGAACTGCACTCCATAAGAAAGACTGTCAGAGTACAGCTTATTTCCAGCAAACTGCATCTTTGTTCATACTAACAAGTAGAACACAGAAAAACACTTTCTAGCTTGCTTGTAATGAACACCAGAAAGACAGTTTTATTAACTGAACTGCACTCAGTATTCAAGACTGTCAAATAACAACTTGTTTTCAGCACACGGCAACTTTGCTTTTACAATCCAGTATGAAGCATAAAAACACTTTCGGGCTTGCTTGCAATGAGCACCAGAAAGACAGTTTTATTAACTGAACTGCACTCAGTATTCATGACTGTCAAAGAACAACTTGTTTTCAGCACACAGCAACTTTGCTTTTACAATCCAGTATGAAACATAAAAACACTTTCGGGCTTGCTTGCAATGAAAGGCAGAAAGAGTTTTATTAGCTGAACTGCACTCCATAAGAAGGACTGTCAGAGAACAGCTTATTTCCAGCAAACTGCATCTTTGCTTATACAGACAAGAAGAACACAGAAAAACACTTTCTGGCTTGCTTGCAATGAGCACCAGAAAGACAGTTTTATTAACTGAACTGCACTCAGTATTCAAGACTGTCAAAGAACAACTTGTTTTCAGCACACAGCAACTTTGCTTTTACAATCCAGTATGAAACATAAAAACACTTTCGGGCTTGCTTGCAATGAAAGGCAGATAGAGTTTTATTAGCTGAACTGCACTCCATAAGAAGGACTGTCAGAGAACAGCTTATTTCCAGCAAACTGCATCTTTGCTTATACAGACAAGAAGAACACAGAAAAACACTTTCTGGCTTGCTTGCAATGAGCACCAGAAAGACAGTTTTATTAACTGAACTGCACTCAGTATTCAAGACTGTCAAAGAACAACTTGTTTTCAGCACACGGCAACTTTGCTTTTACAATCCAGTATGAAGCATAAAAACACTTTCGGGCTTGCTTGCAATGAGCACCAGAAAGACAGTTTTATTAACTGAACTGCACTCAGTATTCAAGACTGTCAAAGAACAACTTGTTTTCAGCACACAGCAACTTTGCTTTTACAATCCAGTATGAAACATAAAAACACTTTCGGGCTTGCTTGCAATGAAAGGCAGATAGAGTTTTATTAGCTGAACTGCACTCCATAAGAAAGACTGTCAGAGAACAGCTTATTTCCAGCAAACTGCATCTTTGCTTATACAGACAAGAAGAACACAGAAAAACACTTTCTGGCTTGCTTGCAATGAGCACCAGAAAGACAGTTTTATTAACTGAACTGCACTCAGTATTCAAGACTGTCAAAGAACAACTTGTTTTCAGCACACGGCAACTTTGCTTTTACAATCCAGTATGAAGCATAAAAACACTTTCGGGCTTGCTTGCAATGAAAGGCAGATAGAGTTTTATTAGCTGAACTGCACTCCATAAGAAGGACTCTCAGAGAACAGCTTATTTCCAGCAAACTGCATCTTTGCTTATACAGACAAGAAGAACACAGAAAAACACTTTCTGGCTTGCTTGCAATGAGCACCAGAAAGACAGTTTTATTAACTGAACTGCACTCAGTATTCAAGACTGTCAAAGAACAACTTGTTTTCAGCACACGGCAACTTTGCTTTTACAATCCAGTATGAAGCATAAAAACACTTTCTGGCTTGCTTGCAATGAGCACCAGAAAGACAGTTTTATTAACTGAACTGCACTCAGTATTCAAGACTGTCAAAGAACAACATGTTTTCAGCACACGGCAACTTTGCTTTTACAATCCAGTATGAAGCATAAAAACACTTTCGGGCTTGCTTGCAATGAGCACCAGAAAGACAGTTTTATTAACTGAACTGCACTCAGTATTCAAGACTGTCAAAGAACAACTTGTTTTCAGCACACAGCAACTTTGCTTTTACAATCCAGTATGAAACATAAAAACACTTTCGGGCTCGCTTGCAATGAAAGGCAGAAAGAGTTTTATTAGCTGAACTGCACTCCATAAGAAAGACTGTCAGAGTACAGCTTATTTCCAGCAAACTGCATCTTTGTTTATACTAACAAGTAGAACACAGAAAAACACTTTCTGGCTTGCTTGTAATGAGCACCAGAAAGACAGTTTTATTAACTGAACTGCACTCAGTATTCAAGACTGTCAAAGAACAACATGTTTTTAGCACACGGCAACTTTGCTTTTACAATCCATTATGAAACATAAAAACACTTTCAGGCTTGCTTGCAATGAAAGGCAGAAAGAGTTTTATTAGCTGAACTGCACTCCATAAGAAAGACTGTCAGAGTACAGCTTATTTCCAGCAAACTGCATCTTTGTTTATACTAACAAGTAGAACACAGAAAAACTCTTTCTGGCTTGCTTGTAATGAGCACCAGAAAGACAGTTTTATTAACTGAACTGCACTCAGTATTCAAGACTGTCAAAGAACAACTTGTTTTCAGCACACGGCAACGTTGCTTTTACAATCCAGTATGAAACACAAAAACACTTTCGGGCTTGCTTGCAATGAAAGGCAGATAGAGTTTTATTAGCTGAACTGCACTCCATAAGAAGGACTCTCAGAGAACAGCTTATTTCCAGCAAACTGCATCTTTTCTTATACAGACAAGAAGAACACAGAAAAACACTTTCTGGCTTGCTTGCAATGAGCACCAGAAAGACAGTTTTATTAACTGAACTGCACTCAGTATTCAAGACTGTCAAAGAACAACTTGTTTTCAGCACACGGCAACTTTGCTTTTACAATCCAGTATGAAGCATAAAAACACTTTCTGGCTTGCTTGCAATGAGCACCAGAAAGACAGTTTTATTAACTGAACTGCACTCAGTATTCAAGACTGTCAAAGAACAACATGTTTTCAGCACACGGCAACTTTGCTTTTACAATCCATTATGAAACATAAAAACACTTTCGGGCTTGCTTGTAATGAACACTAGAAAGACAGTTTTATTAACTGAACTGCACTCAGTATTCAAGACTGTCAAAGAACAACTTGTTTTCAGCACACGGCAACTTTGCTTTTACAATCCAGTATGAAGCATAAAAACACTTTCGGGCTTGCTTGCAATGAGCACCAGAAAGACAGTTTTATTAACTGAACTGCACTCAGTATTCAAGACTGTCAAAGAACAACTTGTTTTCAGCACACAGCAACTTTGCTTTTACAATCCAGTATGAAACATAAAAACACTTTCGGGCTTGCTTGCAATGAAAGGCAGAAAGAGTTTTATTAGCTGAACTGCACTCCATAAGAAAGACTGTCAGAGTACAGCTTATTTCCAGCAAACTGCATCTTTGTTTATACTAACAAGTAGAACACAGAAAAACACTTTCTGGCTTGCTTGTAATGAGCACCAGAAAGACAGTTTTATTAACTGAACTGCACTCAGTATTCAAGACTGTCAAAGAACAACATGTTTTTAGCACACGGCAACTTTGCTTTTACAATCCATTATGAAACATAAAAACACTTTCAGGCTTGCTTGCAATGAAAGGCAGAAAGAGTTTTATTAGCTGAACTGCACTCCATAAGAAAGACTGTCAGAGTACAGCTTATTTCCAGCAAACTGCATCTTTGTTTATACTAACAAGTAGAACACAGAAAAACTCTTTCTGGCTTGCTTGTAATGAGCACCAGAAAGACAGTTTTATTAACTGAACTGCACTCAGTATTCAAGACTGTCAAAGAACAACTTGTTTTCAGCACACGGCAACGTTGCTTTTACAATCCAGTATGAAACACAAAAACACTTTCGGGCTTGCTTGCAATGAAAGGCAGATAGAGTTTTATTAGCTGAACTGCACTCCATAAGAAAGACTGTCAGAGAACAGCTTATTTCCAGCAAACTGCATCTTTACTTATACAGACAAGAAGAACACAGAAAAACACTTTCTGGCTTGCTTGCAATGAGCACCAGAAAGACAGTTTTATTAACTGAACTGCACTCAGTATTCAAGACTGTCAAAGAACAACTTGTTTTCAGCACACGGCAACTTTGCTTTTACAATCCAGTATGAAGCATAAAAACACTTTCGGGCTTGCTTGCAATGAAAGGCAGAAAGAGTTTTATTAGCTGAACTGCACTCCATAAGAAAGACTGTCAGAGTACAGCTTATTTCCAGCAAACTGCATCTTTGTTCATACTAACAAGTAGAACACAGAAAAACACTTTCTAGCTTGCTTGTAATGAACACCAGAAAGACAGTTTTATTAACTGAACTGCACTCAGTATTCAAGACTGTCAAATAACAACTTGTTTTCAGCACACGGCAACTTTGCTTTTACAATCCAGTATGAAGCATAAAAACACTTTCGGGCTTGCTTGCAATGAGCACCAGAAAGACAGTTTTATTAACTGAACTGCACTCAGTATTCAAGACTGTCAAAGAACAACTTGTTTTCAGCACACAGCAACTTTGCTTTTACAATCCAGTATGAAACATAAAAACACTTTCGGGCTTGCTTGCAATGAAAGGCAGATAGAGTTTTATTAGCTGAACTGCACTCCATAAGAAGGACTGTCAGAGAACAGCTTATTTCCAGCAAACTGCATCTTTGCTTATACAGACAAGAAGAACACAGAAAAACACTTTCTGGCTTGCTTGCAATGAGCACCAGAAAGACAGTTTTATTAACTGAACTGCACTCAGTATTCAAGACTGTCAAAGAACAACTTGTTTTCAGCACACAGCAACTTTGCTTTTACAATCCAGTATGAAACATAAAAACACTTTCGGGCTTGCTTGCAATGAAAGGCAGATAGAGTTTTATTAGCTGAACTGCACTCCATAAGAAGGACTGTCAGAGAACAGCTTATTTCCAGCAAACTGCATCTTTGCTTATACAGACAAGAAGAACACAGAAAAACACTTTCTGGCTTGCTTGCAATGAGCACCAGAAAGACAGTTTTATTAACTGAACTGCACTCAGTATTCAAGACTGTCAAAGAACAACTTGTTTTCAGCACACGGCAACGTTGCTTTTACAATCCAGTATGAAACATAAAAACACTTTCGGGCTTGCTTGCAATGAAAGGCAGATAGAGTTTTATTAGCTGAACTGCACTCCATAAGAAAGACTGTCAGAGAACAGCTTATTTCCAGCAAACTGCATCTTTGCTTATACAGACAAGAAGAACACAGAAAAACACTTTCTGGCTTGCTTGCAATGAGCACCAGAAAGACAGTTTTATTAACTGAACTGCACTCAGTATTCAAGACTGTCAAAGAACAACATGTTTTCAGCACATGGCAACTTTGCTTTCACAATCCAGTATAAAGCATAAAAACACTTTCGGGCTTGCTTGCAATGAGCACCAGAAAGACAGTTTTATTAACTGAACTGCACTCAGTATTCAAGACTGTCAAAGAACAACTTGTTTTCAGCACACGGCAACTTTGCTTTTACAATCCAGTATGAAGCATAAAAACACTTTCGGGCTTGCTTGCAATGAGCACCAGAAAGACAGTTTTATTAACTGAACTGCACTCAGTATT
This sequence comes from Hoplias malabaricus, assembly GCF_029633855.1. Lineage (NCBI taxonomy): Eukaryota > Metazoa > Chordata > Actinopteri > Characiformes > Erythrinidae > Hoplias > Hoplias malabaricus. The sequence continues at coordinate 17,629,682 of NC_089816.1, read as the reverse complement.
CAAGACTGTCAAAGAACAACTTGTTTTCAGCACACAGCAACTTTGCTTTTACAATCCAGTATGAAACATAAAAACACTTTCGGGCTTGCTTGCAATGAAAGGCAGAAAGAGTTTTATTAGCTGAACTGCACTCCATAAGAAAGACTGTCAGAGTACAGCTTATTTCCAGCAAACTGCATCGTTGTTTATACTAACAAGTAGAACACAGAAAAACACTTTCTGGCTTGCTTGTAATGAGCACCAGAAAGACAGTTTTATTAACTGAACTGCACTCAGTATTCAAGACTGTCAAAGAACAACATGTTTTTAGCACACGGCAACTTTGCTTTTACAATCCATTATGAAACATAAAAACACTTTCAGGCTTGCTTGCAATGAAAGGCAGAAAGAGTTTTATTAGCTGAACTGCACTCCATAAGAAAGACTGTCAGAGTACAGCTTATTTCCAGCAAACTGCATCTTTGTTTATACTAACAAGTAGAACACAGAAAAACTCTTTCTGGCTTGCTTGTAATGAGCACCAGAAAGACAGTTTTATTAACTGAACTGCACTCAGTATTCAAGACTGTCAAAGAACAACTTGTTTTCAGCACACGGCAACGTTGCTTTTACAATCCAGTATGAAACACAAAAACACTTTCGGGCTTGCTTGCAATGAAAGGCAGATAGAGTTTTATTAGCTGAACTGCACTCCATAAGAAAGACTGTCAGAGAACAGCTTATTTCCAGCAAACTGCATCTTTACTTATACAGACAAGAAGAACACAGAAAAACACTTTCTGGCTTGCTTGCAATGAGCACCAGAAAGACATTTTTATTAACTGAACTGCACTCAGTATTCAAGACTGTCAAAGAACAACTTGTTTTCAGCACACGGCAACTTTGCTTTTACAATCCAGTATGAAGCATAAAAACACTTTCGGGCTTGCTTGCAATGAAAGGCAGAAAGAGTTTTATTAGCTGAACTGCACTCCATAAGAAAGACTGTCAGAGTACAGCTTATTTCCAGCAAACTGCATCTTTGTTCATACTAACAAGTAGAACACAGAAAAACACTTTCTAGCTTGCTTGTAATGAACACCAGAAAGACAGTTTTATTAACTGAACTGCACTCAGTATTCAAGACTGTCAAATAACAACTTGTTTTAAGCACACGGCAACTTTGCTTTTACAATCCAGTATGAAGCATAAAAACACTTTCGGGCTTGCTTGCAATGAGCACCAGAAAGACAGTTTTATTAACTGAACTGCACTCAGTATTCATGACTGTCAAAGAACAACTTGTTTTCAGCACACAGCAACTTTGCTTTTACAATCCAGTATGAAACATAAAAACACTTTCGGGCTTGCTTGCAATGAAAGGCAGATAGAGTTTTATTAGCTGAACTGCACTCCATAAGAAGGACTGTCAGAGAACAGCTTATTTCCAGCAAACTGCATCTTTGCTTATACAGACAAGAAGAACACAGAAAAACACTTTCTGGCTTGCTTGCAATGAGCACCAGAAAGACAGTTTTATTAACTGAACTGCACTCAGTATTCAAGACTGTCAAAGAACAACTTGTTTTCAGCACACGGCAACGTTGCTTTTACAATCCAGTATGAAACATAAAAACACTTTCGGGCTTGCTTGCAATGAAAGGCAGATAGAGTTTTATTAGCTGAACTGCACTCCATAAGAAAGACTGTCAGAGAACAGCTTATTTCCAGCAAACTGCATCTTTGCTTATACAGACAAGAAGAACACAGAAAAACACTTTCTGGCTTGCTTGCAATGAGCACCAGAAAGACAGTTTTATTAACTGAACTGCACTCAGTATTCAAGACTGTCAAAGAACAACTTGTTTTCAGCACACGGCAACTTTGCTTTTACAATCCAGTATGAAGCATAAAAACACTTTCGGGCTTGCTTGCAATGAGCACCAGAAAGACAGTTTTATTAACTGAACTGCACTCAGTATTCAAGACTGTCAAAGAACAACTTGTTTTCAGCACACAGCAACTTTGCTTTTACAATCCAGTATGAAACATAAAAACACTTTCGGGCTTGCTTGCAATGAAAGGCAGATAGAGTTTTATTAGCTGAACTGCACTCCATAAGAAAGACTGTCAGAGAACAGCTTATTTCCAGCAAACTGCATCTTTACTTATACAGACAAGAAGAACACAGAAAAACACTTTCTGGCTTGCTTGCAATGAGCACCAGAAAGACAGTTTTATTAACTGAACTGCACTCAGTATTCAAGACTGTCAAAGAACAACTTGTTTTCAGCACACGGCAACTTTGCTTTTACAATCCAGTATGAAGCATAAAAACACTTTCGGGCTTGCTTGCAATGAAAGGCAGAAAGAGTTTTATTAGCTGAACTGCACTCCATAAGAAAGACTGTCAGAGTACAGCTTATTTCCAGCAAACTGCATCTTTGTTCATACTAACAAGTAGAACACAGAAAAACACTTTCTGGCTTGCTTGTAATGAACACCAGAAAGACAGTTTTATTAACTGAACTGCACTCAGTATTCAAGACTGTCAAAGAACAACTTGTTTTCAGCACACGGCAACTTTGCTTTTACAATCCAGTATGAAGCATAAAAACACTTTCGGGCTTGCTTGCAATGAGCACCAGAAAGACAGTTTTATTAACTGAACTGCACTCAGTATTCAAGACTGTCAAAGAACAACTTGTTTTCAGCACACAGCAACTTTGCTTTTACAATCCAGTATGAAACATAAAAACACTTTCGGGCTTGCTTGCAATGAAAGGCAGATAGAGTTTTATTAGCTGAACTGCACTCCATAAGAAAGACTGTCAGAGAACAGCTTATTTCCAGCAAACTGCATCTTTGCTTATACAGACAAGAAGAACACAGAAAAACACTTTCTGGCTTGCTTGCAATGAGCACCAGAAAGACAGTTTTATTAACTGAACTGCACTCAGTATTCAAGACTGTCAAAGAACAACTTGTTTTCAGCACACGGCAACGTTGCTTTTACAATCCAGTATGAAACATAAAAACACTTTCGGGCTTGCTTGCAATGAAAGGCAGAAAGAGTTTTATTAGCTGAACTGCACTCCATAAGAAAGACTGTCAGAGTATAGCTTATTTCCAGCAAACTGCATCTTTGTTCATACTAACAAGTAGAACACAGAAAAACACTTTCTGGCTTGCTTGTAATGAACACCAGAAAGACAGTTTTATTAACTGAACTGCACTCAGTATTCAAGACTGTCAAAGAACAACTTGTTTTCAGCACACGGCAACTTTGCTTTTACAATCCAGTATGAAGCATAAAAACACTTTCGGGCTTGCTTGCAATGAGCACCAGAAAGACAGTTTTATTAACTGAACTGCACTCAGTATTCAAGACTGTCAAAGAACAACTTGTTTTCAGCACACAGCAACTTTGCTTTTACAATCCAGTATGAAACATAAAAACACTTTCGGGCTTGCTTGCAATGAAAGGCAGAAAGAGTTTTATTAGCTGAACTGCACTCCATAAGAAGGACTGTCAGAGAACAGCTTATTTCCAGCAAACTGCATCTTTGCTTATACAGACAAGAAGAACACAGAAAAACACTTTCTGGCTTGCTTGCAATGAGCACCAGAAAGACAGTTTTATTAACTGAACTGCACTCAGTATTCAAGACTGTCAAAGAACAACTTGTTTTCAGCACACAGCAACTTTGCTTTTACAATCCAGTATGAAACATAAAAACACTTTCGGGCTTGCTTGCAATGAAAGGCAGATAGAGTTTTATTAGCTGAACTGCACTCCATAAGAAGGACTGTCAGAGAACAGCTTATTTCCAGCAAACTGCATCTTTGCTTATACAGACAAGAAGAACACAGAAAAACACTTTCTGGCTTGCTTGCAATGAGCACCAGAAAGACAGTTTTATTAACTGAACTGCACTCAGTATTCAAGACTGTCAAAGAACAACTTGTTTTCAGCACACGGCAACGTTGCTTTTACAATCCAGTATGAAACATAAAAACACTTTCGGGCTTGCTTGCAATGAAAGGCAGATAGAGTTTTATTAGCTGAACTGCACTCCATAAGAAAGACTGTCAGAGAACAGCTTATTTCCAGCAAACTGCATCTTTGCTTATACAGACAAGAAGAACACAGAAAAACACTTTCTGGCTTGCTTGCAATGAGCACCAGAAAGACAGTTTTATTAACTGAACTGCACTCAGTATTCAAGACTGTCAAAGAACAACTTGTTTTCAGCACACGGCAACTTTGCTTTTACAATCCAGTATGAAGCATAAAAACACTTTCGGGCTTGCTTGCAATGAGCACCAGAAAGACAGTTTTATTAACTGAACTGCACTCAGTATTCAAGACTGTCAAAGAACAACTTGTTTTCAGCACACAGCAACTTTGCTTTTACAATCCAGTATGAAACATAAAAACACTTTCGGGCTTGCTTGCAATGAAAGGCAGATAGAGTTTTATTAGCTGAACTGCACTCCATAAGAAAGACTGTCAGAGAACAGCTTATTTCCAGCAAACTGCATCTTTACTTATACAGACAAGAAGAACACAGAAAAACACTTTCTGGCTTGCTTGCAATGAGCACCAGAAAGACAGTTTTATTAACTGAACTGCACTCAGTATTCAAGACTGTCAAAGAACAACTTGTTTTCAGCACACGGCAACTTTGCTTTTACAATCCAGTATGAAGCATAAAAACACTTTCGGGCTTGCTTGCAATGAAAGGCAGAAAGAGTTTTATTAGCTGAACTGCACTCCATAAGAAAGACTGTCAGAGTACAGCTTATTTCCAGCAAACTGCATCTTTGTTCATACTAACAAGTAGAACACAGAAAAACACTTTCTGGCTTGCTTGTAATGAACACCAGAAAGACAGTTTTATTAACTGAACTGCACTCAGTATTCAAGACTGTCAAAGAACAACTTGTTTTCAGCACACGGCAACTTTGCTTTTACAATCCAGTATGAAGCATAAAAACACTTTCGGGCTTGCTTGCAATGAGCACCAGAAAGACAGTTTTATTAACTGAACTGCACTCAGTATTCAAGACTGTCAAAGAACAACTTGTTTTCAGCACACAGCAACTTTGCTTTTACAATCCAGTATGAAACATAAAAACACTTTCGGGCTTGCTTGCAATGAAAGGCAGATAGAGTTTTATTAGCTGAACTGCACTCCATAAGAAAGACTGTCAGAGAACAGCTTATTTCCAGCAAACTGCATCTTTGCTTATACAGACAAGAAGAACACAGAAAAACACTTTCTGGCTTGCTTGCAATGAGCACCAGAAAGACAGTTTTATTAACTGCACTGCACTCAGTATTCAAGACTGTCAAAGAACAACTTGTTTTCAGCACACGGCAACGTTGCTTTTACAATCCAGTATGAAACATAAAAACACTTTCGGGCTTGCTTGCAATGAAAGGCAGAAAGAGTTTTATTAGCTGAACTGCACTCCATAAGAAAGACTGTCAGAGTATAGCTTATTTCCAGCAAACTGCATCTTTGTTCATACTAACAAGTAGAACACAGAAAAACACTTTCTGGCTTGCTTGTAATGAACACCAGAAAGACAGTTTTATTAACTGAACTGCACTCAGTATTCAAGACTGTCAAAGAACAACTTGTTTTCAGCACACGGCAACTTTGCTTTTACAATCCAGTATGAAGCATAAAAACACTTTCGGGCTTGCTTGCAATGAGCACCAGAAAGACAGTTTTATTAACTGAACTGCACTCAGTATTCAAGACTGTCAAAGAACAACTTGTTTTCAGCACACAGCAACTTTGCTTTTACAATCCAGTATGAAACATAAAAACACTTTCGGGCTTGCTTGCAATGAAAGGCAGATAGAGTTTTATTAGCTGAACTGCACTCCATAAGAAGGACTGTCAGAGAACAGCTTATTTCCAGCAAACTGCATCTTTGCTTATACAGACAAGAAGAACACAGAAAAACACTTTCTGGCTTGCTTGCAATGAGCACCAGAAAGACAGTTTTATTAACTGAACTGCACTCAGTATTCAAGACTGTCAAAGAACAACTTGTTTTCAGCACACAGCAACTTTGCTTTTACAATCCAGTATGAAACATAAAAACACTTTCGGGCTTGCTTGCAATGAAAGGCAGATAGAGTTTTATTAGCTGAACTGCACTCCATAAGAAAGACTGTCAGAGAACAGCTTATTTCCAGCAAACTGCATCTTTACTTATACAGACAAGAAGAACACAGAAAAACACTTTCTGGCTTGCTTGCAATGATCACCAGAAAGACAGTTTTATTAACTGAACTGCACTCAGTATTCAAGACTGTCAAAGAACAACTTGTTTTCAGCACACGGCAACTTTGCTTTTACAATCCAGTATGAAGCATAAAAACACTTTCGGGCTTGCTTGCAATGAAAGGCAGAAAGAGTTTTATTAGCTGAACTGCACTCCATAAGAAAGACTGTCAGAGTACAGCTTATTTCCAGCAAACTGCATCTTTGTTCATACTAACAAGTAGAACACAGAAAAACACTTTCTGGCTTGCTTGTAATGAACACCAGAAAGACAGTTTTATTAACTGAACTGCACTCAGTATTCAAGACTGTCAAAGAACAATTTGTTTTCAGCACACGGCAACTTTGCTTTTACAATCCAGTATGAAGCATAAAAACACTTTCGGGCTTGCTTGCAATGAAAGGCAGATAGAGTTTTATTAGCTGAACTGCACTCCATAAGAAAGACTGTCAGAGAACAGCTTATTTCCAGCAAACTGCATCTTTGCTTATACAGACAAGAAGAACACAGAAAAACACTTTCTGGCTTGCTTGCAATGAGCACCAGAAAGACAGTTTTATTAACTGCACTGCACTCAGTATTCAAGACTGTCAAAGAACAACTTGTTTTCAGCACACGGCAACGTTGCTTTTACAATCCAGTATGAAGCATAAAAACACTTTCGGGCTTGCTTGCAATGAAAGGCAGAAAGAGTTTTATTAGCTGAACTGCACTCCATAAGAAAGACTGTCAGAGTATAGCTTATTTCCAGCAAACTGCATCTTTGTTCATACTAACAAGTAGAACACAGAAAAACACTTTCTGGCTTGCTTGTAATGAACACCAGAAAGACAGTTTTATTAACTGAACTGCACTCAGTATTCAAGACTGTCAAAGAACAACTTGTTTTCAGCACACGGCAACTTTGCTTTTACAATCCAGTATGAAGCATAAAAACACTTTCGGGCTTGCTTGCAATGAGCACCAGAAAGACAGTTTTATTAACTGAACTGCACTCAGTATTCAAGACTGTCAAAGAACAACTTGTTTTCAGCACACAGCAACTTTGCTTTTACAATCCAGTATGAAACATAAAAACACTTTCGGGCTTGCTTGCAATGAAAGGCAGATAGAGTTTTATTAGCTGAACTGCACTCCATAAGAAAGACTGTCAGAGAACAGCTTATTTCCAGCAAACTGCATCTTTGCTTATACAGACAAGAAGAACACAGAAAAACACTTTCTGGCTTGCTTGCAATGAGCACCAGAAAGACAGTTTTATTAACTGAACTGCACTCAGTATTCAAGACTGTCAAAGAACAACTTGTTTTCAGCACACGGCAACTTTGCTTTTACAATCCAGTATGAAGCATAAAAACACTTTCGGGCTTGCTTGCAATGAAAGGCAGAAAGAGTTTTATTAGCTGAACTGCACTCCATAAGAAAGACTGTCAGAGTACAGCTTATTTCCAGCAAACTGCATCTTTGTTCATACTAACAAGTAGAACACAGAAAAACACTTTCTGGCTTGCTTGTGATGAACACCAGAAAAACAGTTTTATTAACTGAACTGCACTCAGTATTCAAGACTGTCAAAGAACAACTTGTTTTCAGCACACGGCAACTTTGCTTTTACAATCCAGTATGAAGCATAAAAACACTTTCGGGCTTGCTTGCAATGAGCACCAGAAAGACAGTTTTATTAACTGAACTGCACTTAGTATTCAAGACTGTCAAAGAACAACTTGTTTTCAGCACACGGCAACTTTGCTTTTACAATCCAGTATGAAGCATAAAAACACTTTCGGGCTTGCTTGCAATGAGCACCAGAAAGACAGTTTTATTAACTGAACTGCACTCAGTATTCAAGACTGTCAAAGAACAACTTGTTTTCAGCACACAGCAACTTTGCTTTTACAATCCAGTATGAAACATAAAAACACTTTCGGGCTTGCTTGCAATGAAAGGCAGATAGAGTTTTATTAGCTGAACTGCACTCCATAAGAAAGACTGTCAGAGAACAGCTTATTTCCAGCAAACTGCATCTTTGCTTATACAGACAAGAAGAACACAGAAAAACACTTTCTGGCTTGCTTGCAATGAGCACCAGAAAGACAGTTTTATTAACTGAACTGCACTCAGTATTCAAGACTGTCAAAGAACAACTTGTTTTCAGCACACGGCAACGTTGCTTTTACAATCCAGTATGAAACATAAAAACACTTTCGGGCTTGCTTGCAATGAAAGGCAGAAAGAGTTTTATTAGCTGAACTGCACTCCATAAGAAAGAATGTCAGAGTACAGCTTATTTCCAGCAAACTGCATCTTTGTTCATACTAACAAGTAGAACACAGAAAAACACTTTCTGGCTTGCTTGTAATGAACACCAGAAAGACAGTTTTATTAACTGAACTGCACTCAGTATTCAAGACTGTCAAAGAACAACTTGTTTTCAGCACACGGCAACTTTGCTTTTACAATCCAGTATGAAGCATAAAAACACTTTCGGGCTTGCTTGCAATGAGCACCAGAAAGACAGTTTTATTAACTGAACTGCACTCAGTATTCAAGACTGTCAAAGAACAACTTGTTTTCAGCACACAGCAACTTTGCTTTTACAATCCAGTATGAAACATAAAAACACTTTCGGGCTTGCTTGCAATGAAAGGCAGATAGAGTTTTATTAGCTGAACTGCACTCCATAAGAAGGACTGTCAGAGAACAGCTTATTTCCAGCAAACTGCATCTTTGCTTATACAGACAAGAAGAACACAGAAAAACACTTTCTGGCTTGCTTGCAATGAGCACCAGAAAGACAGTTTTATTAACTGAACTGCACTCAGTATTCAAGACTGTCAAAGAACAACTTGTTTTCAGCACACAGCAACTTTGCTTTTACAATCCAGTATGAAACATAAAAACACTTTCGGGCTTGCTTGCAATGAAAGGCAGATAGAGTTTTATTAGCTGAACTGCACTCCATAAGAAAGACTGTCAGAGAACAGCTTATTTCCAGCAAACTGCATCTTTACTTATACAGACAAGAAGAACACAGAAAAACACTTTCTGGCTTGCTTGCAATGAGCACCAGAAAGACAGTTTTATTAACTGAACTGCACTCAGTATTCAAGACTGTCAAAGAACAACTTGTTTTCAGCACACGGCAACTTTGCTTTTACAATCCAGTATGAAGCATAAAAACACTTTCGGGCTTGCTTGCAATGAAAGGCAGAAAGAGTTTTATTAGCTGAACTGCACTCCATAAGAAAGACTGTCAGAGTACAGCTTATTTCCAGCAAACTGCATCTTTGTTCATACTAACAAGTAGAACACAGAAAAACACTTTCTGGCTTGCTTGTAATGAACACCAGAAAGACAGTTTTATTAACTGAACTGCACTCAGTATTCAAGACTGTCAAAGAACAAATTGTTTTCAGCACACGGCAACTTTGCTTTTACAATCCAGTATGAAGCATAAAAACACTTTCGGGCTTGCTTGCAATGAAAGGCAGATAGAGTTTTATTAGCTGAACTGCACTCCATAAGAAAGACTGTCAGAGAACAGCTTATTTCCAGCAAACTGCATCTTTGCTTATACAGACAAGAAGAACACAGAAAAACACTTTCTGGCTTGCTTGCAATGAGCACCAGAAAGACAGTTTTATTAACTGCACTGCACTCAGTATTCAAGACTGTCAAAGAACAACTTGTTTTCAGCACACGGCAACGTTGCTTTTACAATCCAGTATGAAACATAAAAACACTTTCGGGCTTGCTTGCAATGAAAGGCAGAAAGAGTTTTATTAGCTGAACTGCACTCCATAAGAAAGACTGTCAGAGTATAGCTTATTTCCAGCAAACTGCATCTTTGTTCATACTAACAAGTAGAACACAGAAAAACACTTTCTGGCTTGCTTGTAATGAACACCAGAAAGACAGTTTTATTAACTGAACTGCACTCAGTATTCAAGACTGTCAAAGAACAACTTGTTTTCAGCACACGGCAACTTTGCTTTTACAATCCAGTATGAAGCATAAAAACACTTTCGGGCTTGCTTGCAATGAGCACCAGAAAGACAGTTTTATTAACTGAACTGCACTCAGTATTCAAGACTGTCAAAGAACAACTTGTTTTCAGCACACAGCAACTTTGCTTTTACAATCCAGTATGAAACATAAAAACACTTTCGGGCTTGCTTGCAATGAAAGGCAGATAGAGTTTTATTAGCTGAACTGCACTCCATAAGAAAGACTGTCAGAGAACAGCTTATTTCCAGCAAACTGCATCTTTGCTTATACAGACAAGAAGAACACAGAAAAACACTTTCTGGCTTGCTTGCAATGAGCACCAGAAAGACAGTTTTATTAACTGAACTGCACTCAGTATTCAAGACTGTCAAAGAACAACTTGTTTTCAGCACACGGCAACTTTGCTTTTACAATCCAGTATGAAGCATAAAAACACTTTCGGGCTTGCTTGCAATGAAAGGCAGAAAGAGTTTTATTAGCTGAACTGCACTCCATAAGAAAGACTGTCAGAGTACAGCTTATTTCCAGCAAACTGCATCTTTGTTCATACTAACAAGTAGAACACAGAAAAACACTTTCTGGCTTGCTTGTAATGAACACCAGAAAAACAGTTTTATTAACTGAACTGCACTCAGTATTCAAGACTGTCAAAGAACAACTTGTTTTCAGCACACGGCAACTTTGCTTTTACAATCCAGTATGAAGCATAAAAACACTTTCGGGCTTGCTTGCAATGAGCACCAGAAAGACAGTTTTATTAACTGAACTGCACTCAGTATTCAAGACTGTCAAAGAACAACTTGTTTTCAGCACACGGCAACTTTGCTTTTACAATCCAGTATGAAGCATAAAAACACTTTCGGGCTTGCTTGCAATGAGCACCAGAAAGACAGTTTTATTAACTGAACTGCACTCAGTATTCAAGACTGTCAAAGAACAACTTGTTTTCAGCACACAGCAACTTTGCTTTTACAATCCAGTATGAAACATAAAAACACTTTCGGGCTTGCTTGCAATGAAAGGCAGATAGAGTTTTATTAGCTGAACTGCACTCCATAAGAAAGACTGTCAGAGAACAGCTTATTTCCAGCAAACTGCATCTTTGCTTATACAGACAAGAAGAACACAGAAAAACACTTTCTGGCTTGCTTGCAATGAGCACCAGAAAGACAGTTTTATTAACTGAACTGCACTCAGTATTCAAGACTGTCAAAGAACAACTTGTTTTCAGCACACGGCAACGTTGCTTTTACAATCCAGTATGAAACATAAAAACACTTTCGGGCTTGCTTGCAATGAAAGGCAGAAAGAGTTTTATTAGCTGAACTGCACTCCATAAGAAAGAATGTCAGAGTACAGCTTATTTCCAGCAAACTGCATCTTTGTTCATACTAACAAGTAGAACACAGAAAAACACTTTCTGGCTTGCTTGTAATGAACACCAGAAAGACAGTTTTATTAACTGAACTGCACTCAGTATTCAAGACTGTCAAAGAACAACTTGTTTTCAGCACACGGCAACTTTGCTTTTACAATCCAGTATGAAGCATAAAAACACTTTCGGGCTTGCTTGCAATGAGCACTGCACTCAGTATTCAAGACTGTCAAAGAACAACTTGTTTTCAGCACACGGCAACTTTGCTTTTACAATCCAGTATGAAGCATAAAAACACTTTCGGGCTTGCTTGCAATGAAAGGCAGAAAGAGTTTTATTAGCTGAACTGCACTCCATAAGAAAGACTGTCAGAGAACAGCTTATTTCCAGCAAACTGCATCTTTGCTTATACAGACAAGAAGAACACAGAAAAACACTTTCTGGCTTGCTTGCAATGAGCACCAGAAAGACAGTTTTATTAACTGAACTGCACTCAGTATTCAAGACTGTCAAAGAACAACTTGTTTTCAGCACACGGCAACTTTGCTTTTACAATCCAGTATGAAGCATAAAAACACTTTCGGGCTTGCTTGCAATGAAAGGCAGAAAGAGTTTTATTAGCTGAACTGCACTCCATAAGAAAGACTGTCAGAGTACAGCTTATTTCCAGCAAACTGCATCTTTGTTTATACTAACAAGTAGAACACAGAAAAACACTTTCTGGCTTGCTTGTAATGAGCACCAGAAAGACAGTTTTATTAACTGAACTGCACTCAGTATTCAAGACTGTCAAAGAACAACTTGTTTTCAGCACACGGCAACTTTGCTTTTACAATCCAGTATGAAGCATAAAAACACTTTCGGGCTTGCTTGCAATGAAAGGCAGAAAGAGTTTTATTAGCTGAACTGCACTCCATAAGAAAGACTGTCAGAGTACAGCTTATTTCCAGCAAACTGCATCTTTGTTTATACTAACAAGTAGAACACAGAAAAACACTTTCTGGCTTGCTTGCAATGAGCACCAGAAAGACAGTTTTATTAACTGAACTGCACTCAGTATTCAAGACTGTCAAAGAACAACTTGTTTTCAGCACACGGCAACGTTGCTTTTACAATCCAGTATGAAACATAAAAACACTTTCGGGCTTGCTTGCAATGAAAGGCAGATAGAGTTTTATTAGCTGAACTGCACTCCATAAGAAAGACTGTCAGAGTACAGCTTATTTCCAGCAAACTGCATCTTTGCTTATACAGACAAGAAGAACACAGAAAAACACTTTCTGGCTTGTTTGCAATGAGCACCAGAAAGACAGTTTTATTAACTGAACTGCACTCAGTATTCAAGACTGTCAAAGAACAACTTGTTTTCAGCACACGGCAACTTTGCTTTTACAATCCAGTATGAAGCATAAAAACACTTTCGGGCTTGCTTGCAATGAAAGGCAGAAAGAGTTTTATTAGCTGAACTGCACTCCATAAGAAAGACTGTCAGAGAACAGCTTATTTCCAGCAAACTGCATCTTTGCTTATACAGACAAGTAGAACACAGAAAAACACTTTCTGGCTTGTTTGCAATGAGCACCAGAAAGACAGTTTTATTAACTGAACTGCACTCAGTATTCAAGACTGTCAAAGAACAACTTGTTTTCAGCACACGGCAACTTTGCTTTTACAATCCAGTATGAAGCATAAAAACACTTTCGGGCTTGCTTGCAATGAAAGGCAGAAAGAGTTTTATTAGCTGAACTGCACTCCATAATAAAGACTGTCAGAGTACAGCTTATTTCCAGCAAACTGCATCTTTGTTTATACTAACAAGTAGAACACAGAAAAACACTTTCTGGCTTGCTTGCAATGAGCACCAGAAAGACAGTTTTATTAACTGAACTGCACTCAGTATTCAAGACTGTCAAAGAACAACTTGTTTTCAGCACACGGCAACGTTGCTTTTACAATCCAGTATGAAACATAAAAACACTTTCGGGCTTGCTTGCAATGAAAGTCAGATAGAGTTTTATTAGCTGAACTGCACTCCATAAGAAAGACTGTCAGAGAACAGCTTATTTCCAGCAAACTGCATCTTTGCTTATACAGACAAGTAGAACACAGAAAAACACTTTCTGGCTTGTTTGCAATGAGCACCAGAAAGACAGTTTTATTAACTGAACTGCACTCAGTATTCAAGACTGTCAAAGAACAACTTGTTTTCAGCACACGGCAACTTTGCTTTTACAATCCAGTATGAAGCATAAAAACACTTTCGGGCTTGCTTGCAATGAAAGGCAGAAAGAGTTTTATTAGCTGAACTGCACTCCATAAGAAAGACTGTCAGAGAACAGCTTATTTCCAGCAAACTGCATCTTTGCTTATACAGACAAGTAGAACACAGAAAAACACTTTCTGGCTTGTTTGCAATGAGCACCAGAAAGACAGTTTTATTAACTGAACTGCACTCAGTATTCAAGACTGTCAAAGAACAACTTGTTTTCAGCACACGGCAACTTTGCTTTTACAATCCAGTATGAAGCATAAAAGCACTTTCGGGCTTGCTTGCAATGAAAGGCAGAAAGAGTTTTATTAGCTGAACTGCACTCCATAAGAAAGACTGTCAGAGAACAGCTTATTTCCAACAAACTGCATCTTTGCTTATACAGACAAGAAGAACACAGAAAAACACTTTCTGGCTTGCTTGCAATGAGCACCAGAAAGACAGTTTTATTAACTGAACTGCACTCAGTATTCAAGACTGTCAAAGAACAACTTGTTTTCAGCACACGGCAACGTTGCTTTTACAATCCAGTATGAAGCATAAAAACACTTTCGGGCTTGCTTGCAATGAAAGGCAGAAAGAGTTTTATTAGCTGAACTGCACTCCATAAGAAAGACTGTCAGAGAACAGCTTATTTCCAGCAAACTGCATCTTTGCTTATACAGACAAGAAGAACACAGAAAAACACTTTCTGGCTTGCTTGCAATGAGCACCAGAAAGACAGTTTTATTAACTGAACTGCACTCAGTATTCAAGACTGTCAAAGAACAACTTGTTTTCAGCACACGGCAACGTTGCTTTTACAATCCAGTATGAAACATAAAAACACTTTCGGGCTTGCTTGCAATGAAAGGCAGAAAGAGTTTTATTAGCTGAACTGCACTCCATAAGAAAGACTGTCAGAGTACAGCTTATTTCCAGCAAACTGCATCTTTGTTCATACTAACAAGTAGAACACAGAAAAACACTTTCTGGCTTGCTTGCAATGAGCACCAGAAAGACAGTTTTATTAACTGAACTGCACTCAGTATTCAAGACTGTCAAAGAACAACTTGTTTTCAGCACACGGCAACTTTGCTTTTACAATCCAGTATGAAGCATAAAAACACTTTCGGGCTTGCTTGCAATGAAAGGCAGAAAGAGTTTTATTAGCTGAACTGCACTCCATAAGAAAGACTGTCAGAGTACAGCTTATTTCCAGCAAACTGCATCTTTGTTCATACTAACAAGTAGAACACAGAAAAACACTTTCTGGCTTGCTTGTAATGAACACCAGAAAAACAGTTTTATTAACTGAACTGCACTCAGTATTCAAGACTGTCAAAGAACAACTTGTTTTCAGCACACGGCAACTTTGCTTTTACAATCCAGTATGAAGCATAAAAACACTTTCGGGCTTGCTTGCAATGAGCACCAGAAAGACAGTTTTATTAACTGAACTGCACTCAGTATTCAAGACTGTCAAAGAACAACTTGTTTTCAGCACACAGCAACTTTGCTTTTACAATCCAGTATGAAACATAAAAACACTTTCGGGCTTGCTTGCAATGAAAGGCAGATAGAGTTTTATTAGCTGAACTGCACTCCATAAGAAAGTCTGTCAGAGAACAGCTTATTTCCAGCAAACTGCATCTTTGCTTATACAGACAAGAAGAACACAGAAAAACACTTTCTGGCTTGCTTGCAATGAGCACCAGAAAGACAGTTTTATTAACTGAACTGCACTCAGTATTCAAGACTGTCAAAGAACAACTTGTTTTCAGCACACGGCAACGTTGCTTTTACAATCCAGTATGAAACATAAAAACACTTTCGGGCTTGCTTGCAATGAAAGGCAGAAAGAGTTTTATTAGCTGAACTGCACTCCATAAGAAAGAATGTCAGAGTACAGCTTATTTCCAGCAAACTGCATCTTTGTTCATACTAACAAGTAGAACACAGAAAAACACTTTCTGGCTTGCTTGCAATGAGCACCAGAAAGACAGTTTTATTAACTGAACTGCACTCAGTATTCAAGACTGTCAAAGAACAACTTGTTTTCAGCACACGGCAACTTTGCTTTTACAATCCAGTATGAAGCATAAAAACACTTTCGGGCTTGCTTGCAATGAAAGGCAGAAAGAGTTTTATTAGCTGAACTGCACTCCATAAGGAAGACTGTCAGAGTACAGCTTATTTCCAGCAAACTGCATCTTTGTTCATACTAACAAGTAGAACACAGAAAAACACTTTCTGGCTTGCTTGTAATGAACACCAGAAAAACAGTTTTATTAACTGAACTGCACTCAGTATTCAAGACTGTCAAAGAACAACTTGTTTTCAGCACACGGCAAGTTTGCTTTTACAATCCAGTATGAAGCATAAAAACACTTTCGGGCTTGCTTGCAATGAGCACCAGAAAGACAGTTTTATTAACTGAACTGCACTCAGTATTCAAGACTGTCAAAGAACAACTTGTTTTCAGCACACGGCAACTTTGCTTTTACAATCCAGTATGAAGCATAAAAACACTTTCGGGCTTGCTTGCAATGAGCACTGCACTCAGTATTCAAGACTGTCAAAGAACAACTTGTTTTCAGCACACGGCAACTTTGCTTTTACAATCCAGTATGAAACATAAAAACACTTTCGGGCTTGCTTGCAATGAAAGGCAGATAGAGTTTTATTAGCTGAACTGCACTCCATAAGAAAGACTGTCAGAGAACAGCTTATTTCCAGCAAACTGCATGTTTGCATATACAAACAAGTAGAACACAGAAAAACACTTTCTGGCTTGTTTGCAATGAGCACCAGAAAGACAGTTTTATTAACTGAACTGCACTCAGTATTCAAGACTGTCAAAGAACAACTTGTTTTCAGCACACGGCAACGTTGCTTTTACAATCCAGTATGAAACATAAAAACACTTTCGGGCTTGCTTGCAATGAAAGGCGGATAGAGTTTTATTAGCTGAACTGCACTCCATAAGAAAGACTGTCAGAGAACAGCTTATTTCCAGCAAACTGCATGTTTGCATATACAAACAAGTAGAACACAGAAAAACACTTTCTGGCTTGTTTGCAATGAGCACCAGAAAGACAGTTTTATTAACTTAACTGCACTCAGTATTCAAGACTGTCAAAGAACAACTTGTTTTCAGCACACGGCAACTTTGCTTTTACAATCCGGTATGAAACATAAAAACACTTTCGGGCTTGCTTGCAATGAAAGGCAGATAGAGTTTTATTAGCTGAACTGCACTCCATAAGAAAGACTGTCAGAGAACAGCTTATTTCCAGCAAACTGCATCTTTGCTTATACAGACAAGAAGAACACAGAAAAACACTTTCTGGCTTGCTTGCAATGAGCACCAGAAAGACAGTTTTATTAACTGAACTGCACTCAGTATTCAAGACTGTCAAAGAACAACTTGTTTTCAGCACACGGCAACGTTGCTTTTACAATCCAGTATGAAACATAAAAACACTTTCGGGCTTGCTTGCAATGAAAGGCAGATAGAGTTTTATTAGCTGAACTGCACTCCATAAGAAAGACTGTCAGAGTACAGCTTATTTCCAGCAAACTGCATCTTTGTTCATACTAACAAGTAGAACACAGAAAAACACTTTCTGGCTTGCTTGCAATGAGCACCAGAAAGACAGTTTTATTAACTGAACTGCACTCAGTATTCAAGACTGTCAAAGAACAACTTGTTTTCAGCACACGGCAACTTTGCTTTTACAATCCAGTATGAAGCATAAAAACACTTTCGGGCTTGCTTGCAATGAAAGGCAGAAAGAGTTTTATTAGCTGAACTGCACTCCATAAGAAAGACTGTCAGAGTACAGCTTATTTCCAGCAAACTGCATCTTTGTTCATACTAACAAGTAGAACACAGAAAAACACTTTCTGGCTTGCTTGTAATGAACACCAGAAAGACAGTTTTATTAACTGAACTGCACTCAGTATTCAAGACTGTCAAAGAACAACTTGTTTTCAGCACACGGCAACTTTGCTTTTACAATCCAGTATGAAGCATAAAAACACTTTCGGGCTTGCTTGCAATGAGCACCAGAAAGACAGTTTTATTAACTGAACTGCACTCAGTATTCAAGACTGTCAAAGAACAACTTGTTTTCAGCACACAGCAACTTTGCTTTTTCAATCCAGTATGAAACATAAAAACACTTTCGGGCTTGCTTGCAATGAAAGGCAGATAGAGTTTTATTAGCTGAACTGCACTCCATAAGAAAGACTGTCAGAGAACAGCTTATTTCCAGCAAACTGCATCTTTGCTTATACAGACAAGAAGAACACAGAAAAACACTTTCTGGCTTGCTTGCAATGAGCACCAGAAAGACAGTTTTATTAACTGAACTGCACTCAGTATTCAAGACTGTCAAAGAACAACTTGTTTTCAGCACACGGCAACGTTGCTTTTACAATCCAGTATGAAACATAAAAACACTTTCGGGCTTGCTTGCAATGAAAGGCAGAAAGAGTTTTATTAGCTGAACTGCACTCCATAAGAAAGAATGTCAGAGTACAGCTTATTTCCAGCAAACTGCATCTTTGTTCATACTAACAAGTAGAACACAGAAAAACACTTTCTGGCTTGCTTGTAATGAACACCAGAAAGACAGTTTTATTAACTGAACTGCACTCAGTATTCAAGACTGTCAAAGAACAACTTGTTTTCAGCACACGGCAACTTTGCTTTTACAATCCAGTATGAAGCATAAAAACACTTTCGGGCTTGCTTGCAATGAGCACTGCACTCAGTATTCAAGACTGTCAAAGAACAACTTGTTTTCAGCACACGGCAACTTTGCTTTTACAATCCAGTATGAAACATAAAAACACTTTCGGGCTTGCTTGCAATGAAAGGCAGATAGAGTTTTATTAGCTGAACTGCACTCCATAAGAAAGACTGTCAGAGAACAGCTTATTTCCAGCAAACTGAATCTTTGCTTATACAGACAAGAAGAACACAGAAAATCACTTTCTGGCTTGCTTGCAATGAGCACCAGAAAGACAGTTTTATTAACTGAACTGCACTCAGTATTCAAGACTGTCAAAGAACAACTTGTTTTCAGCACACGGCAACTTTGCTTTTACAATCCAGTATGAAGCATAAAAACACTTTCGGGCTTGCTTGCAATGAGCACTGCACTCAGTATTCAAGACTGTCAAAGAACAACTTGTTTTCAGCACACGGCAACTTTGCTTTTACAATCCAGTATGAAACATAAAAACACTTTCGGGCTTGCTTGCAATGAAAGGCAGATAGAGTTTTATTAGCTGAACTGCACTCCATAAGAAAGACTGTCAGAGAACAGCTTATTTCCAACAAACTGCATCTTTGCTTATACAGACAAGAAGAACACAGAAAAACACTTTCTGGCTTGCTTGCAATGAGCACCAGAAAGACAGTTTTATTAACTGAACTGCACTCAGTATTCAAGACTGTCAAAGAACAACTTGTTTTCAGCACACGGCAACGTTGCTTTTACAATCCAGTATGAAGCATAAAAACACTTTCGGGCTTGCTTGCAATGAAAGGCAGAAAGAGTTTTATTAGCTGAACTGCACTCCATAAGAAAGACTGTCAGAGAACAGCTTATTTCCAGCAAACTGCATCTTTGCTTATACAGACAAGAAGAACACAGAAAAACACTTTCTGGCTTGCTTGTAATGAGCACCAGAAAGACAGTTTTATTAACTGAACTGCACTCAGTATTCAAGACTGTCAAAGAACAACTTGTTTTCAGCACACGGCAACTTTGCTTTTACAATCCGGTATGAAACATAAAAACACTTTCGGGCTTGCTTGCAATGAAAGGCAGATAGAGTTTTATTAGCTGAACTGCACTCCATAAGAAAGACTGTCAGAGAACAGCTTATTTCCAGCAAACTGCATCTTTGCTTATACAGACAAGAAGAACACAGAAAAACACTTTCTGGCTTGCTTGCAATGAGCACCAGAAAGACAGTTTTATTAACTGAACTGCACTCAGTATTCAAGACTGTCAAAGAACAACTTGTTTTCAGCACACGGCAACGTTGCTTTTACAATCCAGTATGAAACATAAAAACACTTTCGGGCTTGCTTGCAATGAAAGGCAGAAAGAGTTTTATTAGCTGAACTGCACTCCATAAGAAAGACTGTCAGAGTACAGCTTATTTCCAGCAAACTGCATCTTTGTTCATACTAACAAGTAGAACACAGAAAAACACTTTCTGGCTTGCTTGTAATGAACACCAGTAAAACAGTTTTATTAACTGAACTGCACTCAGTATTCAAGACTGTCAAAGAACAACTTGTTTTCAGCACACGGCAACGTTGCTTTTACAATCCAGTATGAAACATAAAAACACTTTCGGGCTTGCTTGCAATGAAAGGCAGAAAGAGTTTTATTAGCTGAACTGCACTCCATAAGAAAGAATGTCAGAGTACAGCTTATTTCCAGCAAACTGCATCTTTGTTCATACTAACAAGTAGAACACAGAAAAACACTTTCTGGCTTGCTTGTAATGAACACCAGAAAGACAGTTTTATTAACTGAACTGCACTCAGTATTCAAGACTGTCAAAGAACAACTTGTTTTCAGCACACGGCAACTTTGCTTTTACAATCCAGTATGAAGCATAAAAACACTTTCGGGCTTGCTTGCAATGAGCACTGCACTCAGTATTCAAGACTGTCAAAGAACAACTTGTTTTCAGCACACGGCAACTTTGCTTTTACAATCCAGTATGAAACATAAAAACACTTTCGGGCTTGCTTTCAATGAAAGGCAGATAGAGTTTTATTAGCTGAACTGCACTCCATAAGAAAGACTGTCAGAGAACAGCTTATTTCCAGCAAACTGCATCTTTGCTTATACAGACAAGAAGAACACAGAAAAACACTTTCTGGCTTGCTTGCAATGAGCACCAGAAAGACAGTTTTATTAACTGAACTGCACTCAGTATTCAAGACTGTCAAAGAACAACTTGTTTTCAGCACACGGCAACTTTGCTTTTACAATCCAGTATGAAGCATAAAAACACTTTCGGGCTTGCTTGCAATGAGCACTGCACTCAGTATTCAAGACTGTCAAAGAACAACTTGTTTTCAGCACACGGCAACTTTGCTTTTACAATCCAGTATGAAACATAAAAACACTTTCGGGCTTGCTTGCAATGAAAGGCAGATAGAGTTTTATTAGCTGAACTGCACTCCATAAGAAAGACTGTCAGAGAACAGCTTATTTCCAACAAACTGCATCTTTGCTTATACAGACAAGAAGAACACAGAAAAACACTTTCTGGCTTGCTTGCAATGAGCACCAGAAAGACAGTTTTATTAACTGAACTGCACTCAGTATTCAAGACTGTCAAAGAACAACTTGTTTTCAGCACACGGCAACGTTGCTTTTACAATCCAGTATGAAGCATAAAAACACTTTCGGGCTTGCTTGCAATGAAAGGCAGAAAGAGTTTTATTAGCTGAACTGCACTCCATAAGAAAGACTGTCAGAGAACAGCTTATTTCCAGCAAACTGCATCTTTGCTTATACAGACAAGAAGAACACAGAAAAACACTTTCTGGCTTGCTTGTAATGAGCACCAGAAAGACAGTTTTATTAACTGAACTGCACTCAGTATTCAAGACTGTCAAAGAACAACTTGTTTTCAGCACACGGCAACTTTGCTTTTACAATCCGGTATGAAACATAAAAACACTTTCGGGCTTGCTTGCAATGAAAGGCAGATAGAGTTTTATTAGCTGAACTGCACTCCATAAGAAAGACTGTCAGAGAACAGCTTATTTCCAGCAAACTGCATCTTTGCTTATACAGACAAGAAGAACACAGAAAAACACTTTCTGGCTTGCTTGCAATGAGCACCAGAAAGACAGTTTTATTAACTGAACTGCACTCAGTATTCAAGACTGTCAAAGAACAACTTGTTTTCAGCACACGGCAACGTTGCTTTTACAATCCAGTATGAAACATAAAAACACTTTCGGGCTTGCTTGCAATGAAAGGCAGAAAGAGTTTTATTAGCTGAACTGCACTCCATAAGAAAGACTGTCAGAGTACAGCTTATTTCCAGCAAACTGCATCTTTGTTCATACTAACAAGTAGAACACAGAAAAACACTTTCTGGCTTGCTTGCAATGAGCACCAGAAAGACAGTTTTATTAACTGAACTGCACTCAGTATTCAAGACTGTCAAAGAACAACTTGTTTTCAGCACACGGCAACTTTGCTTTTACAATCCAGTATGAAGCATAAAAACACTTTCGGGCTTGCTTGCAATGAAAGGCAGAAAGAGTTTTATTAGCTGAACTGCACTCCATAAGAAAGACTGTCAGAGAACAGCTTATTTCCAGCAAACTGCATCTTTGCTTATACAGACAAGAAGAACACAGAAAAACACTTTCTGGCATGCTTGTAATGAGCACCAGAAAGACAGTTTTATTAACTGAACTGCACTCAGTATTCAAGACTGTCAAAGAACAACTTGTTTTCAGCACACGGCAACTTTGCTTTTACAATCCGGTATGAAGCATAAAAACACTTTCGGGCTTGCTTGCAATGAGCACTGCACTCAGTATTCAAGACTGTCAAAGAACAACTTGTTTTCAGCACACGGCAACTTTGCTTTTACAATCCAGTATGAAACATAAAAACACTTTCGGGCTTGCTTGCAATGAAAGGCAGATAGAGTTTTATTAGCTGAACTGCACTCCATAAGAAAGACTGTCAGAGAACAGCTTATTTCCAGCAAACTGCATCTTTGCTTATACAGACAAGAAGAACACAGAAAAACACTTTCTGGCTTGCTTGCAATGAGCACCAGAAAGACAGTTTTATTAACTGAACTGCACTCAGTATTCAAGACTGTCAAAGAACAACTTGTTTTCAGCACACGGCAACGTTGCTTTTACAATCCAGTATGAAACATAAAAACACTTTCGGGCTTGCTTGCAATGAAAGGCGGATAGAGTTTTATTAGCTGAACTGCACTCCATAAGAAAGACTGTCAGAGAACAGCTTATTTCCAGCAAACTGCATCTTTGCATATACAGACAAGTAGAACACAGAAAAACACTTTCTGGCTTGTTTGCAATGAGCACCAGAAAGACAGTTTTATTAACTTAACTGCACTCAGTATTCAAGACTGTCAAAGAACAACTTGTTTTCAGCACACGGCAACTTTGCTTTTACAATCCGGTATGAAACATAAAAACACTTTCGGGCTTGCTTGCAATGAAAGGCAGATAGAGTTTTATTAGCTGAACTGCACTCCATAAGAAAGACTGTCAGAGAACAGCTTATTTCCAGCAAACTGCATCTTTGCTTATACAGACAAGAAGAACACAGAAAAACACTTTCTGGCTTGCTTGCAATGAGCACCAGAAAGACAGTTTTATTAACTGAACTGCACTCAGTATTCAAGACTGTCAAAGAACAACTTGTTTTCAGCACACGGCAACGTTGCTTTTACAATCCAGTATGAAACATAAAAACACTTTCGGGCTTGCTTGCAATGAAAGGCAGATAGAGTTTTATTAGCTGAACTGCACTCCATAAGAAAGACTGTCAGAGTACAGCTTATTTCCAGCAAACTGCATCTTTGTTCATACTAACAAGTAGAACACAGAAAAACACTTTCTGGCTTGCTTGCAATGAGCACCAGAAAGACAGTTTTATTAACTGAACTGCACTCAGTATTCAAGACTGTCAAAGAACAACTTGTTTTCAGCACACGGCAACTTTGCTTTTACAATCCAGTATGAAGCATAAAAACACTTTCGGGCTTGCTTGCAATGAAAGGCAGAAAGAGTTTTATTAGCTGAACTGCACTCCATAAGAAAGACTGTCAGAGTACAGCTTATTTCCAGCAAACTGCATCTTTGTTCATACTAACAAGTAGAACACAGAAAAACACTTTCTGGCTTGCTTGTAATGAACACCAGAAAAACAGTTTTATTAACTGAACTGCACTCAGTATTCAAGACTGTCAAAGAACAACTTGTTTTCAGCACACGGCAAGTTTGCTTTTACAATCCAGTATGAAGCATAAAAACACTTTCGGGCTTGCTTGCAATGAGCACCAGAAAGACAGTTTTATTAACTGAACTGCACTCAGTATTCAAGACTGTCAAAGAACAACTTGTTTTCAGCACACGGCAACTTTGCTTTTACAATCCAGTATGAAGCATAAAAACACTTTCGGGCTTGCTTGCAATGAGCACCAGAAAGACAGTTTTATTAACTGAACTGCACTCAGTATTCAAGACTGTCAAAGAACAACTTGTTTTCAGCACACAGCAACTTTGCTTTTACAATCCAGTATGAAACATAAAAACACTTTCGGGCTTGCTTGCAATGAAAGGCAGATAGAGTTTTATTAGCTGAACTGCACTCCATAAGAAAGACTGTCAGAGAACAGCTTATTTCCAGCAAACTGCATCTTTGCTTATACAGACAAGAAGAACACAGAAAAACACTTTCTGGCTTGCTTGCAATGAGCACCAGAAAGACAGTTTTATTAACTGAACTGCACTCAGTATTCAAGACTGTCAAAGAACAACTTGTTTTCAGCACACGGCAACGTTGCTTTTACAATCCAGTATGAAACATAAAAACACTTTCGGGCTTGCTTGCAATGAAAGGCAGAAAGAGTTTTATTAGCTGAACTGCACTCCATAAGAAAGAATGTCAGAGTACAGTTTATTTCCAGCAAACTGCATCTTTGTTCATACTAACAAGTAGAACACAGAAAAACACTTTCTGGCTTGCTTGTAATGAACACCAGAAAGACAGTTTTATTAACTGAACTGCACTCAGTATTCAAGACTGTCAAAGAACAACTTGTTTTCAGCACACGGCAACTTTGCTTTTACAATCCAGTATGAAGCATAAAAACACTTTCGGGCTTGCTTGCAATGAGCACTGCACTCAGTATTCAAGACTGTCAAAGAACAACTTGTTTTCAGCACACGGCAACTTTGCTTTTACAATCCAGTATGAAACATAAAAACACTTTCTGGCTTGCTTGCAATGAAAGGCAGATAGAGTTTTATTAGCTGAACTGCACTCCATAAGAAAGACTGTCAGAGAACAGCTTATTTCCAACAAACTGCATCTTTGCTTATACAGACAAGAAGAACACAGAAAAACACTTTCTGGCTTGCTTGCAATGAGCACCAGAAAGACAGTTTTATTAACTGAACTGCACTCAGTATTCAAGACTGTCAAAGAACAACTTGTTTTCAGCACACGGCAACGTTGCTTTTACAATCCAGTATGAAGCATAAAAACACTTTCGGGCTTGCTTGCAATGAAAGGCAGAAAGAGTTTTATTAGCTGAACTGCACTCCATAAGAAAGACTGTCAGAGAACAGCTTATTTCCAGCAAACTGCATCTTTGCTTATACAGACAAGAAGAACACAGAAAAACACTTTCTGGCTTGCTTGTAATGAGCACCAGAAAGACAGTTTTATTAACTGAACTGCACTCAGTATTCAAGACTGTCAAAGAACAACTTGTTTTCAGCACACGGCAACTTTGCTTTTACAATCCGGTATGAAACATAAAAACACTTTCGGGCTTGCTTGCAATGAAAGGCAGATAGAGTTTTATTAGCTGAACTGCCCTCCATAAGAAAGACTGTCAGAGAACAGCTTATTTCAAGCAAACTGCATCTTTGCTTATACAGACAAGAAGAACACAGAAAAACACTTTCTGGCTTGCTTGCAATGAGCACCAGAAAGACAGTTTTATTAACTGAACTGCACTCAGTATTCAAGACTGTCAAAGAACAACTTGTTTTCAGCACACGGCAACGTTGCTTTTACAATCCAGTATGAAACATAAAAACACTTTCGGGCTTGCTTGCAATGAAAGGCAGATAGAGTTTTATTAGCTGAACTGCACTCCATAAGAAAGACTGTCAGAGTACAGCTTATTTCCAGCAAACTGCATCTTTGTTCATACTAACAAGTAGAACACAGAAAAACACTTTCTGGCTTGCTTGCAATGAGCACCAGAAAGACAGTTTTATTAACTGAACTGCACTCAGTATTCAAGACTGTCAAAGAACAACTTGTTTTCAGCACACGGCAACTTTGGTTTTACAATCCAGTATGAAGCATAAAAACACTTTCGGGCTTGCTTGCAATGAAAGGCAGAAAGAGTTTTATTAGCTGAACTGCACTCCATAAGAAAGACTGTCAGAGAACAGCTTATTTCCAGCAAACTGCATCTTTGCTTATACAGACAAGAAGAACACAGAAAAACACTTTCTGGCTTGCTTGTAATGAGCACCAGAAAGACAGTTTTATTAACTGAACTGCACTCAGTATTCAAGACTGTCAAAGAACAACTTGTTTTCAGCACACGGCAACTTTGCTTTTACAATCCGGTATGAAACATAAAAACACTTTCGGGCTTGCTTGCAATGAAAGGCAGATAGAGTTTTATTAGCTGAACTGCACTCCATAAGAAAGACTGTCAGAGAACAGCTTATTTCCAGCAAACTGCATCTTTGCTTATACAGACAAGAAGAACACAGAAAAACACTTTCTGGCATGCTTGTAATGAGCACCAGAAAGACAGTTTTATTAACTGAACTGCACTCAGTATTCAAGACTGTCAAAGAACAACTTGTTTTCAGCACACGGCAACGTTGCTTTTACAATCCGGTATGAAACATAAAAACACTTTCGGGCTTGCTTGCAATGAAAGGCAGATAGAGTTTTATTAGCTGAACTGCACTCCATAAGAAAGACTGTCAGAGAACAGCTTATTTCCAGCAAACTGCATCTTTGCTTATACAGACAAGAAGAACACAGAAAAACACTTTCTGGCTTGCTTGCAATGAGCACCAGAAAGACAGTTTTATTAACTGAACTGCACTCAGTATTCAAGACTGTCAAAGAACAACTTGTTTTCAGCACACGGCAACTTTGCTTTTACAATCCAGTATGAAACATAAAAACACTTTCGGGCTTGCTTGCAATGAAAGGCAGATAGAGTTTTATTAGCTGAACTGCACTCCATAAGAATGACTGTCAGAGTACAGCTTATTTCCAGCAAACTGCATCTTTGTTCATACTAACAAGTAGAACACAGAAAAACACTTTCTGGCTTGCTTGCAATGAGCACCAGAAAGACAGTTTTATTAACTGAACTGCACTCAGTATTCAAGACTGTCAAAGAACAACTTGTTTTCAGCACACGGCAACTTTGCTTTTACAATCCAGTATGAAGCATAAAAACACTTTCGGGCTTGCTTGCAATGAAAGGCAGAAAGAGTTTTATTAGCTGAACTGCACTCCATAAGAAAGACTGTCAGAGTACAGCTTATTTCCAGCAAACTGCATCTTTGTTCATACTAACAAGTAGAACACAGAAAAACACTTTCTGGCTTGCTTGTAATGAACACCAGAAAAACAGTTTTATTAACTGAACTGCACTCAGTATTCAAGACTGTCAAAGAACAACTTGTTTTCAGCACACGGCAACTTTGCTTTTACAATCCAGTATGAAGCATAAAAACACTTTCGGGCTTGCTTGCAATGAAAGGCAGAAAGAGTTTTATTAGCTGAACTGCACTCCATAAGAAAGACTGTCAGAGAACAGCTTATTTCCAGCAAACTGCATCTTTGCTTATACAGACAAGAAGAACACAGAAAAACACTTTCTGGCATGCTTGTAATGAGCACCAGAAAGACAGTTTTATTAACTGAACTGCACTCAGTATTCAAGACTGTCAAAGAACAACTTGTTTTCAGCACACGGCAACGTTGCTTTTACAATCCGGTATGAAACATAAAAACACTTTCGGGCTTGCTTGCAATGAAAGGCAGATAGAGTTTTATTAGCTGAACTGCACTCCATAAGAAAGACTGTCAGAGAACAGCTTATTTCCAGCAAACTGCATCTTTGCTTATACAGACAAGAAGAACACAGAAAAACACTTTCTGGCTTGCTTGCAATGAGCACCAGAAAGACAGTTTTATTAACTGAACTGCACTCAGTATTCAAGACTGTCAAAGAACAACTTGTTTTCAGCACACGGCAACTTTGCTTTTACAATCCAGTATGAAACATAAAAACACTTTCGGGCTTGCTTGCAATGAAAGGCAGATAGAGTTTTATTAGCTGAACTGCACTCCATAAGAATGACTGTCAGAGTACAGCTTATTTCCAGCAAACTGCATCTTTGTTCATACTAACAAGTAGAACACAGAAAAACACTTTCTGGCTTGCTTGCAATGAGCACCAGAAAGACAGTTTTATTAACTGAACTGCACTCAGTATTCAAGACTGTCAAAGAACAACTTGTTTTCAGCACACGGCAACTTTGCTTTTACAATCCAGTATGAAGCATAAAAACACTTTCGGGCTTGCTTGCAATGAAAGGCAGAAAGAGTTTTATTAGCTGAACTGCACTCCATAAGAAAGACTGTCAGAGTACAGCTTATTTCCAGCAAACTGCATCTTTGTTCATACTAACAAGTAGAACACAGAAAAACACTTTCTGGCTTGCTTGTAATGAACACCAGAAAAACAGTTTTATTAACTGAACTGCACTCAGTATTCAAGACTGTCAAAGAACAACTTGTTTTCAGCACACGGCAACTTTGCTTTTACAATCCAGTATGAAGCATAAAAACACTTTCGGGCTTGCTTGCAATGAGCACCAGAAAGACAGTTTTATTAACTGAACTGCACTCAGTATTCAAGACTGTCAAAGAACAACTTGTTTTCAGCACACAGCAACTTTGCTTTTACAATCCAGTATGAAACATAAAAACACTTTCGGGCTTGCTTGCAATGAAAGGCAGATAGAGTTTTATTAGCTGAACTGCACTCCATAAGAAAGACTGTCAGAGAACAGCTTATTTCCAGCAAACTGCATCTTTGCTTATACAGACAAGAAGAACACAGAAAAACACTTTCTGGCTTGCTTGCAATGAGCACCAGAAAGACAGTTTTATTAACTGAACTGCACTCAGTATTCAAGACTGTCAAAGAACAACTTGTTTTCAGCACACGGCAACGTTGCTTTTACAATCCAGTATGAAACATAAAAACACTTTCGGGCTTGCTTGCAATGAAAGGCAGAAAGAATTTTATTAGCTGAACTGCACTCCATAAGAAAGAATGTCAGAGTACAGCTTATTTCCAGCAAACTGCATCTTTGTTCATACTAACAAGTAGAACACAGAAAAACACTTTCTGGCTTGCTTGTAATGAACACCAGAAAGACAGTTTTATTAACTGAACTGCACTCAGTATTCAAGACTGTCAAAGAACAAGTTGTTTTCAGCACACGGCAACTTTGCTTTTACAATCCAGTATGAAGCATAAAAACACTTTCGGGCTTGCTTGCAATGAGCACTGCACTCAGTATTCAAGACTGTCAAAGAACAACTTGTTTTCAGCACACGGCAACTTTGCTTTTACAATCCAGTATGAAACATAAAAACACTTTCGGGCTTGCTTGCAATGAAAGGCAGATAGAGTTTTATTAGCTGAACAGCACTCCATAAGAAAGACTGTCAGAGAACAGCTTATTTCCAGCAAACTGCATCTTTGCATATACAGACAAGTAGAACACAGAAAAACACTTTCTGGCTTGTTTGCAATGAGCACCAGAAAGACAGTTTTATTAACTGAACTGCACTCAGTATTCAAGACTGTCAAAGAACAACTTGTTTTCAGCACACGGCAACTTTGCTTTTACAATCCAGTATGAAGCATAAAAACACTTTCGGGCTTGCTTGCAATGAAAGGCAGAAAGAGTTTTATTAGCTGAACTGCACTCCATAAGAAAGACTGTCAGAGAACAGCTTATTTCCAGCAAACTGCATCTTTGCTTATACAGACAAGAAGAACACAGAAAAACACTTTCTGGCATGCTTGTAATGAGCACCAGAAAGACAGTTTTATTAACTGAACTGCACTCAGTATTCAAGACTGTCAAAGAACAACTTGTTTTCAGCACACGGCAACGTTGCTTTTACAATCCGGTATGAAACATAAAAACACTTTCGGGCTTGCTTGCAATGAAAGGCAGATAGAGTTTTATTAGCTGAACTGCACTCCATAAGAAAGACTGTCAGAGAACAGCTTATTTCCAGCAAACTGCATCTTTGCTTATACAGACAAGAAGAACACAGAAAAACACTTTCTGGCTTGCTTGCAATGAGCACCAGAAAGACAGTTTTATTAACTGAACTGCACTCAGTATTCAAGACTGTCAAAGAACAACTTGTTTTCAGCACACGGCAACTTTGCTTTTACAATCCAGTATGAAACATAAAAACACTTTCGGGCTTGCTTGCAATGAAAGGCAGATAGAGTTTTATTAGCTGAACTGCACTCCATAAGAATGACTGTCAGAGTACAGCTTATTTCCAGCAAACTGCATCTTTGTTCATACTAACAAGTAGAACACAGAAAAACACTTTCTGGCTTGCTTGCAATGAGCACCAGAAAGACAGTTTTATTAACTGAACTGCACTCAGTATTCAAGACTGTCAAAGAACAACTTGTTTTCAGCACACGGCAACTTTGCTTTTACAATCCAGTATGAAGCATAAAAACACTTTCGGGCTTGCTTGCAATGAAAGGCAGAAAGAGTTTTATTAGCTGAACTGCACTCCATAAGAAAGACTGTCAGAGTACAGCTTATTTCCAGCAAACTGCATCTTTGTTCATACTAACAAGTAGAACACAGAAAAACACTTTCTGGCTTGCTTGTAATGAACACCAGAAAAACAGTTTTATTAACTGAACTGCACTCAGTATTCAAGACTGTCAAAGAACAACTTGTTTTCAGCACACGGCAACTTTGCTTTTACAATCCAGTATGAAGCATAAAAACACTTTCGGGCTTGCTTGCAATGAGCACCAGAAAGACAGTTTTATTAACTGAACTGCACTCAGTATTCAAGACTGTCAAAGAACAACTTGTTTTCAGCACACAGCAACTTTGCTTTTACAATCCAGTATGAAACATAAAAACACTTTCGGGCTTGCTTGCAATGAAAGGCAGATAGAGTTTTATTAGCTGAACTGCACTCCATAAGAAAGACTGTCAGAGAACAGCTTATTTCCAGCAAACTGCATCTTTGCTTATACAGACAAGAAGAACACAGAAAAACACTTTCTGGCTTGCTTGCAATGAGCACCAGAAAGACAGTTTTATTAACTGAACTGCACTCAGTATTCAAGACTGTCAAAGAACAACTTGTTTTCAGCACACGGCAACGTTGCTTTTACAATCCAGTATGAAACATAAAAACACTTTCGGGCTTGCTTGCAATGAAAGGCAGAAAGAATTTTATTAGCTGAACTGCACTCCATAAGAAAGAATGTCAGAGTACAGCTTATTTCCAGCAAACTGCATCTTTGTTCATACTAACAAGTAGAACACAGAAAAACACTTTCTGGCTTGCTTGTAATGAACACCAGAAAGACAGTTTTATTAACTGAACTGCACTCAGTATTCAAGACTGTCAAAGAACAACTTGTTTTCAGCACACGGCAACTTTGGTTTTACAATCCAGTATGAAGCATAAAAACACTTTCGGGCTTGCTTGCAATGAAAGGCAGAAAGAGTTTTATTAGCTGAACTGCACTCCATAAGAAAGACTGTCAGAGTACAGCTTATTTCCAGCAAACTGCATCTTTGCTTATACAGACAAGAAGAACACAGAAAAACACTTTCTGGCTTGCTTGTAATGAACACCAGAAAGACAGTTTTATTAACTGAACTGCACTCAGTATTCAAGACTGTCAAAGAACAACTTGTTTTCAGCACACGGCAACTTTGCTTTTACAATCCAGTATGAAGCATAAAAACACTTTCGGGCTTGCTTGCAATGAAAGGCAGATAGAGTCTTATTAGCTGAACTGCACTCCATAAGAAAGACTGTCAGAGAACAGCTTATTTCCAGCAAACTGCATCTTTGCTTATACAGACAAGTAGAACACAGAAAAACACTTTCTGGCTTGTTTGCAATGAGCACCAGAAAGACAGTTTTATTAACTGAACTGCACTCAGTATTCAAGACTGTCAAAGAACAACTTGTTTTCAGCACACGGCAACTTTGCTTTTACAATCCAGTATGAAGCATAAAAACACTTTCGGGCTTGCTTGCAATGAAAGGCAGAAAGAGTTTTATTAGCTGAACTGCACTCCATAAGAAAGACTGTCAGAGTACAGCTTATTTCCAGCAAACTGCATCTTTGTTCATACTAACAAGTAGAACACAGAAAAACACTTTCTGGCTTGCTTGTAATGAACACCAGAAAAACAGTTTTATTAACTGAACTGCACTCAGTATTCAAGACTGTCAAAGAACAACTTGTTTTCAGCACACGGCAACTTTGCTTTTACAATCCAGTATGAAGCATAAAAACACTTTCGGGCTTGCTTGCAATGAGCACCAGAAAGACAGTTTTATTAACTGAACTGCACTCAGTATTCAAGACTGTCAAAGAACAACTTGTTTTCAGCACACAGCAACTTTGCTTTTACAATCCAGTATGAAACATAAAAACACTTTCGGGCTTGCTTGCAATGAAAGGCAGATAGAGTTTTATTAGCTGAACTGCACTCCATAAGAAAGACTGTCAGAGAACAGCTTATTTCCAGCAAACTGCATCTTTGCTTATACAGACAAGAAGAACACAGAAAAACACTTTCTGGCTTGCTTGCAATGAGCACCAGAAAGACAGTTTTATTAACTGAACTGCACTCAGTATTCAAGACTGTCAAAGAACAACTTGTTTTCAGCACACGGCAACGTTGCTTTTACAATCCAGTATGAAACATAAAAACACTTTCGGGCTTGCTTGCAATGAAAGGCAGAAAGAATTTTATTAGCTGAACTGCACTCCATAAGAAAGAATGTCAGAGTACAGCTTATTTCCAGCAAACTGCATCTTTGTTCATACTAACAAGTAGAACACAGAAAAACACTTTCTGGCTTGCTTGTAATGAACACCAGAAAGACAGTTTTATTAACTGAACTGCACTCAGTATTCAAGACTGTCAAAGAACAACTTGTTTTCAGCACACGGCAACTTTGGTTTTACAATCCAGTATGAAGCATAAAAACACTTTCGGGCTTGCTTGCAATGAAAGGCAGAAAGAGTTTTATTAGCTGAACTGCACTCCATAAGAAAGACTGTCAGAGTACAGCTTATTTCCAGCAAACTGCATTATTGCTTATACAGACAAGAAGAACACAGAAAAACACTTTCTGGCTTGCTTGTAATGAACACCAGAAAGACAGTTTTATTAACTGAACTGCACTCAGTATTCAAGACTGTCAAAGAACAACTTGTTTTCAGCACACGGCAACTTTGCTTTTACAATCCAGTATGAAGCATAAAAACACTTTCGGGCTTGCTTGCAATGAGCACCAGAAAGACAGTTTTATTAACTGAACTGCACTCAGTATTCAAGACTGTCAAAGAACAACTTGTTTTCAGCACACAGCAACTTTGCTTTTACAATCCAGTATGAAACATAAAAACACTTTCGGGCTTGCTTGCAATGAAAGGCAGATAGAGTTTTATTAGCTGAACTGCACTCCATAAGAAAGACTGTCAGAGAACAGCTTATTTCCAGCAAACTGCATCTTTGCTTATACAGACAAGAAGAACACAGAAAAACACTTTCTGGCTTGCTTGCAATGAGCACCAGAAAGACAGTTTTATTAACTGAACTGCACTCAGTATTCAAGACTGTCAAAGAACAACTTGTTTTCAGCACACGGCAACGTTGCTTTTACAATCCAGTATGAAACATAAAAACACTTTCGGGCTTGCTTGCAATGAAAGGCAGAAAGAATTTTATTAGCTGAACTGCACTCCATAAGAAAGAATGTCAGAGTACAGCTTATTTCCAGCAAACTGCATCTTTGTTCATACTAACAAGTAGAACACAGAAAAACACTTTCTGGCTTGCTTGTAATGAACACCAGAAAGACAGTTTTATTAACTGAACTGCACTCAGTATTCAAGACTGTCAAAGAACAACTTGTTTTCAGCACACGGCAACTTTGGTTTTACAATCCAGTATGAAGCATAAAAACACTTTCGGGCTTGCTTGCAATGAAAGGCAGAAAGAGTTTTATTAGCTGAACTGCACTCCATAAGAAAGACTGTCAGAGAACAGCTTATTTCCAGCAAACTGCATCTTTGCTTATACAGACAAGAAGAACACAGAAAAACACTTTCTGGCTTGCTTGTAATGAGCACCAGAAAGACAGTTTTATTAACTGAACTGCACTCAGTATTCAAGACTGTCAAAGAACAACTTGTTTTCAGCACACGGCAACTTTGCTTTTACAATCCGGTATGAAACATAAAAACACTTTCGGGCTTGCTTGCAATGAAAGGCAGATAGAGTTTTATTAGCTGAACTGCACTCCATAAGAAAGACTGTCAGAGAACAGCTTATTTCCAGCAAACTGCATCTTTGCTTATACAGACAAGAAGAACACAGAAAAACACTTTCTGGCATGCTTGTAATGAGCACCAGAAAGACAGTTTTATTAACTGAACTGCACTCAGTATTCAAGACTGTCAAAGAACAACTTGTTTTCAGCACACGGCAACGTTGCTTTTACAATCCGGTATGAAACATAAAAACACTTTCGGGCTTGCTTGCAATGAAAGGCAGATAGAGTTTTATTAGCTGAACTGCACTCCATAAGAAAGACTGTCAGAGAACAGCTTATTTCCAGCAAACTGCATCTTTGCTTATACAGACAAGAAGAACACAGAAAAACACTTTCTGGCTTGCTTGCAATGAGCACCAGAAAGACAGTTTTATTAACTGAACTGCACTCAGTATTCAAGACTGTCAAAGAACAACTTGTTTTCAGCACACGGCAACTTTGCTTTTACAATCCAGTATGAAACATAAAAACACTTTCGGGCTTGCTTGCAATGAAAGGCAGATAGAGTTTTATTAGCTGAACTGCACTCCATAAGAATGACTGTCAGAGTACAGCTTATTTCCAGCAAACTGCATCTTTGTTCATACTAACAAGTAGAACACAGAAAAACACTTTCTGGCTTGCTTGCAATGAGCACCAGAAAGACAGTTTTATTAACTGAACTGCACTCAGTATTCAAGACTGTCAAAGAACAACTTGTTTTCAGCACACGGCAACTTTGCTTTTACAATCCAGTATGAAGCATAAAAACACTTTCGGGCTTGCTTGCAATGAAAGGCAGAAAGAGTTTTATTAGCT
Source organism: Hoplias malabaricus (assembly GCF_029633855.1). Lineage (NCBI taxonomy): Eukaryota > Metazoa > Chordata > Actinopteri > Characiformes > Erythrinidae > Hoplias > Hoplias malabaricus. Next base: position 17,594,482 of record NC_089816.1, on the reverse strand, counting down.
GAACTGCACTCCATAAGAAAGACTGTCAGAGTACAGCTTATTTCCAGCAAACTGCATCTTTGTTCATACTAACAAGTAGAACACAGAAAAACACTTTCTGGCTTGCTTGTAATGAACACCAGAAAAACAGTTTTATTAACTGAACTGCACTCAGTATTCAAGACTGTCAAAGAACAACTTGTTTTCAGCACACGGCAACTTTGCTTTTACAATCCAGTATGAAGCATAAAAACACTTTCGGGCTTGCTTGCAATGAAAGGCAGAAAGAGTTTTATTAGCTGAACTGCACTCCATAAGAAAGACTGTCAGAGAACAGCTTATTTCCAGCAAACTGCATCTTTGCTTATACAGACAAGAAGAACACAGAAAAACACTTTCTGGCATGCTTGTAATGAGCACCAGAAAGACAGTTTTATTAACTGAACTGCACTCAGTATTCAAGACTGTCAAAGAACAACTTGTTTTCAGCACACGGCAACGTTGCTTTTACAATCCGGTATGAAACATAAAAACACTTTCGGGCTTGCTTGCAATGAAAGGCAGATAGAGTTTTATTAGCTGAACTGCACTCCATAAGAAAGACTGTCAGAGAACAGCTTATTTCCAGCAAACTGCATCTTTGCTTATACAGACAAGAAGAACACAGAAAAACACTTTCTGGCTTGCTTGCAATGAGCACCAGAAAGACAGTTTTATTAACTGAACTGCACTCAGTATTCAAGACTGTCAAAGAACAACTTGTTTTCAGCACACGGCAACTTTGCTTTTACAATCCAGTATGAAACATAAAAACACTTTCGGGCTTGCTTGCAATGAAAGGCAGATAGAGTTTTATTAGCTGAACTGCACTCCATAAGAATGACTGTCAGAGTACAGCTTATTTCCAGCAAACTGCATCTTTGTTCATACTAACAAGTAGAACACAGAAAAACACTTTCTGGCTTGCTTGCAATGAGCACCAGAAAGACAGTTTTATTAACTGAACTGCACTCAGTATTCAAGACTGTCAAAGAACAACTTGTTTTCAGCACACGGCAACTTTGCTTTTACAATCCAGTATGAAGCATAAAAACACTTTCGGGCTTGCTTGCAATGAAAGGCAGAAAGAGTTTTATTAGCTGAACTGCACTCCATAAGAAAGACTGTCAGAGTACAGCTTATTTCCAGCAAACTGCATCTTTGTTCATACTAACAAGTAGAACACAGAAAAACACTTTCTGGCTTGCTTGTAATGAACACCAGAAAAACAGTTTTATTAACTGAACTGCACTCAGTATTCAAGACTGTCAAAGAACAACTTGTTTTCAGCACACGGCAACTTTGCTTTTACAATCCAGTATGAAGCATAAAAACACTTTCGGGCTTGCTTGCAATGAGCACCAGAAAGACAGTTTTATTAACTGAACTGCACTCAGTATTCAAGACTGTCAAAGAACAACTTGTTTTCAGCACACAGCAACTTTGCTTTTACAATCCAGTATGAAACATAAAAACACTTTCGGGCTTGCTTGCAATGAAAGGCAGATAGAGTTTTATTAGCTGAACTGCACTCCATAAGAAAGACTGTCAGAGAACAGCTTATTTCCAGCAAACTGCATCTTTGCTTATACAGACAAGAAGAACACAGAAAAACACTTTCTGGCTTGCTTGCAATGAGCACCAGAAAGACAGTTTTATTAACTGAACTGCACTCAGTATTCAAGACTGTCAAAGAACAACTTGTTTTCAGCACACGGCAACGTTGCTTTTACAATCCAGTATGAAACATAAAAACACTTTCGGGCTTGCTTGCAATGAAAGGCAGAAAGAATTTTATTAGCTGAACTGCACTCCATAAGAAAGAATGTCAGAGTACAGCTTATTTCCAGCAAACTGCATCTTTGTTCATACTAACAAGTAGAACACAGAAAAACACTTTCTGGCTTGCTTGTAATGAACACCAGAAAGACAGTTTTATTAACTGAACTGCACTCAGTATTCAAGACTGTCAAAGAACAAGTTGTTTTCAGCACACGGCAACTTTGCTTTTACAATCCAGTATGAAGCATAAAAACACTTTCGGGCTTGCTTGCAATGAGCACTGCACTCAGTATTCAAGACTGTCAAAGAACAACTTGTTTTCAGCACACGGCAACTTTGCTTTTACAATCCAGTATGAAACATAAAAACACTTTCGGGCTTGCTTGCAATGAAAGGCAGATAGAGTTTTATTAGCTGAACAGCACTCCATAAGAAAGACTGTCAGAGAACAGCTTATTTCCAGCAAACTGCATCTTTGCATATACAGACAAGTAGAACACAGAAAAACACTTTCTGGCTTGTTTGCAATGAGCACCAGAAAGACAGTTTTATTAACTGAACTGCACTCAGTATTCAAGACTGTCAAAGAACAACTTGTTTTCAGCACACGGCAACTTTGCTTTTACAATCCAGTATGAAGCATAAAAACACTTTCGGGCTTGCTTGCAATGAAAGGCAGAAAGAGTTTTATTAGCTGAACTGCACTCCATAAGAAAGACTGTCAGAGAACAGCTTATTTCCAGCAAACTGCATCTTTGCTTATACAGACAAGAAGAACACAGAAAAACACTTTCTGGCATGCTTGTAATGAGCACCAGAAAGACAGTTTTATTAACTGAACTGCACTCAGTATTCAAGACTGTCAAAGAACAACTTGTTTTCAGCACACGGCAACGTTGCTTTTACAATCCGGTATGAAACATAAAAACACTTTCGGGCTTGCTTGCAATGAAAGGCAGATAGAGTTTTATTAGCTGAACTGCACTCCATAAGAAAGACTGTCAGAGAACAGCTTATTTCCAGCAAACTGCATCTTTGCTTATACAGACAAGAAGAACACAGAAAAACACTTTCTGGCTTGCTTGCAATGAGCACCAGAAAGACAGTTTTATTAACTGAACTGCACTCAGTATTCAAGACTGTCAAAGAACAACTTGTTTTCAGCACACGGCAACTTTGCTTTTACAATCCAGTATGAAACATAAAAACACTTTCGGGCTTGCTTGCAATGAAAGGCAGATAGAGTTTTATTAGCTGAACTGCACTCCATAAGAATGACTGTCAGAGTACAGCTTATTTCCAGCAAACTGCATCTTTGTTCATACTAACAAGTAGAACACAGAAAAACACTTTCTGGCTTGCTTGCAATGAGCACCAGAAAGACAGTTTTATTAACTGAACTGCACTCAGTATTCAAGACTGTCAAAGAACAACTTGTTTTCAGCACACGGCAACTTTGCTTTTACAATCCAGTATGAAGCATAAAAACACTTTCGGGCTTGCTTGCAATGAAAGGCAGAAAGAGTTTTATTAGCTGAACTGCACTCCATAAGAAAGACTGTCAGAGTACAGCTTATTTCCAGCAAACTGCATCTTTGTTCATACTAACAAGTAGAACACAGAAAAACACTTTCTGGCTTGCTTGTAATGAACACCAGAAAAACAGTTTTATTAACTGAACTGCACTCAGTATTCAAGACTGTCAAAGAACAACTTGTTTTCAGCACACGGCAACTTTGCTTTTACAATCCAGTATGAAGCATAAAAACACTTTCGGGCTTGCTTGCAATGAGCACCAGAAAGACAGTTTTATTAACTGAACTGCACTCAGTATTCAAGACTGTCAAAGAACAACTTGTTTTCAGCACACAGCAACTTTGCTTTTACAATCCAGTATGAAACATAAAAACACTTTCGGGCTTGCTTGCAATGAAAGGCAGATAGAGTTTTATTAGCTGAACTGCACTCCATAAGAAAGACTGTCAGAGAACAGCTTATTTCCAGCAAACTGCATCTTTGCTTATACAGACAAGAAGAACACAGAAAAACACTTTCTGGCTTGCTTGCAATGAGCACCAGAAAGACAGTTTTATTAACTGAACTGCACTCAGTATTCAAGACTGTCAAAGAACAACTTGTTTTCAGCACACGGCAACGTTGCTTTTACAATCCAGTATGAAACATAAAAACACTTTCGGGCTTGCTTGCAATGAAAGGCAGAAAGAATTTTATTAGCTGAACTGCACTCCATAAGAAAGAATGTCAGAGTACAGCTTATTTCCAGCAAACTGCATCTTTGTTCATACTAACAAGTAGAACACAGAAAAACACTTTCTGGCTTGCTTGTAATGAACACCAGAAAGACAGTTTTATTAACTGAACTGCACTCAGTATTCAAGACTGTCAAAGAACAAGTTGTTTTCAGCACACGGCAACTTTGCTTTTACAATCCAGTATGAAGCATAAAAACACTTTCGGGCTTGCTTGCAATGAGCACTGCACTCAGTATTCAAGACTGTCAAAGAACAACTTGTTTTCAGCACACGGCAACTTTGCTTTTACAATCCAGTATGAAACATAAAAACACTTTCGGGCTTGCTTGCAATGAAAGGCAGATAGAGTTTTATTAGCTGAACAGCACTCCATAAGAAAGACTGTCAGAGAACAGCTTATTTCCAGCAAACTGCATCTTTGCATATACAGACAAGTAGAACACAGAAAAACACTTTCTGGCTTGTTTGCAATGAGCACCAGAAAGACAGTTTTATTAACTGAACTGCACTCAGTATTCAAGACTGTCAAAGAACAACTTGTTTTCAGCACACGGCAATTTTGCTTTTACAATCCAGTATGAAGCATAAAAACACTTTCGGGCTTGCTTGCAATGAAAGGCAGAAAGAGTTTTATTAGCTGAACTGCACTCCATAAGAAAGACTGTCAGAGAACAGCTTATTTCCAGCAAACTGCATCTTTGCTTATACAGACAAGAAGAACACAGAAAAACACTTTCTGGCTTGCTTGTAATGAGCACCAGAAAGACAGTTTTATTAACTGAACTGCACTCAGTATTCAAGACTGTCAAAGAACAACTTGTTTTCAGCACACGGCAACTTTGCTTTTACAATCCGGTATGAAACATAAAAACACTTTCTGGCTTGCTTGCAATGAAAGGCAGATAGAGTTTTATTAGCTGAACTGCACTCCATAAGAAAGACTGTCAGAGAACAGCTTATTTCCAGCAAACTGCATCTTTGCTTATACAGACAAGAAGAACACAGAAAAAACACTTTCTGGCTTGCTTGCAATGAGCACCAGAAAGACAGTTTTATTAACTGAACTGCACTCAGTATTCAAGACTGTCAAAGAACAACTTGTTTTCAGCACACGGCAACGTTGCTTTTACAATCCAGTATGAAACATAAAAACACTTTCGGGCTTGCTTGCAATGAAAGGCAGATAGAGTTTTATTAGCTGAACTGCACTCCATAAGAAAGACTGTCAGAGAACAGCTTATTTCCAGCAAACTGCATCTTTGCTTATACAGACAAGTAGAACACAGAAAAACACTTTCTGGCTTGTTTGCAATGAGCACCAGAAAGACAGTTTTATTAACTGAACTGCACTCAGTATTCAAGACTGTCAAAGAACAACTTGTTTTCAGCACACGGCAACTTTGCTTTTACAATCCAGTATGAAACATAAAAACACTTTCGGGCTTGCTTGCAATGAAAGGCAGATAGAGTTTTATTAGCTGAACTGCACTCCATAAGAAAGACTGTCAGAGAACAGCTTATTTCCAGCAAACTGCATCTTTGCTTATACAGACAAGAAGAACACAGAAAAACACTTTCTGGCTTGTTTGCAATGAGCACCAGAAAGACAGTTTTATTAACTGAACTGCACTCAGTATTCAAGACTGTCAAAGAACAACTTGTTTTCAGCACACGGCAACTTTGCTTTTACAATCCAGTATGAAACATAAAAACACTTTCGGGCTTGCTTGCAATGAAAGGCAGATAGAGTTTTATTAGCTGAACTGCACTCCATAAGAAAGACTGTCAGAGAACAGCTTATTTCCAGCAAACTGCATCTTTGCTTATACAGACAAGAAGAACACAGAAAAACACTTTCTGGCTTGCTTGTAATGAGCACCAGAAAGACAGTTTTATTAACTGAACTGCACTCAGTATTCAAGACTGTCAAAGAACAACTTGTTTTCAGCACACGGCAACTTTGCTTTTACAATCCAGTATGAAACATAAAAACACTTTCGGGCTTGCTTGCAATGAAAGGCAGATAGAGTTTTATTAGCTGAACTGCACTCCATAAGAAAGACTGTCAGAGAACAGCTTATTTCCAGCAAACTGCATCTTTGCTTATACAGACAAGAAGAACACAGAAAAACACTTTCTGGCTTACTTGCAATGAGCACCAGAAAGACAGTTTTATTAACTGAACTGCACTCAGTATTCAAGACTGTCAAAGAACAACTTGTTTTCAGCACACGGCAACGTTGCTTTTACAATCCAGTATGAAACATAAAAACACTTTCGGGCTTGCTTGCAATGAAAGGCAGATAGAGTTTTATTAGCTGAACTGCACTCCATAAGAAAGACTGTCAGAGAACAGCTTATTTCCAGCAAACTGCATCTTTGCTTATACAGACAAGTAGAACACAGAAAAACACTTTCTGGCTTGTTTGCAATGAGCACCAGAAAGACAGTTTTATTAACTGAACTGCACTCAGTATTCAAGACTGTCAAAGAACAACTTGTTTTCAGCACACGGCAACTTTGCTTTTACAATCCAGTATGAAGCATAAAAACACTTTCGGGCTTGCTTGCAATGAAAGGCAGAAAGAGTTTTATTAGCTGAACTGCACTCCATAAGGAAGACTGTCAGAGAACAGCTTATTTCCAGCAAACTGCATCTTTGCTTATACAGACAAGAAGAACACAGAAAAACACTTTCTGGCATGCTTGTAATGAGCACCAGAAAGACAGTTTTATTAACTGAACTGCACTCAGTATTCAAGACTGTCAAAGAACAACTTGTTTTCAGCACACGGCAACTTTGCTTTTACAATCCGGTATGAAACATAAAAACACTTTCGGGCTTGCTTGCAATGAAAGGCAGATAGAGTTTTATTAGCTGAACTGCACTCCATAAGAAAGACTGTCAGAGAACAGCTTATTTCCAGCAAACTGCATCTTTGCTTATACAGACAAGAAGAACACAGAAAAACACTTTCTGGCTTGCTTGCAATGAGCACCAGAAAGACAGTTTTATTAACTGAACTGCACTCAGTATTCAAGACTGTCAAAGAACAACTTGTTTTCAGCACACGGCAACGTTGCTTTTACAATCCAGTATGAAACATAAAAACACTTTCGGGCTTGCTTGCAATGAAAGGCAGATAGAGTTTTATTAGCTGAACTGCACTCCATAAGAAAGACTGTCAGAGTACAGCTTATTTCCAGCAAACTGCATCTTTGTTCATACTAACAAGTAGAACACAGAAAAACACTTTCTGGCTTGCTTGCAATGAGCACCAGAAAGACAGTTTTATTAACTGAACTGCACTCAGTATTCAAGACTGTCAAAGAACAACTTGTTTTCAGCACACGGCAACTTTGCTTTTACAATCCAGTATGAAGCATAAAAACACTTTCGGGCTTGCTTGCAATGAAAGGCAGAAAGAGTTTTATTAGCTGAACTGCACTCCATAAGAAAGACTGTCAGTACAGCTTATTTCCAGCAAACTGCATCTTTGTTCATACTAACAAGTAGAACACAGAAAAACACTTTCTGGCTTGCTTGTAATGAACACCAGAAAAACAGTTTTATTAACTGAACTGCACTCAGTATTCAAGACTGTCAAAGAACAACTTGTTTTCAGCACACGGCAACTTTGCTTTTACAATCCAGTATGAAGCATAAAAACACTTTCGGGCTTGCTTGCAATGAGCACCAGAAAGACAGTTTTATTAACTGAACTGCACTCAGTATTCAAGACTGTCAAAGAACAACTTGTTTTCAGCACACGGCAACTTTGCTTTTACAATCCAGCATGAAGCATAAAAACACTTTCTGGCTTGCTTGCAATGAGCACCAGAAAGACAGTTTTATTAACTGAACTGCACTCAGTATTCAAGACTGTCAAAGAACAACTTGTTTTCAGCACACAGCAACTTTGCTTTTACAATCCAGTATGAAACATAAAAACACTTTCGGGCTTGCTTGCAATGAAAGGCAGATAGAGTTTTATTAGCTGAACTGCACTCCATAAGAAAGACTGTCAGAGAACAGCTTATTTCCAGCAAACTGCATCTTTGCTTATACAGACAAGAAGAACACAGAAAAACACTTTCTGGCTTGCTTGCAATGAGCACCAGAAAGACAGTTTTATTAACTGAACTGCACTCAGTATTCAAGACTGTCAAAGAACAACTTGTTTTCAGCACACGGCAACGTTGCTTTTACAATCCAGTATGAAACATAAAAACACTTTCGGGCTTGCTTGCAATGAAAGGCAGAAAGAGTTTTATTAGCTGAACTGCACTCCATAAGAAAGAATGTCAGAGTACAGCTTATTTCCAGCAAACTGCATCTTTGTTCATACTAACAAGTAGAACACAGAAAAACACTTTCTGGCTTGCTTGTAATGAACACCAGAAAGACAGTTATATTAACTGAACTGCACTCAGTATTCAAGACTGTCAAAGAACAACTTGTTTTCAGCACACGGCAACTTTGCTTTTACAATCCAGTATGAAGCATAAAAACACTTTCGGGCTTGCTTGCAATGAGCACTGCACTCAGTATTCAAGACTGTCAAAGAACAACTTGTTTTCAGCACACGGCAACTTTGCTTTTACAATCCGGTATGAAACATAAAAACACTTTCGGGCTTGCTTGCAATGAAAGGCAGATAGAGTTTTATTAGCTGAACTGCACTCCATAAGAAAGACTGTCAGAGAACAGCTTATTTCCAGCAAACTGCATCTTTGCTTATACAGACAAGAAGAACACAGAAAAACACTTTCTGGCTTGCTTGCAATGAGCACCAGAAAGACAGTTTTATTAACTGAACTGCACTCAGTATTCAAGACTGTCAAAGAACAACTTGTTTTCAGCACACGGCAACGTTGCTTTTACAATCCAGTATGAAACATAAAAACACTTTCGGGCTTGCTTGCAATGAAAGGCAGATAGAGTTTTATTAGCTGAACTGCACTCCATAAGAAAGACTGTCAGAGTACAGCTTATTTCCAGCAAACTGCATCTTTGTTCATACTAACAAGTAGAACACAGAAAAACACTTTCTGGCTTGCTTGCAATGAGCACCAGAAAGACAGTTTTATTAACTGAACTGCACTCAGTATTCAAGACTGTCAAAGAACAACTTGTTTTCAGCACACGGCAACTTTGCTTTTACAATCCAGTATGAAGCATAAAAACACTTTCGGGCTTGCTTGCAATGAAAGGCAGAAAGAGTTTTATTAGCTGAACTGCACTCCATAAGAAAGACTGTCAGTACAGCTTATTTCCAGCAAACTGCATCTTTGTTCATACTAACAAGTAGAACACAGAAAAACACTTTCTGGCTTGCTTGTAATGAACACCAGAAAAACAGTTTTATTAACTGAACTGCACTCAGTATTCAAGACTGTCAAAGAACAACTTGTTTTCAGCACACGGCAACTTTGCTTTTACAATCCAGTATGAAGCATAAAAACACTTTCGGGCTTGCTTGCAATGAGCACCAGAAAGACAGTTTTATTAACTGAACTGCACTCAGTATTCAAGACTGTCAAAGAACAACTTGTTTTCAGCACACGGCAACTTTGCTTTTACAATCCAGTATGAAGCATAAAAACACTTTCGGGCTTGCTTGCAATGAAAGGCAGAAAGAGTTTTATTAGCTGAACTGCACTCCATAAGAAAGACTGTCAGTACAGCTTATTTCCAGCAAACTGCATCTTTGTTCATACTAACAAGTAGAACACAGAAAAACACTTTCTGGCTTGCTTGTAATGAACACCAGAAAAACAGTTTTATTAACTGAACTGCACTCAGTATTCAAGACTGTCAAAGAACAACTTGTTTTCAGCACACGGCAACTTTGCTTTTACAATCCAGTATGAAGCATAAAAACACTTTCGGGCTTGCTTGCAATGAGCACCAGAAAGACAGTTTTATTAACTGAACTGCACTCAGTATTCAAGACTGTCAAAGAACAACTTGTTTTCAGCACACGGCAACTTTGCTTTTACAATCCAGCATGAAGCATAAAAACACTTTCTGGCTTGCTTGCAATGAGCACCAGAAAGACAGTTTTATTAACTGAACTGCACTCAGTATTCAAGACTGTCAAAGAACAACTTGTTTTCAGCACACAGCAACTTTGCTTTTACAATCCAGTATGAAACATAAAAACACTTTCGGGCTTGCTTGCAATGAAAGGCAGATAGAGTTTTATTAGCTGAACTGCACTCCATAAGAAAGACTGTCAGAGAACAGCTTATTTCCAGCAAACTGCATCTTTGCTTATACAGACAAGAAGAACACAGAAAAACACTTTCTGGCTTGCTTGCAATGAGCACCAGAAAGACAGTTTTATTAACTGAACTGCACTCAGTATTCAAGACTGTCAAAGAACAACTTGTTTTCAGCACACGGCAACGTTGCTTTTACAATCCAGTATGAAACATAAAAACACTTTCGGGCTTGCTTGCAATGAAAGGCAGAAAGAGTTTTATTAGCTGAACTGCACTCCATAAGAAAGAATGTCAGAGTACAGCTTATTTCCAGCAAACTGCATCTTTGTTCATACTAACAAGTAGAACACAGAAAAACACTTTCTGGCTTGCTTGTAATGAACACCAGAAAGACAGTTATATTAACTGAACTGCACTCAGTATTCAAGACTGTCAAAGAACAACTTGTTTTCAGCACACGGCAACTTTGCTTTTACAATCCAGTATGAAGCATAAAAACACTTTCGGGCTTGCTTGCAATGAGCACTGCACTCAGTATTCAAGACTGTCAAAGAACAACTTGTTTTCAGCACACGGCAACTTTGCTTTTACAATCCGGTATGAAACATAAAAACACTTTCGGGCTTGCTTGCAATGAAAGGCAGATAGAGTTTTATTAGCTGAACTGCACTCCATAAGAAAGACTGTCAGAGAACAGCTTATTTCCAGCAAACTGCATCTTTGCTTATACAGACAAGAAGAACACAGAAAAACACTTTCTGGCTTGCTTGCAATGAGCACCAGAAAGACAGTTTTATTAACTGAACTGCACTCAGTATTCAAGACTGTCAAAGAACAACTTGTTTTCAGCACACGGCAACGTTGCTTTTACAATCCAGTATGAAACATAAAAACACTTTCGGGCTTGCTTGCAATGAAAGGCAGATAGAGTTTTATTAGCTGAACTGCACTCCATAAGAAAGACTGTCAGAGTACAGCTTATTTCCAGCAAACTGCATCTTTGTTCATACTAACAAGTAGAACACAGAAAAACACTTTCTGGCTTGCTTGCAATGAGCACCAGAAAGACAGTTTTATTAACTGAACTGCACTCAGTATTCAAGACTGTCAAAGAACAACTTGTTTTCAGCACACGGCAACTTTGCTTTTACAATCCAGTATGAAGCATAAAAACACTTTCGGGCTTGCTTGCAATGAAAGGCAGAAAGAGTTTTATTAGCTGAACTGCACTCCATAAGAAAGACTGTCAGTACAGCTTATTTCCAGCAAACTGCATCTTTGTTCATACTAACAAGTAGAACACAGAAAAACACTTTCTGGCTTGCTTGTAATGAACACCAGAAAAACAGTTTTATTAACTGAACTGCACTCAGTATTCAAGACTGTCAAAGAACAACTTGTTTTCAGCACACGGCAACTTTGCTTTTACAATCCAGTATGAAGCATAAAAACACTTTCGGGCTTGCTTGCAATGAGCACCAGAAAGACAGTTTTATTAACTGAACTGCACTCAGTATTCAAGACTGTCAAAGAACAACTTGTTTTCAGCACACGGCAACTTTGCTTTTACAATCCAGCATGAAGCATAAAAACACTTTCTGGCTTGCTTGCAATGAGCACCAGAAAGACAGTTTTATTAACTGAACTGCACTCAGTATTCAAGACTGTCAAAGAACAACTTGTTTTCAGCACACAGCAACTTTGCTTTTACAATCCAGTATGAAACATAAAAACACTTTCGGGCTTGCTTGCAATGAAAGGCAGATAGAGTTTTATTAGCTGAACTGCACTCCATAAGAAAGACTGTCAGAGAACAGCTTATTTCCAGCAAACTGCATCTTTGCTTATACAGACAAGAAGAACACAGAAAAACACTTTCTGGCTTGCTTGCAATGAGCACCAGAAAGACAGTTTTATTAACTGAACTGCACTCAGTATTCAAGACTGTCAAAGAACAACTTGTTTTCAGCACACGGCAACGTTGCTTTTACAATCCAGTATGAAACATAAAAACACTTTCGGGCTTGCTTGCAATGAAAGGCAGATAGAGTTTTATTAGCTGAACTGCACTCCATAAGAAAGACTGTCAGAGAACAGCTTATTTCCAGCAAACTGCATCTTTGCTTATACAGACAAGAAGAACACAGAAAAACACTTTCTGGCTTGCTTGCAATGAGCACCAGAAAGACAGTTTTATTAACTGAACTGCACTCAGTATTCAAGACTGTCAAAGAACAACTTGTTTTCAGCACACGGCAACGTTGCTTTTACAATCCAGTATGAAACATAAAAACACTTTCGGGCTTGCTTGCAATGAAAGGCAGAAAGAGTTTTATTAGCTGAACTGCACTCCATAAGAAAGAATGTCAGAGTACAGCTTATTTCCAGCAAACTGCATCTTTGTTCATACTAACAAGTAGAACACAGAAAAACACTTTCTGGCTTGCTTGTAATGAACACCAGAAAGACAGTTTTATTAACTGAACTGCACTCAGTATTCAAGACTGTCAAAGAACAACTTGTTTTCAGCACACGGCAACGTTGCTTTTACAATCCAGTATGAAACATAAAAACACTTTCGGGCTTGCTTGCAATGAAAGGCAGAAAGAGTTTTATTAGCTGAACTGCACTCCATAAGAAAGAATGTCAGAGTACAGCTTATTTCCAGCAAACTGCATCTTTGTTCATACTAACAAGTAGAACACAGAAAAACACTTTCTGGCTTGCTTGTAATGAACACCAGAAAGACAGTTTTATTAACTGAACTGCACTCAGTATTCAAGACTGTCAAAGAACAACTTGTTTTCAGCACACGGCAACGTTGCTTTTACAATCCAGTATGAAACATAAAAACACTTTCGGGCTTGCTTGCAATGAAAGGCAGATAGAGTTTTATTAGCTGAACTGCACTCCATAAGAAAGACTGTCAGAGAACAGCTTATTTCCAGCAAACTGCATCTTTGCTTATACAGACAAGAAGAACACAGAAAAACACTTTCTGGCTTGCTTGCAATGAGCACCAGAAAGACAGTTTTATTAACTGAACTGCACTCAGTATTCAAGACTGTCAAAGAACAACTTGTTTTCAGCACACGGCAACGTTGCTTTTACAATCCAGTATGAAACATAAAAACACTTTCGGGCTTGCTTGCAATGAAAGGCAGAAAGAGTTTTATTAGCTGAACTGCACTCCATAAGAAAGAATGTCAGAGTACAGCTTATTTCCAGCAAACTGCATCTTTGTTCATACTAACAAGTAGAACACAGAAAAACACTTTCTGGCTTGCTTGTAATGAACACCAGAAAGACAGTTTTATTAACTGAACTGCACTCAGTATTCAAGACTGTCAAAGAACAACTTGTTTTCAGCACACGGCAACGTTGCTTTTACAATCCAGTATGAAACATAAAAACACTTTCGGGCTTGCTTGCAATGAAAGGCAGATAGAGTTTTATTAGCTGAACTGCACTCCATAAGAAAGACTGTCAGAGAACAGCTTATTTCCAGCAAACTGCATCTTTGCTTATACAGACAAGAAGAACACAGAAAAACACTTTCTGGCTTGCTTGCAATGAGCACCAGAAAGACAGTTTTATTAACTGAACTGCACTCAGTATTCAAGACTGTCAAAGAACAACTTGTTTTCAGCACACGGCAACGTTGCTTTTACAATCCAGTATGAAACATAAAAACACTTTCGGGCTTGCTTGCAATGAAAGGCAGATAGAGTTTTATTAGCTGAACTGCACTCCATAAGAAAGACTGTCAGAGAACAGCTTGTTTCCAGCAAACTGCATCTTTGCTTATACAGACAAGAAGAACACAGAAAAACACTTTCTGGCTTGCTTGCAATGAGCACCAGAAAGACAGTTTTATTAACTGAACTGCACTCAGTATTCAAGACTGTCAAAGAACAACTTGTTTTCAGCACACGGCAACGTTGCTTTTACAATCCAGTATGAAACATAAAAACACTTTCGGGCTTGCTTGCAATGAAAGGCAGATAGAGTTTTATTAGCTGAACTGCACTCCATAAGAAAGACTGTCAGAGAACAGCTTATTTCCAGCAAACTGCATCTTTGCATATACAGACAAGTAGAACACAGAACAACACTTTCTGGCTTGTTTGCAATGAGCACCAGAAAGACAGTTTTATTAACTGGACTGCACTCAGTATTCAAGACTGTCAAAGAACAACTTGTTTTCAGCACACGGCAATTTTGCTTTTACAATCCAGTATGAAGCATAAAAACACTTTCGGGCTTGCTTGCAATGAAAGGCAGAAAGAGTTTTATTAGCTGAACTGCACTCCATAAGAAAGACTGTCAGAGAACAGCTTATTTCCAGCAAACTGCATCTTTGCTTATACAGACAAGAAGAACACAGAAAAACACTTTCTGGCTTGCTTGTAATGAGCACCAGAAAGACAGTTTTATTAACTGAACTGCACTCAGTATTCAAGACTGTCAAAGAACAACTTGTTTTCAGCACACGGCAACTTTGCTTTTACAATCCGGTATGAAACATAAAAACACTTTCTGGCTTGCTTGCAATGAAAGGCAGATAGAGTTTTATTAGCTGAACTGCACTCCATAAGAAAGACTGTCAGAGAACAGCTTATTTCCAGCAAACTGCATCTTTGCTTATACAGACAAGAAGAACACAGAAAAAACACTTTCTGGCTTGCTTGCAATGAGCACCAGAAAGACAGTTTTATTAACTGAACTGCACTCAGTATTCAAGACTGTCAAAGAACAACTTGTTTTCAGCACACGGCAACGTTGCTTTTACAATCCAGTATGAAACATAAAAACACTTTCGGGCTTGCTTGCAATGAAAGGCAGATAGAGTTTTATTAGCTGAACTGCACTCCATAAGAAAGACTGTCAGAGAACAGCTTATTTCCAGCAAACTGCATCTTTGCTTATACAGACAAGTAGAACACAGAAAAACACTTTCTGGCTTGTTTGCAATGAGCACCAGAAAGACAGTTTTATTAACTGAACTGCACTCAGTATTCAAGACTGTCAAAGAACAACTTGTTTTCAGCACACGGCAACTTTGCTTTTACAATCCAGTATGAAACATAAAAACACTTTCGGGCTTGCTTGCAATGAAAGGCAGATAGAGTTTTATTAGCTGAACTGCACTCCATAAGAAAGACTGTCAGAGAACAGCTTATTTCCAGCAAACTGCATCTTTGCTTATACAGACAAGAAGAACACAGAAAAACACTTTCTGGCTTGTTTGCAATGAGCACCAGAAAGACAGTTTTATTAACTGAACTGCACTCAGTATTCAAGACTGTCAAAGAACAACTTGTTTTCAGCACACGGCAACTTTGCTTTTACAATCCAGTATGAAACATAAAAACACTTTCGGGCTTGCTTGCAATGAAAGGCAGATAGAGTTTTATTAGCTGAACTGCACTCCATAAGAAAGACTGTCAGAGAACAGCTTATTTCCAGCAAACTGCATCTTTGCTTATACAGACAAGAAGAACACAGAAAAACACTTTCTGGCTTGCTTGTAATGAGCACCAGAAAGACAGTTTTATTAACTGAACTGCACTCAGTATTCAAGACTGTCAAAGAACAACTTGTTTTCAGCACACGGCAACTTTGCTTTTACAATCCAGTATGAAACATAAAAACACTTTCGGGCTTGCTTGCAATGAAAGGCAGATAGAGTTTTATTAGCTGAACTGCACTCCATAAGAAAGACTGTCAGAGAACAGCTTATTTCCAGCAAACTGCATCTTTGCTTATACAGACAAGAAGAACACAGAAAAACACTTTCTGGCTTACTTGCAATGAGCACCAGAAAGACAGTTTTATTAACTGAACTGCACTCAGTATTCAAGACTGTCAAAGAACAACTTGTTTTCAGCACACGGCAACGTTGCTTTTACAATCCAGTATGAAACATAAAAACACTTTCGGGCTTGCTTGCAATGAAAGGCAGATAGAGTTTTATTAGCTGAACTGCACTCCATAAGAAAGACTGTCAGAGAACAGCTTATTTCCAGCAAACTGCATCTTTGCTTATACAGACAAGTAGAACACAGAAAAACACTTTCTGGCTTGTTTGCAATGAGCACCAGAAAGACAGTTTTATTAACTGAACTGCACTCAGTATTCAAGACTGTCAAAGAACAACTTGTTTTCAGCACACGGCAACTTTGCTTTTACAATCCAGTATGAAGCATAAAAACACTTTCGGGCTTGCTTGCAATGAAAGGCAGAAAGAGTTTTATTAGCTGAACTGCACTCCATAAGGAAGACTGTCAGAGAACAGCTTATTTCCAGCAAACTGCATCTTTGCTTATACAGACAAGAAGAACACAGAAAAACACTTTCTGGCATGCTTGTAATGAGCACCAGAAAGACAGTTTTATTAACTGAACTGCACTCAGTATTCAAGACTGTCAAAGAACAACTTGTTTTCAGCACACGGCAACTTTGCTTTTACAATCCGGTATGAAACATAAAAACACTTTCGGGCTTGCTTGCAATGAAAGGCAGATAGAGTTTTATTAGCTGAACTGCACTCCATAAGAAAGACTGTCAGAGAACAGCTTATTTCCAGCAAACTGCATCTTTGCTTATACAGACAAGAAGAACACAGAAAAACACTTTCTGGCTTGCTTGCAATGAGCACCAGAAAGACAGTTTTATTAACTGAACTGCACTCAGTATTCAAGACTGTCAAAGAACAACTTGTTTTCAGCACACGGCAACGTTGCTTTTACAATCCAGTATGAAACATAAAAACACTTTCGGGCTTGCTTGCAATGAAAGGCAGATAGAGTTTTATTAGCTGAACTGCACTCCATAAGAAAGACTGTCAGAGTACAGCTTATTTCCAGCAAACTGCATCTTTGTTCATACTAACAAGTAGAACACAGAAAAACACTTTCTGGCTTGCTTGCAATGAGCACCAGAAAGACAGTTTTATTAACTGAACTGCACTCAGTATTCAAGACTGTCAAAGAACAACTTGTTTTCAGCACACGGCAACTTTGCTTTTACAATCCAGTATGAAGCATAAAAACACTTTCGGGCTTGCTTGCAATGAAAGGCAGAAAGAGTTTTATTAGCTGAACTGCACTCCATAAGAAAGACTGTCAGTACAGCTTATTTCCAGCAAACTGCATCTTTGTTCATACTAACAAGTAGAACACAGAAAAACACTTTCTGGCTTGCTTGTAATGAACACCAGAAAAACAGTTTTATTAACTGAACTGCACTCAGTATTCAAGACTGTCAAAGAACAACTTGTTTTCAGCACACGGCAACTTTGCTTTTACAATCCAGTATGAAGCATAAAAACACTTTCGGGCTTGCTTGCAATGAGCACCAGAAAGACAGTTTTATTAACTGAACTGCACTCAGTATTCAAGACTGTCAAAGAACAACTTGTTTTCAGCACACGGCAACTTTGCTTTTACAATCCAGCATGAAGCATAAAAACACTTTCTGGCTTGCTTGCAATGAGCACCAGAAAGACAGTTTTATTAACTGAACTGCACTCAGTATTCAAGACTGTCAAAGAACAACTTGTTTTCAGCACACAGCAACTTTGCTTTTACAATCCAGTATGAAACATAAAAACACTTTCGGGCTTGCTTGCAATGAAAGGCAGATAGAGTTTTATTAGCTGAACTGCACTCCATAAGAAAGACTGTCAGAGAACAGCTTATTTCCAGCAAACTGCATCTTTGCTTATACAGACAAGAAGAACACAGAAAAACACTTTCTGGCTTGCTTGCAATGAGCACCAGAAAGACAGTTTTATTAACTGAACTGCACTCAGTATTCAAGACTGTCAAAGAACAACTTGTTTTCAGCACACGGCAACGTTGCTTTTACAATCCAGTATGAAACATAAAAACACTTTCGGGCTTGCTTGCAATGAAAGGCAGAAAGAGTTTTATTAGCTGAACTGCACTCCATAAGAAAGAATGTCAGAGTACAGCTTATTTCCAGCAAACTGCATCTTTGTTCATACTAACAAGTAGAACACAGAAAAACACTTTCTGGCTTGCTTGTAATGAACACCAGAAAGACAGTTATATTAACTGAACTGCACTCAGTATTCAAGACTGTCAAAGAACAACTTGTTTTCAGCACACGGCAACTTTGCTTTTACAATCCAGTATGAAGCATAAAAACACTTTCGGGCTTGCTTGCAATGAGCACTGCACTCAGTATTCAAGACTGTCAAAGAACAACTTGTTTTCAGCACACGGCAACTTTGCTTTTACAATCCGGTATGAAACATAAAAACACTTTCGGGCTTGCTTGCAATGAAAGGCAGATAGAGTTTTATTAGCTGAACTGCACTCCATAAGAAAGACTGTCAGAGAACAGCTTATTTCCAGCAAACTGCATCTTTGCTTATACAGACAAGAAGAACACAGAAAAACACTTTCTGGCTTGCTTGCAATGAGCACCAGAAAGACAGTTTTATTAACTGAACTGCACTCAGTATTCAAGACTGTCAAAGAACAACTTGTTTTCAGCACACGGCAACGTTGCTTTTACAATCCAGTATGAAACATAAAAACACTTTCGGGCTTGCTTGCAATGAAAGGCAGATAGAGTTTTATTAGCTGAACTGCACTCCATAAGAAAGACTGTCAGAGTACAGCTTATTTCCAGCAAACTGCATCTTTGTTCATACTAACAAGTAGAACACAGAAAAACACTTTCTGGCTTGCTTGCAATGAGCACCAGAAAGACAGTTTTATTAACTGAACTGCACTCAGTATTCAAGACTGTCAAAGAACAACTTGTTTTCAGCACACGGCAACTTTGCTTTTACAATCCAGTATGAAGCATAAAAACACTTTCGGGCTTGCTTGCAATGAAAGGCAGAAAGAGTTTTATTAGCTGAACTGCACTCCATAAGAAAGACTGTCAGTACAGCTTATTTCCAGCAAACTGCATCTTTGTTCATACTAACAAGTAGAACACAGAAAAACACTTTCTGGCTTGCTTGTAATGAACACCAGAAAAACAGTTTTATTAACTGAACTGCACTCAGTATTCAAGACTGTCAAAGAACAACTTGTTTTCAGCACACGGCAACTTTGCTTTTACAATCCAGTATGAAGCATAAAAACACTTTCGGGCTTGCTTGCAATGAGCACCAGAAAGACAGTTTTATTAACTGAACTGCACTCAGTATTCAAGACTGTCAAAGAACAACTTGTTTTCAGCACACGGCAACTTTGCTTTTACAATCCAGCATGAAGCATAAAAACACTTTCTGGCTTGCTTGCAATGAGCACCAGAAAGACAGTTTTATTAACTGAACTGCACTCAGTATTCAAGACTGTCAAAGAACAACTTGTTTTCAGCACACAGCAACTTTGCTTTTACAATCCAGTATGAAACATAAAAACACTTTCGGGCTTGCTTGCAATGAAAGGCAGATAGAGTTTTATTAGCTGAACTGCACTCCATAAGAAAGACTGTCAGAGAACAGCTTATTTCCAGCAAACTGCATCTTTGCTTATACAGACAAGAAGAACACAGAAAAACACTTTCTGGCTTGCTTGCAATGAGCACCAGAAAGACAGTTTTATTAACTGAACTGCACTCAGTATTCAAGACTGTCAAAGAACAACTTGTTTTCAGCACACGGCAACGTTGCTTTTACAATCCAGTATGAAACATAAAAACACTTTCGGGCTTGCTTGCAATGAAAGGCAGATAGAGTTTTATTAGCTGAACTGCACTCCATAAGAAAGACTGTCAGAGAACAGCTTATTTCCAGCAAACTGCATCTTTGCTTATACAGACAAGAAGAACACAGAAAAACACTTTCTGGCTTGCTTGCAATGAGCACCAGAAAGACAGTTTTATTAACTGAACTGCACTCAGTATTCAAGACTGTCAAAGAACAACTTGTTTTCAGCACACGGCAACGTTGCTTTTACAATCCAGTATGAAACATAAAAACACTTTCGGGCTTGCTTGCAATGAAAGGCAGAAAGAGTTTTATTAGCTGAACTGCACTCCATAAGAAAGAATGTCAGAGTACAGCTTATTTCCAGCAAACTGCATCTTTGTTCATACTAACAAGTAGAACACAGAAAAACACTTTCTGGCTTGCTTGTAATGAACACCAGAAAGACAGTTTTATTAACTGAACTGCACTCAGTATTCAAGACTGTCAAAGAACAACTTGTTTTCAGCACACGGCAACGTTGCTTTTACAATCCAGTATGAAACATAAAAACACTTTCGGGCTTGCTTGCAATGAAAGGCAGAAAGAGTTTTATTAGCTGAACTGCACTCCATAAGAAAGAATGTCAGAGTACAGCTTATTTCCAGCAAACTGCATCTTTGTTCATACTAACAAGTAGAACACAGAAAAACACTTTCTGGCTTGCTTGTAATGAACACCAGAAAGACAGTTTTATTAACTGAACTGCACTCAGTATTCAAGACTGTCAAAGAACAACTTGTTTTCAGCACACGGCAACGTTGCTTTTACAATCCAGTATGAAACATAAAAACACTTTCGGGCTTGCTTGCAATGAAAGGCAGATAGAGTTTTATTAGCTGAACTGCACTCCATAAGAAAGACTGTCAGAGAACAGCTTATTTCCAGCAAACTGCATCTTTGCTTATACAGACAAGAAGAACACAGAAAAACACTTTCTGGCTTGCTTGCAATGAGCACCAGAAAGACAGTTTTATTAACTGAACTGCACTCAGTATTCAAGACTGTCAAAGAACAACTTGTTTTCAGCACACGGCAACGTTGCTTTTACAATCCAGTATGAAACATAAAAACACTTTCGGGCTTGCTTGCAATGAAAGGCAGAAAGAGTTTTATTAGCTGAACTGCACTCCATAAGAAAGAATGTCAGAGTACAGCTTATTTCCAGCAAACTGCATCTTTGTTCATACTAACAAGTAGAACACAGAAAAACACTTTCTGGCTTGCTTGTAATGAACACCAGAAAGACAGTTTTATTAACTGAACTGCACTCAGTATTCAAGACTGTCAAAGAACAACTTGTTTTCAGCACACGGCAACGTTGCTTTTACAATCCAGTATGAAACATAAAAACACTTTCGGGCTTGCTTGCAATGAAAGGCAGATAGAGTTTTATTAGCTGAACTGCACTCCATAAGAAAGACTGTCAGAGAACAGCTTATTTCCAGCAAACTGCATCTTTGCTTATACAGACAAGAAGAACACAGAAAAACACTTTCTGGCTTGCTTGCAATGAGCACCAGAAAGACAGTTTTATTAACTGAACTGCACTCAGTATTCAAGACTGTCAAAGAACAACTTGTTTTCAGCACACGGCAACGTTGCTTTTACGATCCAGTATGAAACATAAAAACACTTTCGGGCTTGCTTGCAATGAAAGGCAGATAGAGTTTTATTAGCTGAACTGCACTCCATAAGAAAGACTGTCAGAGAACAGCTTGTTTCCAGCAAACTGCATCTTTGCTTATACAGACAAGAAGAACACAGAAAAACACTTTCTGGCTTGCTTGCAATGAGCACCAGAAAGACAGTTTTATTAACTGAACTGCACTCAGTATTCAAGACTGTCAAAGAACAACTTGTTTTCAGCACACGGCAACGTTGCTTTTACAATCCAGTATGAAACATAAAAACACTTTCGGGCTTGCTTGCAATGAAAGGCAGATAGAGTTTTATTAGCTGAACTGCACTCCATAAGAAAGACTGTCAGAGAACAGCTTATTTCCAGCAAACTGCATCTTTGCATATACAGACAAGTAGAACACAGAACAACACTTTCTGGCTTGTTTGCAATGAGCACCAGAAAGACAGTTTTATTAACTGGACTGCACTCAGTATTCAAGACTGTCAAAGAACAACTTGTTTTCAGCACACGGCAATTTTGCTTTTACAATCCAGTATGAAGCATAAAAACACTTTCGGGCTTGCTTGCAATGAAAGGCAGAAAGAGTTTTATTAGCTGAACTGCACTCCATAAGAAAGACTGTCAGAGAACAGCTTATTTCCAGCAAACTGCATCTTTGCTTATACAGACAAGAAGAACACAGAAAAACACTTTCTGGCTTGCTTGTAATGAGCACCAGAAAGACAGTTTTATTAACTGAACTGCACTCAGTATTCAAGACTGTCAAAGAACAACTTGTTTTCAGCACACGGCAACTTTGCTTTTACAATCCGGTATGAAACATAAAAACACTTTCGGGCTTGCTTGCAATGAAAGGCAGATAGAGTTTTATTAGCTGAACTGCACTCCATAAGAAAGACTGTCAGAGAACAGCTTATTTCCAGCAAACTGCATCTTTGCTTATACAGACAAGAAGAACACAGAAAAACACTTTCTGGCTTGCTTGCAATGAGCACCAGAATGACAGTTTTATTAACTGAACTGCACTCAGTATTCAAGACTGTCAAAGAACAACTTGTTTTCAGCACACGGCAACGTTGCTTTTACAATCCAGTATGAAACATAAAAACACTTTCGGGCTTGCTTGCAATGAAAGGCAGAAAGAGTTGTATTAGCTGAACTGCACTCCATAAGAAAGACTGTCAGAGAACAGCTTATTTCCAGCAAACTGCATCTTTGCTTATACAGACAAGTTGAACACAGAAAAACACTTTCTGGCTTGTTTGCAATGAGCACCAGAAAGACAGTTTTATTAACTGAACTGCACTCAGTATTCAAGACTGTCAAAGAACAACTTGTTTTCAGCACACGGCAACTTTGCTTTTACAATCCAGTATGAAGCATAAAAACACTTTCGGGCTTGCTTGCAATGAAAGGCAGAAAGAGTTTTATTAGCTGAACTGCACTCCATAAGAAAGACTTTCAGAGAACAGCTTATTTCCAGCAAACTGCATCTTTGCTTATACAGACAAGAAGAACACAGAAAAACACTTTCTGGCTTGCTTGCAATGAGCACCAGAAAGACAGTTTTATTAACTGAACTGCACTCAGTATTCAAGACTGTCAAAGAACAACTTGTTTTCAGCACACGGCAACGTTGCTTTTACAATCCAGTATGAAACATAAAAACACTTTTGGGCTTGCTTGCAATGAAAGGCAGATAGAGTTTTATTAGCTGAACTGCACTCCATAAGAAAGACTGTCAGAGAACAGCTTATTTCCAGCAAACTGCATCTTTGCTTATACAGACAAGTAGAACACAGAAAAACACTTTCTGGCTTGTTTGCAATGAGCACCAGAAAGACAGTTTTATTAACTGAACTGCACTCAGTATTCAAGACTGTCAAAGAACAACTTGTTTTCAGCACACGGCAACTTTGCTTTTACAATCCAGTATGAAGCATAAAAACACTTTCGGGCTTGATTGCAATGAAAGGCAGAAAGAGTTTTATTAGCTGAACTGCACTCCATAAGAAAGACTGTCAGAGAACAGCTTATTTCCAGCAAACTGCAACTTTGCTTATACAGACAAGTAGAACACAGAAAAACACTTTCTGGCTTGTTTGCAATGAGCACCAGAAAGACAGTTTTATTAACTGAACTGCACTCAGTATTCAAGACTGTCAAAGAACAACTTGTTTTCAGCACACGGCAACTTTGCTTTTACAATCCAGTATGAAGCATAAAAACACTTTCGGGCTTGCTTGCAATGAAAGGCAGAAAGAGTTTTATTAGCTGAACTGCACTCCATAAGAAAGACTGTCAGAGTACAGCTTATTTCCAGCAAACTGCATCTTTGTTTATACTAACAAGTAGAACACAGAAAAACACTTTCTGGCTTGCTTGTAATGAGCACCAGAAAGACAGTTTTATTAACTGAACTGCACTCAGTATTCAAGACTGTCAAAGAACAACATGTTTTCAGCACACGGCAACTTTGCTTTTACAATCCATTATTAAACATAAAAACACTTTCGGGCTTGCTTGCAATGAAAGGCAGAAAGAGTTTTATTAGCTGAACTGCACTCCTTACGAAAGACTGTCAGAGTACAGCTTATTTCCAGCAAACTGCATCTTTGCTTATACAGACAAGTTGAACACAGAAAAACACTTTCTGGCTTGTTTGCAATGAGCACCAGAAAGACAGTTTTATTAACTGAACTGCACTCAGTATTCAAGACTGTCAAAGAACAACTTGTTTTCAGCACACGGCAACTTTGCTTTTACAATCCAGTATGAAGCATAAAAACACTTTCGGGCTTGCTTGCAATGAAAGGCAGAAAGAGTTTTATTAGCTGAACTGCACTCCATAAGAAAGACTGTCAGAGTACAGCTTATTTCCAGCAAACTGCATCTTTGTTTATACTAACAAGTAGAACACAGAAAAACACTTTCTGGCTTGCTTGCAATGAGCACCAGAAAGACAGTTTTATTAACTGAACTGCACTCAGTATTCAAGACTGTCAAAGAACAACTTGTTTTCAGCACACGGCAACTTTGCTTTTACAATCCAGTATGAAACATAAAAACACTTTCGGGCTTGCTTGCAATGAAAGGCAGAAAGAGTTTTATTAGCTGAACTGCACTCCATAAGAAAGACTGTCAGAGAACAGCTTATTTCCAGCAAACTGCATCTTTGCTTATACAGACAAGTAGAACACAGAAAAACACTTTCTGGCTTGTTTGCAATGAGCACCAGAAAGACAGTTTTATTAACTGAACTGCACTCAGTATTCAAGACTGTCAAAGAACAACTTGTTTTCAGCACACGGCAACTTTGCTTTTACAATCCAGTATGAAGCATAAAAACACTTTCGGGCTTGCTTGCAATGAAAGGCAGAAAGAGTTTTATTAGCTGAACTGCACTCCATAAGAAAGACTGTCAGAGTACAGCTTATTTCCAGCAAACTGCATCTTTGCTTATACAGACAAGAAGAACACAGAAAAACACTTTCTGACTTGTTTGCAATGAGCACCAGAAAGACAGTTTTATTAACTGAACTGCACTCAGTATTCAAGACTGTCAAAGAACAACTTGTTTTCAGCACACGGCAACTTTGCTTTTACAATCCAGTATGAAGCATAAAAACACTTTCGGGCTTGCTTGCAATGAAAGGCAGAAAGAGTTTTATTAGCTGAACTGCACTCCATAAGAAAGACTGTCAGAGAACAGCTTATTTCCAGCAAAATGCATCTTTGCTTATACAGACAAGAAGAACACAGAAAAACACTTTCTGGCTTGCTTGCAATGAGCACCAGAAAGACAGTTTTATTAACTGAACTGCACTCAGTATTCAAGACTGTCAAAGAACAACTTGTTTTCAGCACACGGCAACGTTGCTTTTACAATCCAGTATGAAACATAAAAACACTTTCGGGCTTGCTTGCAATGAAAGGCAGATAGAGTTTTATTAGCTGAACTGCACTCCATAAGAAAGACTGTCAGAGAACAGCTTATTTCCAGCAAACTGCATCTTTGCTTATACAGACAAGTAGAACACAGAAAAACACTTTCTGGCTTGTTTGCAATGAGCACCAGAAAGACAGTTTTATTAACTGAACTGCACTCAGTATTCAAGACTGTCAAAGAACAACTTGTTTTCAGCACACGGCAACTTTGCTTTTACAATCCAGTATGAAACATAAAAACACTTTCGGGCTTGCTTGCAATGAAAGGCAGAAAGAGTTTTATTAGCTGAACTGCACTCCATAAGAAAGACTGTCAGAGTACAGCTTATTTCCAGCAAACTGCATCTTTGCTTATACAGACAAGAAGAACACAGAAAAACACTTTCTGGCTTGCTTGTAATGAGCACCAGAAAGACAGTTTTATTAACTGAACTGCACTCAGTATTCAAGACTGTCAAAGAACAACTTGTTTTCAGCACACGGCAACTTTGCTTTTACAATCCAGTATGAAGCATAAAAACACTTTCGGGCTTGCTTGCAATGAAAGGCAGATAGAGTCTTATTAGCTGAACTGCACTCCATAAGAAAGACTGTCAGAGAACAGCTTATTTCCAGCAAACTGCATCTTTGCTTATACAGACAAGTAGAACACAGAAAAACACTTTCTGGCTTGTTTGCAATGAGCACCAGAAAGACAGTTTTATTAACTGAACTGCACTCAGTATTCAAGACTGTCAAAGAACAACTTGTTTTCAGCACACGGCAACTTTGCTTTTACAATCCAGTATGAAGCATAAAAACACTTTCGGGCTTGCTTGCAATGAAAGGCAGAAAGAGTTTTATTAGCTGAACTGCACTCCATAAGAAAGACTGTCAGAGTACAGCTTATTTCCAGCAAACTGCATCTTTGCTTATACAGACAAGTAGAACACAGAAAAACACTTTCTGGCTTGCTTGTAATGAGCACCAGAAAGACAGTTTTATTAACTGAACTGCACTCAGTATTCAAGACTGTCAAAGAACAACTTGTTTTCAGCACACGGCAACTTTGCTTTTACAATCCAGTATGAAGCATAAAAACACTTTCGGGCTTGCTTGCAATGAAAGGCAGAAAGAGTTTTATTAGCTGAACTGCACTCCATAAGAAAGCCTGTCAGAGTACAGCTTATTTCCAGCAAACTGCATCTTTGCTTATACAGACAAGTAGAACACAGAAAAACACTTTCTGGCTTGTTTGCAATGAGCACCAGAAAGACAGTTTTATTAACTGAACTGCACTCAGTGTTCAAGACTGTCAAAGAACAACTTGTTTTCAGCACACGGCAACTTTGCTTTTACAATCCAGTATGAAACATAAAAACACTTTCGGGCTTGCTTGCAATGAAAGGCAGAAAGAGTTTTATTAGCTGAACTGCACTCCATAAGAAAGACTGTCAGAGTACAGCTTATTTCCAGCAAACTGCATCTTTGCTTATACAGACAAGAAGAACACAGAAAAACACTTTCTGGCTTGCTTGTAATGAGCACCAGAAAGACAGTTTTATTAACTGAACTGCACTCAGTATTCAAGACTGTCAAAGAACAACTTGTTTTCAGCACACGGCAACTTTGCTTTTACAATCCAGTATGAAACATAAAAACACTTTCGGGCTTGCTTGCAATGAAAGGCAGATAGAGTTTTATTAGCTGAACTGCACTCCTTAAGAAAGACTGTCAGAGAACAGCTTATTTCCAGCAAACTGCATCTTTGCTTATACAGACAAGAAGAACACAGAAAAACACTTTCTTGTAATGAGCACTTGCTTGTAATGAGCACCAGAAAGACAGTTTTATTAACTGAACTGCACTCAGTATTCAAGACTGTCAAAGAACAACTTGTTTTCAGCACACAGCAACTTTGCTTTTACAATCCAGTATGAAACATAAAAACACTTTCGGGCTTGCTTGCAATGAAAGGCAGAAAGAGTTTTATTAGCTGAACTGCACTCCATAAGAAAGACTGTCAGAGAACAGCTTATTTCCAGCAAACTGCATCTTTGCTTATACAGACAAGAAGAACACAGAAAAACACTTTCTGGCTTGCTTGTAATGAGCACCAGAAAGACAGTTTTATTAACTGAACTGCACTCAGTATTCAAGACTGTCAAAGAACAACTTGTTTTCAGCACACGGCAACTTTGCTTTTACAATCCAGTATGAAGCATAAAAACACTTTCGGGCTTGCTTGCAATGAAAGGCAGATAGAGTCTTATTAGCTGAACTGCACTCCATAAGAAAGACTGTCAGAGAACAGCTTATTTCCAGCAAACTGCATCTTTGCTTATACAGACAAGTAGAACACAGAAAAACACTTTCTGGCTTGTTTGCAATGAGCACCAGAAAGACAGTTTTATTAACTGAACTGCACTCAGTATTCAAGACTGTCAAAGAACAACTTGTTTTCAGCACACGGCAACTTTGCTTTTACAATCCAGTATGAAGCATAAAAACACTTTCGGGCTTGCTTGCAATGAAAGGCAGAAAGAGTTTTATTAGCTGAACTGCACTCCATAAGAAAGACTGTCAGAGTACAGCTTATTTCCAGCAAACTGCATCTTTGCTTATACAGACAAGTAGAACACAGAAAAACACTTTCTGGCTTGCTTGTAATGAGCACCAGAAAGACAGTTTTATTAACTGAACTGCACTCAGTATTCAAGACTGTCAAAGAACAACTTGTTTTCAGCACACGGCAACTTTGCTTTTACAATCCAGTATGAAGCATAAAAACACTTTCGGGCTTGCTTGCAATGAAAGGCAGAAAGAGTTTTATTAGCTGAACTGCACTCCATAAGAAAGCCTGTCAGAGTACAGCTTATTTCCAGCAAACTGCATCTTTGCTTATACAGACAAGTAGAACACAGAAAAACACTTTCTGGCTTGTTTGCAATGAGCACCAGAAAGACAGTTTTATTAACTGAACTGCACTCAGTGTTCAAGACTGTCAAAGAACAACTTGTTTTCAGCACACGGCAACTTTGCTTTTACAATCCAGTATGAAACATAAAAACACTTTCGGGCTTGCTTGCAATGAAAGGCAGAAAGAGTTTTATTAGCTGAACTGCACTCCATAAGAAAGACTGTCAGAGTACAGCTTATTTCCAGCAAACTGCATCTTTGCTTATACAGACAAGAAGAACACAGAAAAACACTTTCTGGCTTGCTTGTAATGAGCACCAGAAAGACAGTTTTATTAACTGAACTGCACTCAGTATTCAAGACTGTCAAAGAACAACTTGTTTTCAGCACACGGCAACTTTGCTTTTACAATCCAGTATGAAACATAAAAACACTTTCGGGCTTGCTTGCAATGAAAGGCAGATAGAGTTTTATTAGCTGAACTGCACTCCTTAAGAAAGACTGTCAGAGAACAGCTTATTTCCAGCAAACTGCATCTTTGCTTATACAGACAAGAAGAACACAGAAAAACACTTTCTTGTAATGAGCACTTGCTTGTAATGAGCACCAGAAAGACAGTTTTATTAACTGAACTGCACTCAGTATTCAAGACTGTCAAAGAACAACTTGTTTTCAGCACACAGCAACTTTGCTTTTACAATCCAGTATGAAACATAAAAACACTTTCGGGCTTGCTTGCAATGAAAGGCAGAAAGAGTTTTATTAGCTGAACTGCACTCCATAAGAAAGACTGTCAGAGAACAGCTTATTTCCAGCAAACTGCATCTTTGCTTATACAGACAAGAAGAACACAGAAAAACACTTTCTGGCTTGCTTGTAATGAGCACCAGAAAGACAGTTTTATTAACTGAACTGCACTCAGTATTCAAGACTGTCAAAGAACAACTTGTTTTCAGCACACGGCAACTTTGCTTTTACAATCCAGTATGAAGCATAAAAACACTTTCGGGCTTGCTTGCAATGAAAGGCAGATAGAGTCTTATTAGCTGAACTGCACTCCATAAGAAAGACTGTCAGAGAACAGCTTATTTCCAGCAAACTGCATCTTTGCTTATACAGACAAGTAGAACACAGAAAAACACTTTCTGGCTTGTTTGCAATGAGCACCAGAAAGACAGTTTTATTAACTGAACTGCACTCAGTATTCAAGACTGTCAAAGAACAACTTGTTTTCAGCACACGGCAACTTTGCTTTTACAATCCAGTATGAAGCATAAAAACACTTTCGGGCTTGCTTGCAATGAAAGGCAGAAAGAGTTTTATTAGCTGAACTGCACTCCATAAGAAAGACTGTCAGAGAACAGCTTATTTCCAGCAAACTGCATCTTTGCTTATACAGACAAGAAGAACACAGAAAAACACTTTCTGGCTTGCTTGTAATGGACACCAGAAAGACAGTTTTATTAACTGAACTGCACTCAGTATTCAAGACTGTCAAAGAACAACTTGTTTTCAGCACACGGCAACTTTGCTTTTACAATCCAGTATGAAACATAAAAACACTTTCGGGCTTGCTTGCAATGAAAGGCAGAAAGAGTTTTATTAGCTGAACTGCACTCCATAAGAAAGACTGTCAGAGAACAGCTTATTTCCAGCAAACTGCATCTTTGCTTATACAGACAAGTAGAACACAGAAAAACACTTTCTGGCTTGCTTGCAATGAGCACCAGAAAGACAGTTTTATTAACTGAACTGCACTCAGTATTCAAGACTGTCAAAGAACAACTTGTTTTCAGCACACGGCAACTTTGCTTTTACAATCCAGTATGAAGCATAAAAACACTTTCGGGCTTGCTTGCAATGAAAGGCAGAAAGAGTTTTATTAGCTGAACTGCACTCCATAAGAAAGACTGTCAGAGTACAGCTTATTTCCAGCAAACTGCATCTTTGTTTATACTAACAAGTAGAACACAGAAAAACACTTTCTGGCTTGCTTGTAATGAGCACCAGAATGACAGTTTTATTAACTGAACTGCACTCAGTATTCAAGACTGTCAAAGAACAACATGTTTTCAGCACACGGCAACTTTGCTTTTACAATCCATTATGAAACATAAAAACACTTTCGGGCTTGCTTGCAATGAAAGGCAGAAAGAGTTTTATTAGCTGAACTGCACTCCATAAGAAAGACTGTCAGAGTACAGCTTATTTCCAGCAAACTGCATCTTTGCTTATACAGACAAGAAGAACACAGAAAAACACTTTCTGGCTAGTTTGCAATGAGCACCAGAAAGACAGTTTTATTAACTGAACTGCACTCAGTATTCAAGACTGTCAAAGAACAACTTGTTTTCAGCACACGGCAACTTTGCTTTTACAATCCAGTATGAAACATAAAAACACTTTCGGGCTTGCTTGCAATGAAAGGCAGAAAGAGTTTTATTAGCTGAACTGCACTCCATAAGAAAGACTGTCAGAGAACAGCTTATTTCCAGCAAACTGCATCTTTGCTTATACAGACAAGTAGAACACAGAAAAACACTTTCTGGCTCGTTTGCAATGAGCACCAGAAAGACAGTTTTATTAACTGAACTGCACTCAGTATTCAAGACTGTCAAAGAACAACTTGTTTTCAGCACACGGCAACTTTGCTTTTACAATCCAGTATGAAGCATAAAAACACTTTCGGGCTTGCTTGCAATGAAAGGCAGAAAGAGTTTTATTAGCTGAACTGCACTCCATAAGAAAGACTGTCAGAGAACAGCTTATTTCCAGCAAACTGCATCTTTGCTTATACAGACAAGAAGAACACAGAAAAACACTTTCTGGCTTGCTTGTAATGGACACCAGAAAGACAGTTTTATTAACTGAACTGCACTCAGTATTCAAGACTGTCAAAGAACAACTTGTTTTCAGCACACGGCAACTTTGCTTTTACAATCCAGTATGAAACATAAAAACACTTTCGGG
The DNA here is from genome assembly GCF_029633855.1 of Hoplias malabaricus. Taxonomy (NCBI): domain Eukaryota; kingdom Metazoa; phylum Chordata; class Actinopteri; order Characiformes; family Erythrinidae; genus Hoplias; species Hoplias malabaricus. The sequence continues at coordinate 17,562,984 of NC_089816.1, read as the reverse complement.
CTTGCTTGCAATGAAAGGCAGAAAGAGTTTTATTAGCTGAACTGCACTCCATAAGAAAGACTGTCAGAGTACAGCTTATTTCCAGCAAACTGCATCTTTGCTTATACAGACAAGAAGAACACAGAAAAACACTTTCTGGCTTGCTTGCAATGAGCACCAGAAAGACAGTTTTATTAACTGAACTGCACTCAGTATTCAAGACTGTCAAAGAACAACTTGTTTTCAGCACACGGCAACGTTGCTTTTACAATCCAGTATGAAACATAAAAACACTTTCGGGCTTGCTTGCAATGAAAGGCAGATAGAGTTTTATTAGCTGAACTGCACTCCATAAGAAAGACTGTCAGAGAACAGCTTATTTCCAGCAAACTGCATCTTTGCTTATACAGACAAGTAGAACACAGAAAAACACTTTCTGGCTTGCTTGCAATGAGCACCAGAAAGACAGTTTTATTAACTGAACTGCACTCAGTATTCAAGACTGTCAAAGAACAACTTGTTTTCAGCACACGGCAACTTTGCTTTTACAATCCAGTATGAAGCATAAAAACACTTTCGGGCTTGCTTGCAATGAAAGGCAGAAAGAGTTTTATTAGCTGAACTGCACTCCATAAGAAAGATTGTCAGAGTACAGCTTATTTCCAGCAAACTGCATCTTTGTTTATACTAACAAGTAGAACACAGAAAAACACTTTCTGGCTTGCTTGTAATGAGCACCAGAATGACAGTTTTATTAACTGAACTGCACTCAGTATTCAAGACTGTCAAAGAACAACTTGTTTTCAGCACACGGCAACGTTGCTTTTTTAATCCAGTATGAAACATAAAAACACTTTCGGGCTTGATTGCAATGAAAGGCAGATAGAGTTTTATTAGCTGAACTGCACTCCATAAGAAAGACTGTCAGAGAACAGCTTATTTCCAGCAAACTGCATCTTTGCTTATACAGACAAGTAGAACACAGAAAAACACTTTCTGGCTTGTTTGCAATGAGCACCAGAAAGACAGTTTTATTAACTGAACTGCACTCAGTATTCAAGACTGTCAAAGAACAACTTGTTTTCAGCACACGGCAACTTTGCTTTTACAATCCAGTTTGAAACATAAAAACACTTTCGGGCTTGCTTGCAATGAAAGGCAGAAAGAGTTTTATTAGCTGAACTGCACTCCATAAGAAAGACTGTCAGAGTACAGCTTATTTCCAGCAAACTGCATCTTTGCTTATACAGACAAGAAGAACACAGAAAAACACTTTCTGGCTTGCTTGTAATGAACACCAGAAAGACAGTTTTATTAACTGAACTGCACTCAGTATTCAAGACTGTCAAAGAACAACTTGTTTTCAGCACACGGCAACTTTGCTTTTACAATCCAGTATGAAACATAAAAACACTTTCGGGCTTGCTTGCAATGAAAGGCAGATAGAGTTTTATTAGCTGAACTGCACTCCATAAGAAAGACTGTCAGAGAACAGCTTATTTCCAGCAAACTGCATCTTTGCTTATACAGACAAGAAGAACACAGAAAAACACTTTCTTGTAATGAGCACTTGCTTGTAATGAGCACCAGAAAGACAGTTTTATTAACTGAACTGCACTCAGTATTCAAGACTGTCAAAGAGCAACTTGTTTTCAGCACACGGCAACTTTGCTTTTACAATCCAGTATGAAACATAAAAACACTTTCGGGCTTGCTTGCAATGAAAGGCAGAAAGAGTTTTATTAGCTGAACTGCACTCCATAAGAAAGACTGTCAGAGAACAGCTTATTTCCAGCAAACTGCATCTTTGCTTATACAGACAAGAAGAACACAGAAAAACACTTTCTGGCTTGCTTGCAATGAGCACCAGAAAGACAGTTTTATTAACTGAACTGCACTCAGTATTCAAGACTGTCAAAGAACAACTTGTTTTCAGCACACGGCAACTTTGCTTTTACAATCCAGTATGAAACATAAAAACACTTTCGGGCTTGCTTGCAATGAAAGGCAGAAAGAGTTTTATTAGCTGAACTGCACTCCATAAGAAAGACTGTCAGAGAACAGCTTATTTCCAGCAAACTGCATCTTTGCTTATACAGACAAGAAGAACACAGAAAAACACTTTCTGGCTTGCTTGTAATGAACACCAGAAAGACAGTTTTATTAACTGAACTGCACTCAGTATTCAAGACTGTCAAAGAACAACTTGTTTTCAGCACACGGCAACTTTGCTTTTACAATCCAGTATGAAGCATAAAAACACTTTCGGGCTTGCTTGCAATGAAAGGCAGAAAGAGTTTTATTAGCTGAACTGCACTCCATAAGAAAGACTGTCAGAGAACAGCTTATTTCCAGCAAACTGCATCTTTGCTTATACAGACAAGAAGAACACAGAAAAACACTTTCTGGCTTGCTTGCAATGAGCACCAGAAAGACAGTTTTATTAACTGAACTGCACTCAGTATTCAAGACTGTCAAAGAACAACTTGTTTTCAGCACACGGCAACGTTGCTTTTTTAATCCAGTATGAAACATAAAAACACTTTCGGGCTTGCTTGCAATGAAAGGCAGATAGAGTTTTATTAGCTGAACTGCACTCCATAAGAAAGACTGTCAGAGAACAGCTTATTTCCAGCAAACTGCATCTTTGCTTATACAGACAAGTAGAACACAGAAAAACACTTTCTGGCTTGTTTGCAATGAGCACCAGAAAGACAGTTTTATTAACTGAACTGCACTCAGTATTCAAGACTGTCAAAGAACAACTTGTTTTCAGCACACGGCAACTTTGCTTTTACAATCCAGTTTGAAACATAAAAACACTTTCGGGCTTGCTTGCAATGAAAGGCAGAAAGAGTTTTATTAGCTGAACTGCACTCCATAAGAAAGACTGTCAGAGTACAGCTTATTTCCAGCAAACTGCATCTTTGCTTATACAGACAAGAAGAACACAGAAAAACACTTTCTGGCTCGCTTGTAATGAACACCAGAAAGACAGTTTTATTAACTGAACTGCACTCAGTATTCAAGACTGTCAAAGAACAACTTGTTTTCAGCACACGGCAATGTTGCTTTTACAATCCAGTATGAAACATAAAAACACTTTCGGGCTTGCTTGCAATGAAAGGCAGATAGAGTTTTATTAGCTGAACTGCACTCCATAAGAAAGACTGTCAGAGAACAGCTTATTTCCAGCAAACTGCATCTTTGCTTATACAGACAAGAAGAACACAGAAAAACACTTTCTTGTAATGAGCACTTGCTTGTAATGAGCACCAGAAAGACAGTTTTATTAACTGAACTGCACTCAGTATTCAAGACTGTCAAAGAACAACTTGTTTTCAGCACACGGCAACTTTGCTTTTACAATCCAGTATGAAACATAAAAACACTTTCGGGCTTGCTTGCAATGAAAGGCAGAAAGAGTTTTATTAGCTGAACTGCACTCCATAAGAAAGACTGTCAGAGAACAGCTTATTTCCAGCAAACTGCATCTTTGCTTATACAGACAAGAAGAACACAGAAAAACACTTTCTGGCTTGCTTGCAATGAGCACCAGAAAGACAGTTTTATTAACTGAACTGCACTCAGTATTCAAGACTGTCAAAGAACAACTTGTTTTCAGCACACGGCAACTTTGCTTTTACAATCCAGTATGAAACATAAAAACACTTTCGGGCTTGCTTGCAATGAAAGGCAGAAAGAGTTTTATTAGCTGAACTGCACTCCATAAGAAAGACTGTCAGAGAACAGCTTATTTCCAGCAAACTGCATCTTTGCTTATACAGACAAGAAGAACACAGAAAAACACTTTCTGGCTTGCTTGCAATGAGCACCAGAAAGACAGTTTTATTAACTGAACTGCACTCAGTATTCAAGACTGTCAAAGAACAACTTGTTTTCAGCACACGGCAACGTTGCTTTTTTAATCCAGTATGAAACATAAAAACACTTTCGGGCTTGCTTGCAATGAAAGGCAGATAGAGTTTTATTAGCTGAACTGCACTCCATAAGAAAGACTGTCAGAGAACAGCTTATTTCCAGCAAACTGCATCTTTGCTTATACAGACAAGTAGAACACAGAAAAACACTTTCTGGCTTGTTTGCAATGAGCACCAGAAAGACAGTTTTATTAACTGAACTGCACTCAGTATTCAAGACTGTCAAAGAACAACTTGTTTTCAGCACACGGCAACTTTGCTTTTACAATCCAGTTTGAAACATAAAAACACTTTCGGGCTTGCTTGCAATGAAAGGCAGAAAGAGTTTTATTAGCTGAACTGCACTCCATAAGAAAGACTGTCAGAGTACAGCTTATTTCCAGCAAACTGCATCTTTGCTTATACAGACAAGAAGAACACAGAAAAACACTTTCTGGCTTGCTTGTAATGAACACCAGAAAGACAGTTTTATTAACTGAACTGCACTCAGTATTCAAGACTGTCAAAGAACAACTTGTTTTCAGCACACGGCAACTTTGCTTTTACAATCCAGTATGAAACATAAAAACACTTTCGGGCTTGCTTGCAATGAAAGGCAGATAGAGTTTTATTAGCTGAACTGCACTCCATAAGAAAGACTGTCAGAGAACAGCTTATTTCCAGCAAACTGCATCTTTGCTTATACAGACAAGAAGAACACAGAAAAACACTTTCTTGTAATGAGCACTTGCTTGTAATGAGCACCAGAAAGACAGTTTTATTAACTGAACTGCACTCAGTATTCAAGACTGTCAAAGAACAACTTGTTTTCAGCACACGGCAACTTTGCTTTTACAATCCAGTATGAAACATAAAAACACTTTCGGGCTTGCTTGCAATGAAAGGCAGAAAGAGTTTTATTAGCTGAACTGCACTCCATAAGAAAGACTGTCAGAGAACAGCTTATTTCCAGCAAACTGCATCTTTGCTTATACAGACAAGTAGAACACAGAAAAACACTTTCTGGCTTGCTTGTAATGAGCACCAGAAAGACAGTTTTATTAACTGAACTGCACTCAGTATTCAAGACTGTCAAAGAACAACTTGTTTTCAGCACACGGCAACTTTGCTTTTACAATCCAGTATGAAACATAAAAACACTTTCGGGCTTGCTTGCAATGAAAGGCAGATAGAGTTTTATTAGCTGAACTGCACTCCATAAGAAAGACTGTCAGAGTACAGATTATTTCCAGCAAACTGCATCTTTGCTTATACAGACAAGAAGAACACAGAAAAACACTTTCTGTCTTGCTTGCAATGAGCACCAGAAAGACAGTTTTATTAACTGAACTGCACTCAGTATTCAAGACTGTCAAAGAACAACTTGTTTTCAGCACACGGCAACGTTGCTTTTACAATCCAGTATGAAACATAAAAACACTTTCGGGCTTGCTTGCAATGAAAGGCAGATAGAGTTTTATTAGCTGAACTGCACTCCATAAGAAAGACTGTCAGAGAACAGCTTATTTCCAGCAAACTGCATCTTTGCTTATACAGATAAGTAGAACACAGAAAAACACTTTCTGGCTTGTTTGCAATGAGCACCAGAAAGACAGTTTTATTAACTGAACTGCACTCAGTATTCAAGACTGTCAAAGAACAACTTGTTTTCAGCACACGGCAACTTTGCTTTTACAATCCAGTATGAAGCATAAAAACACTTTCGGGCTTGCTTGCAATGAAAGGCAGAAAGAGTTTTATTAGCTGAACTGCACTCCATAAGAAAGACTGTCAGAGAACAGCTTATTTCCAGCAAACTGCATCTTTGCTTATACAGACAAGAAGAACACAGAAAAACACTTTCTGGCTTGTTTGCAATGAGCACCAGAAAGACAGTTTTATTAACTGAACTGCACTCAGTATTCAAGACTGTCAAAGAACAACTTGTTTTCAGCACACGGCAACTTTGCTTTTACAATCCAGTATGAAGCATAAAAACACTTTCTGGCTTGCTTGCAATGAAAGGCAGAAAGAGTTTTATTAGCTGAACTGCACTCCATAAGAAAGACTGTCAGAGTACAGCTTATTTCCAGCAAACTGCATCTTTGCTTATACAGACAAGAAGAACACAGAAAAACACTTTCTGGCTTGTTTGCAATGAGCACCAGAAAGACAGTTTTATTAACTGAACTGCACTCAGTATTCAAGACTGTCAAAGAACAACTTGTTTTCAGCACACGGCAACTTTGCTTTTACAATCCAGTATGAAGCATAAAAACACTTTCGGGCTTGCTTGCAATGAAAGGCAGAAAGAGTTTTATTAGCTGAACTGCACTCCATAAGAAAGACTGTCAGAGTACAGCTTATTTCCAGCAAACTGCATCTTGGTTTATACTAACAAGTAGAACACAGAAAAACACTTTCTGGCTTGCTTGTAATGAGCACCAGAAAGACAGTTTTATTAACTGAACTGCACTCAGTATTCAAGACTGTCAAAGAACAACTTGTTTTCAGCACACGGCAACTTTGCTTTTACAATCCAGTATGAAACATAAAAACACTTTCGGGCTTGCTTGCAATGAAAGGCAGAAAGAGTTTTATTAGCTGAACTGCACTCCATAAGAAAGACTGTCAGAGTACAGCTTATTTCCAGCAAACTGCATCTTTGCTTATACAGACAAGAAGAACACAGAAAAACACTTTCTGGCTTGTTTGCAATGAGCACCAGAAAGACAGTTTTATTAACTGAACTGCACTCAGTATTCAAGACTGTCAAAGAACAACTTGTTTTCAGCACACGGCAACTTTGCTTTTACAATCCAGTATGAAGCATAAAAACACTTTCGGGCTTGCTTGCAATGAAAGACAGAAAGAGTTTTATTAGCTGAACTGCACTCCATAAGAAAGACTGTCAGAGAACAGCTAATTTCCAGCAAACTGCATCTTTGCTTATACAGACAAGTAGAACACAGAAAAACACTTTCTGGCTTGTTTGCAATGAGCACCAGAAAGACAGTTTTATTAACTGAACTGCACTCAGTATTCAAGACTGTCAAAGAACAACTTGTTTTCAGCACACGGCAACTTTGCTTTTACAATCCAGTATGAAGCATAAAAACACTTTCGGGCTTGCTTGCAATGAAAGGCAGAAAGAGTTTTATTAGCTGAACTGCACTCCATAAGAAAGACTGTCAGAGTACAGCTTATTTCCAGCAAACTGCATCTTTGTTTATACTAACAAGTAGAACACAGAAAAACACTTTCTGGCTTGCTTGTAATGAGCACCAGAAAGACAGTTTTATTAACTGAACTGCACTCAGTATTCAAGACTGTCAAAGAACAACTTGTTTTCAGCACACGGCAACTTTGCTTTTACAATCCAGTATGAAACATAAAAACACTTTCGGGCTTGCTTGCAATGAAAGGCAGATAGAGTTTTATTAGCTGAACTGCACTCCATAAGAAAGACTGTCAGAGTACAGCTTATTTCCAGCAAACTGCATCTTTGCTTATACAGACAAGAAGAACACAGAAAAACACTTTCTGGCTTGCTTGCAATGAGCACCAGAAAGACAGTTTTATTAACTGAACTGCACTCAGTATTCAAGACTGTCAAAGAACAACTTGTTTTCAGCACACGGCAACGTTGCTTTTACAATCCAGTATGAAACATAAAAACACTTTCGGGCTTGCTTGCAATGAAAGGCAGATAGAGTTTTATTAGCTGAACTGCACTCCATAAGAAAGACTGTCAGAGAACAGCTTATTTCCAGCAAACTGCATCTTTGTTTATACAGACAAGTAGAACACAGAAAAACACTTTCTGGCTTGTTTGCAATGAGCACCAGAAAGACAGTTTTATTAACTGAACTGCACTCAGTATTCAAGACTGTCAAAGAACAACTTGTTTTCAGCACACGGCAACGTTGCTTTTACAATCCAGTATGAAACATAAAAACACTTTCGGGCTTGCTTGCAATGAAAGGCAGAAAGAGTTTTATTAGCTGAACTGCACTCCATAAGAAAGATTGTCAGAGTACAGCTTATTTCCAGCAAACTGCATCTTTGTTTATACTAACAAGTAGAACACAGAAAAACACTTTCTGGCTTGCTTGCAATGAGCACCAGAAAGACAGTTTTATTAACTGAACTGCACTCAGTATTCAAGACTGTCAAAGAACAACTTGTTTTCAGCACACGGCAACTTTGCTTTTACAATCCAGTATGAAGCATAAAAACACTTTCGGGCTTGCTTGCAATGAAAGGCAGAAAGAGTTTTATTAGCTGAACTGCACTCCATAAGAAAGACTGTCAGAGTACAGCTTATTTCCAGCAAACTGCATCTTTGCTTATACAGACAAGAAGAACACAGAAAAACACTTTCTGGCTTGCTTGTAATGAACACCAGAAAGACAGTTTTATTAACTGAACTGCACTCAGTATTCAAGACTGTCAAAGAAGAACTTGTTTTCAGCACACGGCAACTTTGCTTTTACAATCCAGTATGAAGCATAAAAACACTTTCGGGCTTGCTTGCAATGAAAGGCAGAAAGAGTTTTATTAGCTGAACTGCACTCCATAAGAAAGACTGTCAGAGAACAGCTTATTTCCAGCAAACTGCATCTTTGCTTATACAGACAAGAAGAACACAGAAAAACACTTTCTTGTAATGAGCACTTGCTTGTAATGAGCACCAGAAAGACAGTTTTATTAACTGAACTGCACTCAGTATTCAAGACTGTCAAAGAAGAACTTGTTTTCAGCACACGGCAACTTTGCTTTTACAATCCAGTATGAAACATAAAAACACTTTCGGGCTTGCTTGCAATGAAAGGCAGAAAGAGTTTTATTAGCTGAACTGCACTCCATAAGAAAGACTGTCAGAGAACAGCTTATTTCCAGCAAACTGCATCTTTGCTTATACAGACAAGAAGAACACAGAAAAACACTTTCTGGCTTGCTTGCAATGAGCACCAGAAAGACAGTTTTATTAACTGAACTGCACTCAGTATTCAAGACTGTCAAAGAACAACTTGTTTTCAGCACACGGCAACGTTGCTTTTACAATCCAGTATGAAACATAAAAACACTTTCGGGCTTGCTTGCAATGAAAGGCAGATAGAGTTTTATTAGCTGAACTGCACTCCATAAGAAAGACTGTCAGAGAACAGCTTATTTCCAGCAAACTGCATCTTTGCTTATACAGACAAGTAGAACACAGAAAAACACTTTCTGGCTTGTTTGCAATGAGCACCAGAAAGACAGTTTTATTAACTGAACTGCACTCAGTATTCAAGACTGTCAAAGAACAACTTGTTTTCAGCACACGGCAACTTTGCTTTTACAATCCAGTATGAAGCATAAAAACACTTTCGGGCTTGCTTGCAATGAAAGGCAGAAAGAGTTTTATTAGCTGAACTGCACTCCATAAGAAAGACTGTCAGAGTACAGCTTATTTCCAGCAAACTGCATCTTTGCTTATACAGACAAGAAGAACACAGAAAAACACTTTCTGGCTTGTTTGCAATGAGCACCAGAAAGACAGTTTTATTAACTGAACTGCACTCAGTATTCAAGACTGTCAAAGAACAACTTGTTTTCAGCACACGGCAACTTTGCTTTTACAATCCAGTATGAAACATAAAAACACTTTCGGGCTTGCTTGCAATGAAAGGCAGATAGAGTTTTATTAGCTGAACTGCACTCCATAAGAAAGACTGTCAGAGAACAGCTTATTTCCAGCAAACTGCATCTTTGCTTATACAGACAAGAAGAACACAGAAAAACACTTTCTGGCTTGCTTGTAATGAGCACCAGAAAGACAGTTTTATTAACTGAACTGCACTCAGTATTCAAGACTGTCAAAGAACAACTTGTTTTCAGCACACGGCAAGGTTGCTTTTACAATCCAGTATGAAACATAAAAACACTTTCGGGCTTGCTTGCAATGAAAGGCAGAAAGAGTTTTATTAGCTGAACTGCACTCCATAAGAAAGACTGTCAGAGAACAGCTTATTTCCAGCAAACTGCATCTTTGCTTATACGGACAAGAAGAACACAGAAAAACACTTTCTTGTAATGAGCACTTGCTTGTAATGAGCACCAGAAAGATAGTTTTATTAACTGAACTGCACTCAGGATTCAAGACTGTCAAAGAACAACTTGTTTTCAGCACACGGCAACTTTGCTTTTACAATCCAGTATGAAACATAAAAACACTTTCGGGCTTGCTTGCAATGAAAGGCAGAAAGAGTTTTATTAGCTGAACTGCACTCCATAAGAAAGACTGTCAGAGTACAGCTTATTTCCAGCAAACTGCATCTTTGTTTATACTAACAAGTAGAACACAGAAAAACACTTTCTGGCTTGCTTGTAATGAGCACCAGAAAGACAGTTTTATTAACTGAACTGCACTCAGTATTCAAGACTGTCAAAGAACAACTTGTTATCAGCAGACGGCAACTTTGCTTTTACAATCCAGTATGAAACATAAAAACACTTTCGGGCTTGCTTGCAATGAAAGGCAGAAAGAGTTTTATTAGCTGAACTGCACTCCATAAGAAAGACTGTCAGAGTACAGCTTATTTCCAGCAAACTGCATCTTTGCTTATACAGACAAGAAGAACACAGAAAAACACTTTCTGGCTTGCTTGTAATGAGCACCAGAAAGACAGTTTTATTAACTGAACTGCACTCAGTATTCAAGACTGTCAAAGAACAACTTGTTTTCAGCACACGGCAACTTTGCTTTTACAGTCCATTATGAAACATAAAAACACTTTCGGGCTTGCTTGCAATGAAAGGCAGAAAGAGTTTTATTAGCTGAACTGCACTCCATAAGAAAGACTGTCAGAGTACAGCTTACTTCCAGCAAACTGCATCTTTGCTTATACAGACAAGAAGAACACAGAAAAACACTTTCTGGCTTGCTTGTAATGACCACCAGAAAGACAGTTTTATTAACTGAACTGCACTCAGTATTCAAGACTGTCAAAGAACAACTTGTTATCAGCAGACGGCAACTTTGCTTTTACAATCCAGTATGAAACATAAAAACACTTTCGGGCTTGCTTGCAATGAAAGGCAGAAAGAGTTTTATTAGCTGAACTGCACTCCATAAGAAAGACTGTCAGAGTACAGCTTATTTCCAGCAAACTGCATCTTTGCTTATACAGACAAGAAGAACACAGAAAAACACTTTCTGGCTTGCTTGTAATGAGCACCAGAAAGACAGTTTTATTAACTGAACTGCACTCAGTATTCAAGACTGTCAAAGAACATCTTGTTTTCAGCACACGGCAACTTTGCTTTTACAGTCCATTATGAAACATAAAAACACTTTCGGGCTTGCTTGCAATGAAAGGCAGAAAGAGTTTTATTAGCTGAACTGCACTCCATAAGAAAGACTGTCAGAGTACAGCTTATTTCCAGCAAACTGCATCTTTGCTTATACAGACAAGAAGAACACAGAAAAACACTTTCTGGCTTGCTTGTAATGACCACCAGAAAGACAGTTTTATTAACTGAACTGCACTCAGTATTCAAGACTGTCAAAGAACAACTTGTTTTCAGCACACGGCAACTTTGCTTTTACAATCCAGTATGAAACATAAAAACACTTTCGGGCTTGCTTGCAATGAAAGGCAGAAAGAGTTTTATTAGCTGAACTGCACTCCATAAGAAAGACTGTCAGAGTACAGATTATTTCCAGCAAACTGCATCTTTGCTTATACAGACAAGAAGAACACAGAAAAACACTTTCTGGCTTGCTTGTAATGAGCACCAGAAAGACAGTTTTATTAACTGAACTGCATTCAGTATTAAAGACTGTCAAAGAACAACTTGTTATCAGCAGACGGCAACTTTGCTTTTACAATCCAGTATGAAACATAAAAACACTTTCGGGCTTGCTTGCAATGAAAGGCAGAAAGAGTTTTATTAGCTGAACTGCACTCCATAAGAAAGACTGTCAGAGTACAGCTTATTTCCAGCAAACTGCATCTTTGCTTATACAGACAAGTAAAACACAGAAAAACACTTTCTGGCTTGCTTGTAATGAGCACCAGAAAGACAGTTTTATTAACTGAACTGCATTCAGTATTCAAGACTGTCAAAGAACAACTTGTTATCAGCAGACGGCAACTTTGCTTTTACAATCCAGTATGAAACATAAAAACACTTTCGGGCTTGCTTGCAATGAAAGGCAGAAAGAGTTTTATTAGCTGAACTGCACTCCATAAGAAAGGCTGTCAGAGTACAGCTTATTTCCAGCAAACTGCATCTTTGCTTATACAGACAAGTAGAACACAGAAAAACACTTTCTGGCTTGCTTGTAATGAGCACCAGAAAGACAGTTTTATTAACTGAACTGCACTCAGTATTCAAGACTGTCAAAGAACAACTTGTTTTCAGCAGACGGCAACTTTGCTTTTACAATCCAGTATGAAGCATAAAAACACTTTCGGGCTTGCTTGCAATGAAAGGCAGAAAGAGTTTTATTAGCTGAACTGCACTCCATAAGAAAGACTGTCAGAGTACAGATTATTTCCAGCAAACTGCATCTTTGCTTATACAGACAAGAAGAACACAGAAAAACACTTTCTGGCTTGCTTGCAATGAGCACCAGAAAGACAGTTTTATTAACTGAACTGCACTCAGTATTCAAGACTGTCAAAGAACAACTTGTTTTCAGCACACGGCAACGTTGCTTTTACAATCCAGTATGAAACATAAAAACACTTTCGGGCTTGCTTGCAATGAAAGGCAGAAAGAGTTTTATTAGCTGAACTGCACTCCATAAGAAAGACTGTCAGAGTACAGCTTATTTCCAGCAAACTGCATCTTTGCTTATACAGACAAGAAGAACACAGAAAAACACTTTCTGGCTTGCTTGTAATGACCACCAGAAAGACAGTTTTATTAACTGAACTGCACTCAGTATTCAAGACTGTCAAAGAACAACTTGTTTTCAGCACACGGCAACTTTGCTTTTACAATCCAGTATGAAACATAAAAACACTTTCGGGCTTGCTTGCAATGAAAGGCAGAAAGAGTTTTATTAGCTGAACTGCACTCCATAAGAAAGACTGTCAGAGTACAGATTATTTCCAGCAAACTGCATCTTTGCTTATACAGACAAGAAGAACACAGAAAAACACTTTCTGGCTTGCTTGTAATGAGCACCAGAAAGACAGTTTTATTAACTGAACTGCATTCAGTATTCAAGACTGTCAAAGAACAACTTGTTATCAGCAGACGGCAACTTTGCTTTTACAATCCAGTATGAAACATAAAAACACTTTCGGGCTTGCTTGCAATGAAAGGCAGAAAGAGTTTTATTAGCTGAACTGCACTCCATAAGAAAGACTGTCAGAGTACAGCTTATTTCCAGCAAACTGCATCTTTGCTTATACAGACAAGAAGAACACAGAAAAACACTTTCTGGCTTGCTTGTAATGACCACCAGAAAGACAGTTTTATTAACTGAACTGCACTCAGTATTCAAGACTGTCAAAGAACAACTTGTTTTCAGCACACGGCAACTTTGCTTTTACAATCCAGTATGAAACATAAAAACACTTTCGGGCTTGCTTGCAATGAAAGGCAGAAAGAGTTTTATTAGCTGAACTGCACTCCATAAGAAAGACTGTCAGAGTACAGATTATTTCCAGCAAACTGCATCTTTGCTTATACAGACAAGAAGAACACAGAAAAACACTTTCTGGCTTGCTTGTAATGAGCACCAGAAAGACAGTTTTATTAACTGAACTGCATTCAGTATTAAAGACTGTCAAAGAACAACTTGTTATCAGCAGACGGCAACTTTGCTTTTACAATCCAGTATGAAACATAAAAACACTTTCGGGCTTGCTTGCAATGAAAGGCAGAAAGAGTTTTATTAGCTGAACTGCACTCCATAAGAAAGACTGTCAGAGTACAGCTTATTTCCAGCAAACTGCATCTTTGCTTATACAGACAAGTAAAACACAGAAAAACACTTTCTGGCTTGCTTGTAATGAGCACCAGAAAGACAGTTTTATTAACTGAACTGCATTCAGTATTCAAGACTGTCAAAGAACAACTTGTTATCAGCAGACGGCAACTTTGCTTTTACAATCCAGTATGAAACATAAAAACACTTTCGGGCTTGCTTGCAATGAAAGGCAGAAAGAGTTTTATTAGCTGAACTGCACTCCATAAGAAAGGCTGTCAGAGTACAGCTTATTTCCAGCAAACTGCATCTTTGCTTATACAGACAAGTAGAACACAGAAAAACACTTTCTGGCTTGCTTGTAATGAGCACCAGAAAGACAGTTTTATTAACTGAACTGCACTCAGTATTCAAGACTGTCAAAGAACAACTTGTTTTCAGCAGACGGCAACTTTGCTTTTACAATCCAGTATGAAGCATAAAAACACTTTCGGGCTTGCTTGCAATGAAAGGCAGAAAGAGTTTTATTAGCTGAACTGCACTCCATAAGAAAGACTGTCAGAGTACAGATTATTTCCAGCAAACTGCATCTTTGCTTATACAGACAAGAAGAACACAGAAAAACACTTTCTGGCTTGCTTGCAATGAGCACCAGAAAGACAGTTTTATTAACTGAACTGCACTCAGTATTCAAGACTGTCAAAGAACAACTTGTTTTCAGCACACGGCAACGTTGCTTTTACAATCCAGTATGAAACATAAAAACACTTTCGGGCTTGCTTGCAATGAAAGGCAGAAAGAGTTTTATTAGCTGAACTGCACTCCATAAGAAAGACTGTCAGAGTACAGCTTATTTCCAGCAAACTGCATCTTTGCTTATACAGACAAGAAGAACACAGAAAAACACTTTCTGGCTTGCTTGTAATGACCACCAGAAAGACAGTTTTATTAACTGAACTGCACTCAGTATTCAAGACTGTCAAAGAACAACTTGTTTTCAGCACACGGCAACTTTGCTTTTACAATCCAGTATGAAACATAAAAACACTTTCGGGCTTGCTTGCAATGAAAGGCAGAAAGAGTTTTATTAGCTGAACTGCACTCCATAAGAAAGACTGTCAGAGTACAGATTATTTCCAGCAAACTGCATCTTTGCTTATACAGACAAGAAGAACACAGAAAAACACTTTCTGGCTTGCTTGTAATGAGCACCAGAAAGACAGTTTTATTAACTGAACTGCATTCAGTATTCAAGACTGTCAAAGAACAACTTGTTATCAGCAGACGGCAACTTTGCTTTTACAATCCAGTATGAAACATAAAAACACTTTCGGGCTTGCTTGCAATGAAAGGCAGAAAGAGTTTTATTAGCTGAACTGCACTCCATAAGAAAGACTGTCAGAGTACAGCTTATTTCCAGCAAACTGCATCTTTGCTTATACAGACAAGTAGAACACAGAAAAACACTTTCTGGCTTGCTTGTAACGAGCACCAGAAAGACAGTTTTATTAACTGAACTGCATTCAGTATTCAAGACTGTCAAATAACAACTTGTTATCAGCAGACGGCAACTTTGCTTTTACAATCCAGTATGAAACATAAAAACACTTTCGGGCTTGCTTGCAATGAAAGGCAGAAAGAGTTTTATTAGCTGAACTGCACTCCATAAGAAAGGCTGTCAGAGTACAGCTTATTTCCAGCAAACTGCATCTTTGCTTATACAGACAAGTAGAACACAGAAAAACACTTTCTGGCTTGCTTGTAATGAGCACCAGAAAGACAGTTTTATTAACTGAACTGCACTCAGTATTCAAGACTGTCAAAGAACAACTTGTTTTCAGCAGACGGCAACTTTGCTTTTACAATCCAGTATGAAGCATAAAAACACTTTCGGGCTTGCTTGCAATGAAAGGCAGAAAGAGTTTTATTAGCTGAACTGCACTCCATAAGAAAGACTGTCAGAGTACAGCTTATTTCCAGCAAACTGCATCTTTGTTTATACTAACAAGTAGAACACAGAAAAACACTTTCTGGCTTGCTTGTAATGAGCACCAGAAAGACAGTTTTATTAACTGAACTGCACTCAGTATTCAAGACTGTCAAAGAACAACTTGTTTTCAGCACACGGCAACTTTGCTTTTACAATCCAGTATGAAACATAAAAACACTTTCGGGCTTGCTTGCAATGAAAGGCAGATAGAGTTTTATTAGCTGAACTGCACTCCATAAGAAAGACTGTCAGAGTACAGATTATTTCCAGCAAACTGCATCTTTGCTTATACAGACAAGAAGAACACAGAAAAACACTTTCTGGCTTGCTTGCAATGAGCACCAGAAAGACAGTTTTATTAACTGAACTGCACTCAGTATTCAAGACTGTCAAAGAACAACTTGTTTTCAGCACACGGCAACGTTGCTTTTACAATCCAGTATGAAACATAAAAACACTTTCGGGCTTGCTTGCAATGAAAGGCAGAAAGAGTTTTATTAGCTGAACTGCACTCCATAAGAAAGACTGTCAGAGTACAGCTTATTTCCAGCAAACTGCATCTTTGCTTATACAGACAAGAAGAACACAGAAAAACACTTTCTGGCTTGCTTGTAATGACCACCAGAAAGACAGTTTTATTAACTGAACTGCACTCAGTATTCAAGACTGTCAAAGAACAACTTGTTTTCAGCACACGGCAACTTTGCTTTTACAATCCAGTATGAAACATAAAAACACTTTCGGGCTTGCTTGCAATGAAAGGCAGAAAGAGTTTTATTAGCTGAACTGCACTCCATAAGAAAGACTGTCAGAGTACAGCTTATTTCCAGCAAACTGCATCTTTGCTTATACAGACAAGTAGAACACAGAAAAACACTTTCTGGCTTGCTTGTAATGAGCACCAGAAAGACAGTTTTATTAACTGAACTGCACTCAGTATTCAAGACTGTCAAAGAACAACTTGTTTTCAGCAGACGGCAACTTTGCTTTTACAATCCAGTATGAAGCATAAAAACACTTTCGGGCTTGCTTGCAATGAAAGGCAGAAAGAGTTTTATTAGCTGAACTGCACTCCATAAGAAAGACTGTCAGAGTACAGCTTATTTCCAGCAAACTGCATCTTTGTTTATACTAACAAGTAGAACACAGAAAAACACTTTCTGGCTTGCTTGTAATGAGCACCAGAAAGACAGTTTTATTAACTGAACTGCACTCAGTATTCAAGACTGTCAAAGAACAACTTGTTTTCAGCACACGGCAACTTTGCTTTTACAATCCAGTATGAAACATAAAAACACTTTCGGGCTTGCTTGCAATGAAAGGCAGATAGAGTTTTATTAGCTGAACTGCACTCCATAAGAAAGACTGTCAGAGTACAGATTATTTCCAGCAAACTGCATCTTTGCTTATACAGACAAGAAGAACACAGAAAAACACTTTCTGGCTTGCTTGCAATGAGCACCAGAAAGACAGTTTTATTAACTGAACTGCACTCAGTATTCAAGACTGTCAAAGAACAACTTGTTTTCAGCACACGGCAACGTTGCTTTTACAATCCAGTATGAAACATAAAAACACTTTCGGGCTTGCTTGCAATGAAAGGCAGATAGAGTTTTATTAGCTGAACTGCACTCCATAATAAAGACTGTCAGAGAACAGCTTATTTCCAGCAAACTGCATCTTTCCTTATACAGACAAGAAGAACACAGAAAAACACTTTCTGGCTTGCTTGCATTGAGAACCAGAAAGACAGTTTTATTAACTGAACTGCACTCAGTATTCAAGACTGTCAAAGAACAACTTGTTTTCAGCACACGGCAACGTTGCTTTTACAATCCAGTATGAAACATAAAAACACTTTCGGGCTTGCTTGCAATGAAAGGCAGATAGAGTTTTATTAGCTGAACTGCACTCCATAAGAAAAACTGTCAGAGAACAGCTTATTTCCAGCAAACTGCATCTTTGCTTATACAGACAAGTAGAACACAGAAAAACACTTTCTGGCTTGTTTGCAATGAGCACCAGAAAGACAGTTTTATTAACTGAACTGCACTCAGTATTCAAGACTGTCAAAGAACAACTTGTTTTCAGCACACGGCAACTTTGCTTTTACAATCCAGTATGAAGCATAAAAACACTTTCGGGCTTGCTTGCAATGAAAGGCAGAAAGAGTTTTATTAGCTGAACTGCACTCCATAAGAAAGACTGTCAGAGTACAGCTTATTTCCAGCAAACTGCATCTTTGTTTATACTAACAAGTAGAACACAGAAAAACACTTTCTGGCTTGCTTGCAATGAGCACCAGAAAGACAGTTTTATTAACTGAACTGCACTCAGTATTCAAGACTGTCAAAGAACAACTTGTTTTCAGCACAAGTCAACTTTGCTTTTACAATCCAGTATGAAGCATAAAAACACTTTCGGGCTTGCTTGCAATGAAAGGCAGAAAGAGTTTTATTAGCTGAACTGCACTCCATAAGAAAGACTGTCAGAGAACAGCTTATTTCCAGCAAACTGCATCTTTGCTTATACAGACAAGAAGAACACAGAAAAACACTTTCTTGTAATGAGCACTTGCTTGTAATGAGCACCAGAAAGACAGTTTTATTAACTGAACTGCACTCACTATTCAAGACTGTCAAAGAAGAACTTGTTTTCAGCACACGGCAACTTTGCTTTTACAATCCAGTATGAAACATAAAAACACTTTCGGGCTTGCTTGCAATGAAAGGCAGAAAGAGTTTTATTAGCTGAACTGCACTCCATAAGAAAGACTGTCAGAGAACAGCTTATTTCCAGCAAACTGCATCTTTGCTTATACAGACAAGAAGAACACAGAAAAACACTTTCTGGCTTGCTTGCAATGAGCACCAGAAAGACAGTTTTATTAACTGAACTGCACTCAGTATTCAAGACTGTCAAAGAACAACTTGTTTTCAGCACACGGCAACGTTGCTTTTACAATCCAGTATGAAACATAAAAACACTTTCGGGCTTGCTTGCAATGAAAGGCAGAAAGAGTTTTATTAGCTGAACTGCACTCCATAAGAAAGACTGTCAGAGAACAGCTTATTTCCAGCAAACTGCATCTTTGCTTATACAGACGAGAAGAACACAGAAAAACACTTTCTTGTAATGAGCACTTGCTTGTAATGAGCACCAGAAAGACAGTTTTATTAACTGAACTGCACTCAGTATTCAAGACTGTCAAATAAGAACTTGTTTTCAGCACACGGCAACTTTGCTTTTACAATCCAGTATGAAACATAAAAACACTTTCGGGCTTGCTTGCAATGAAAGGCAGAAAGAGTTTTATTAGCTGAACTGCACTCCATAAGAAAGACTGTCAGAGAACAGCTTATTTCCAGCAAACTGCATCTTTGCTTATACAGACAAGAAGAACACAGAAAAACACTTTCTGGCTTGCTTGCAATGAGCACCAGAAAGACAGTTTTATTAACTGAACTGCACTCAGTATTCAAGACTGTCAAAGAACAACTTGTTTTCAGCACACGGCAACGTTGCTTTTACAATCCAGTATGAAACATAAAAACACTTTCGGGCTTGCTTGCAATGAAAGGCAGAAAGAGTTTTATTAGCTGAACTGCACTCCATAAGAAAGACTGTCAGAGTACAGCTTATTTCCAGCAAACTGCATTATTGCTTATACAGACAAGAAGAACACAGAAAAACACTTTCTGGCTTGCTTGTAATGAACACCAGAAAGACAGTTTTATTAACTGAACTGCACTCAGTATTCAAGACTGTCAAAGAACAACTTGTTTTCAGCACACGGCAACTTTGATTTTACAATCCAGTATGAAGCATAAAAACACTTTCGGGCTTGCTTGCAATGAAAGGCAGAAAGAGTTTTATTAGCTGAACTGCACTCCATAAGAAAGACTGTCAGAGAACAGCTTATTTCCAGCAAACTGCATCTTTGCTTATACAGACAAGAAGAACACAGAAAAACACTTTCTGGCTTGCTTGCAATGAGCACCAGAAAGACAGTTTTATTAACTGAACTGCACTCAGTATTCAAGACTGTCAAAGAACAACTTGTTTTCAGCACACGGCAACGTTGCTTTTACAATCCAGTATGAAACATAAAAACACTTTCGGGCTTGCTTGCAATGAAAGGCAGATAGAGTTTTATTAGCTGAACTGCACTCCATAAGAAAGACTGTCAGAGAACAGCTTATTTCCAGCAAACTGCATCTTTGCTTATACAGACAAGTAGAACACAGAAAAACACTTTCTGGCTTGTTTGCAATGAGCACCAGAAAGACAGTTTTATTAACTGAACTGCACTCAGTATTCAAGACTGTCAAAGAACAACTTGTTTTCAGCACACGGCAACTTTGCTTTTACAATCCAGTATGAAGCATAAAAACACTTTCGGGCTTGCTTGCAATGAAAGGCAGAAAGAGTTTTATTAGCTGAACTGCACTCCATAAGAAAGACTGTCAGAGAACAGCTTATTTCCAGCAAACTGCATGTTTGCTTATACAGACAAGAAGAACACAGAAAAACACTTTCTTGTAATGAGCACTTGCTTGTAATGAGCACCAGAAAGACAGTTTTATTAACTGAACTGCACTCAGTATTCAAGACTGTCAAAGAAGAACTTGTTTTCAGCACACGGCAACTTTGCTTTTACAATCCAGTATGAAACATAAAAACACTTTCGGGCTTGCTTGCAATGAAAGGCAGAAAGAGTTTTATTAGCTGAACTGCACTCCATAAGAAAGACTGTCAGAGAACAGCTTATTTCCAGCAAACTGCATCTTTGCTTATACAGACAAGAAGAACACAGAAAAACACTTTCTGGCTTGCTTGCAATGAGCACCAGAAAGACAGTTTTATTAACTGAACTGCACTCAGTATTCAAGACTGTCAAAGAACAACTTGTTTTCAGCACACGGCAACGTTGCTTTTACAATCCAGTATGAAACATAAAAACACTTTCGGGCTTGCTTGCAATGAAAGGCAGATAGAGTTTTATTAGCTGAACTGCACTCCATAAGAAAGACTGTCAGAGAACAGCTTATTTCCAGCAAACTGCATCTTTGCTCATACAGACAAGAAGAACAGAGAAAAACACTTTCTGGCTTGCTTGCAATGAGCACCAGAAAGACAGTTTTATTAACTGAACTGCACTCAGTATTCAAGACTGTCAAAGAACAACTTGTTTTCAGCACACGTCAACTTTGCTTTTACAATCCAGTATGAAGCATAAAAACACTTTCGGGCTTGCTTGCAATGAAAGGCAGAAAGAGTTTTATTAGCTGAACTGCACTCCATAAGAAAGACTGTCAGAGTACAGCTTATTTCCAGCAAACTGCATTATTGCTTATACAGACAAGAAGAACACAGAAAAACACTTTCTGGCTTGCTTGTAATGAACACCAGAAAGACAGTTTTATTAACTGAACTGCACTCAGTATTCAAGACTGTCAAAGAACAACTTGTTTTCAGCACACGGCAACTTTGCTTTTACAATCCAGTATGAAGCATAAAAACACTTTTGGGCTTGCTTGCAATGAAAGGCAGAAAGAGTTTTATTAGCTGAACTGCACTCCATAAGAAAGACTGTCAGAGAACTGCTTATTTCCAGCAAACTGCATCTTTGCTTATACAGACAAGAAGAACACAGAAAAACACTTTCTTGTAATGAGCACTTGCTTGTAATGAGCACCAGAAAGACAGTTTTATTAACTGAACTGCACTCAGTATTCAAGACTGTCAAAGAAGAACTTGTTTTCAGCACACGGCAACTTTGCTTTTACAATCCAGTATGAAACATAAAAACACTTTCGGGCTTGCTTGCAATGAAAGGCAGAAAGAGTTTTATTAGCTGAACTGCACTCCATAAGAAAGACTGTCAGAGAACAGCTTATTTCCAGCAAACTGCATCTTTGCTTATACAGACAAGTAGAACACAGAAAAACACTTTCTGGCTTGCTTGTAATGAGCACCAGAAAGACAGTTTTATTAACTGAACTGCACTCAGTATTCAAGACTGTCAAAGAACAACTTGTTTTCAGCAGACGGCAACTTTGCTTTTACAATCCATTATGAAACATAAAAACACTTTCGGGCTTGCTTGCAATGAAAGGCAGAAAGAGTTTTATTAGCTGAACTGCACTCCATAAGAAAGACTGTCAGAGAACAGCTTATTTCCAGCAAACTGCATCTTTGCTTATACAGACAAGTAGAACACAGAAAAACACTTTCTGGCTTGCTTGTAATGAGCACCAGAAAGACAGTTTTATTAACTGAACTGCACTCAGTATTCAAGACTGTCAAAGAACAACTTGTTTTCAGCAGACAGCAACTTTGCTTTTACAATCCATTATGAAACATAAAAACACTTTCGGGCTTGCTTGCAATGAAAGGCAGAAAGAGTTTTATTAGCTGAACTGCACTCCATAAGAAAGACTGTCAGAGTACAGCTTATTTCCAGCAAACTGCATCTTTGCTTATACATACAAGAAGAACACAGAAAAACACTTTCTGGCTTGCTTGTAATGAACACCAGAAAGACAGTTTTATTAACTGAACTGCACTCAGTATTCAAGACTGTCAAAGAACAACTTGTTATCAGCAGACGGCAACTTTGCTTTTACAATCCATTATGAAACATAAAAACACTTTCGGGCTTGCTTGCAATGAAAGGCAGAAAGAGTTTTATTAGCTGAACTGCACTCCATAAGAAAGACTGTCAGAGTACAGCTTATTTCCAGCAAACTGCATCTTTGCTTATACATACAAGAAGAACACAGAAAAACACTTTCTGGCTTTCTTGTAATGAACACCAGAAAGACAGTTTTATTAACTGAACTGCACTCAGTATTCAAGACTGTCAAAGAACAACTTGTTTTCAGCACACGGCAACTTTGCTTTTACAATCCATTATGAAACATAAAAACACTTTCGGGCTTGCTTGCAATGAAAGGCAGAAAGAGTTTTATTAGCTGAACTGCACTCCATAAGAAAGACTGTCAGAGTACAGCTTATTTCCAGCAAACTGCATCTTTGCTTATACATACAAGAAGAACACAGAAAAACACTTTCTGGCTTGCTTGCAATGAGCACCAGAAAGACAGTTTTATTAACTGAACTGCACTCAGCATTCAAGACTGTCAAAGAACAACTTGTTTTCAGCACACGGCAACTTTGCTTTTACAATCCAGTATGAAACATAAAAACACTTTCGGGCTTGCTTGCAATGAAAGGCAGATAGAGTTTTATTAGCTGAACTGCACTCCATAAGAAAGACTGTCAGAGAACAGCTTATTTCCAGCAAACTGCATCTTTGCTTATACAGACAAGAAGAACACAGAAAAACACTTTCTGGCTTGCTTGTAATGAGCACCAGAAAGACAGTTTTATTAACTGAACTGCACTCAGTATTCAAGACTGTCAAAGAACAACTTGTTTTCAGCACACGGCAAGGTTGCTTTTACAATCCAGTATGAAACATAAAAACACTTTCGGGCTTGCTTGCAATGAAAGGCAGATAGAGTTTTATTAGCTGAACTGCACTCCATAAGAAAGACTGTCAGAGAACAGCTTATTTCCAGCAAACTGCATCTTTGCTTATACAGACAAGAAGAACACAGAAAAACACTTTCTTGTAATGAGCACTTGCTTGTAATGAGCACCAGAAAGATAGTTTTATTAACTGAACTGCACTCAGGATTCAAGACTGTCAAAGAACAACTTGTTTTCAGCACACGGCAACTTTGCTTTTACAATCCAGTATGAAACATAAAAACACTTTCGGGCTTGCTTGCAATGAAAGGCAGAAAGAGTTTTATTAGCTGAACTGCACTCCATAAGAAAGACTGTCAGAGTACAGCTTATTTCCAGCAAACTGCATCTTTGTTTATACTAACAAGTAGAACACAGAAAAACACTTTCTGGCTTGCTTGTAATGAGCACCAGAAAGACAGTTTTATTAACTGAACTGCACTCAGTATTCAAGACTGTCAAAGAACAACTTGTTTTCAGCACACGGCAACTTTGCTTTTACAATCCAGTATGAAACATAAAAACACTTTCGGGCTTGCTTGCAATGAAAGGCAGAAAGAGTTTTATTAGCTGAACTGCACTCCATAAGAAAGACTGTCAGAGAACAGCTTATTTCCAGCAAACTGCATCTTTGCTTATACAGACAAGTAGAACACAGAAAAACACTTTCTGGCTTGCTTGTAATGAGCACCAGAAAGACAGTTTTATTAACTGAACTGCACTCAGTATTCAAGACTGTCAAAGAACAACTTGTTTTCAGCAGACGGCAACTTTGCTTTTACAATCCATTATGAAACATAAAAACACTTTCGGGCTTGCTTGCAATGAAAGGCAGAAAGAGTTTTATTAGCTGAACTGCACTCCATAAGAAAGACTGTCAGAGTACAGCTTATTTCCAGCAAACTGCATCTTTGCTTATACATACAAGAAGAACACAGAAAAACACTTTCTGGCTTTCTTGTAATGAACACCAGAAAGACAGTTTTATTAACTGAACTGCACTCAGTATTCAAGACTGTCAAAGAACAACTTGTTTTCAGCACACGGCAACTTTGCTTTTACAATCCATTATGAAACATAAAAACACTTTCGGGCTTGCTTGCAATGAAAGGCAGAAAGAGTTTTATTAGCTGAACTGCACTCCATAAGAAAGACTGTCAGAGTACAGCTTATTTCCAGCAAACTGCATCTTTGCTTATACATACAAGAAGAACACAGAAAAACACTTTCTGGCTTGCTTGCAATGAGCACCAGAAAGACAGTTTTATTAACTGAACTGCACTCAGCATTCAAGACTGTCAAAGAACAACTTGTTTTCAGCACACGGCAACTTTGCTTTTACAATCCAGTATGAAACATAAAAATATTTCGGGCTTGCTTGCAATGAAAGGCAGATAGAGTTTTATTAGCTGAACTGCACTCCATAAGAAAGACTGTCAGAGAACAGCTTATTTCCAGCAAACTGCATCTTTGCTTATACAGACAAGAAGAACACAGAAAAACACTTTCTGGCTTGCTTGTAATGAGCACCAGAAAGACAGTTTTATTAACTGAACTGCACTCAGTATTCAAGACTGTCAAAGAACAACTTGTTTTCAGCACACGGCAACTTTGCTTTTACAATCCAGTATGAAACATAAAAACACTTTCGGGCTTGCTTGCAATGAAAGGCAGAAAGAGTTTTTATTAGCTGAACTGCACTCCATAAGAAAGACTGTCAGAGAACAGCTTATTTCCAGCAAACTGCATCTTTGCTTATACAGACAAGAAGAACACAGAAAAACACTTTCTGGCTTGCTTGCAATGAGCACCAGAAAGACAGTTTTATTAACTGAACTGCACTCAGTATTCAAGACTGTCAAAGAACAACTTGTTTTCAGCAGACGGCAACTTTGCTTTTACAATCCATTATGAAACATAAAAACACTTTCGGGCTTGCTTGCAATGAAAGGCAGAAAGAGTTTTATTAGCTGAACTGCACTCCATAAGAAAGACTGTAAGAGTACAGCTTATTTCCAGCAAACTGCATCTTTGCTTATACATACAAGAAGAACACAGAAAAACACTTTCTGGCTTGCTTGTAATGAACACCAGAAAGACAGTTTTATTAACTGAACTGCACTCAGTATTCAAGACTGTCAAAGAACAACTTGTTTTCAGCACACGGCAACTTTGCTTTTACAATCCATTATGAAACATAAAAACACTTTCGGGCTTGCTTGCAATGAAAGGCAGAAAGAGTTTTATTAGCTGAACTGCACTCCATAAGAAAGACTGTCAGAGTACAGCTTATTTCCAGCAAACTGCATCTTTGCTTATACATACAAGAAGAACACAGAAAAACACTTTCTGGCTTGCTTGCAATGAGCACCAGAAAGACAGTTTTATTAACTGAACTGCACTCAGCATTCAAGACTGTCAAAGAACAACTTGTTTTCAGCACACGGCAACTTTGCTTTTACAATCCAGTATGAAACATAAAAACACTTTCGGGCTTGCTTGCAATGAAA
This sequence comes from Hoplias malabaricus, assembly GCF_029633855.1. Lineage (NCBI taxonomy): Eukaryota > Metazoa > Chordata > Actinopteri > Characiformes > Erythrinidae > Hoplias > Hoplias malabaricus. The sequence goes on along the minus strand of NC_089816.1, from coordinate 17,537,118 downwards.
GGCAGATAGAGTTTTATTAGCTGAACTGCACTCCATAAGAAAGACTGTCAGAGAACAGCTTATTTCCAGCAAACTGCATCTTTGCTTATACAGACAAGAAGAACACAGAAAAACACTTTCTGGCTTGTTTGCAATGAGCACCAGAAAGACAGTTTTATTAACTGAACTGCATTCAGTATTCAAGACTGTCAAAGAACAACTTGTTTTCAGCACACGGCAACTTTGCTTTTACAATCCAGTATGAAACATAAAAACACTTTCGGGCTTGCTTGCAATGAAAGGCAGAAAGAGTTTTTATTAGCTGAACTGCACTCCATAAGAAAGACTGTCAGAGAACAGCTTATTTCCAGCAAACTGCATCTTTGCTTATACAGACAAGAAGAACACAGAAAAACACTTTCTGGCTTGCTTGCAATGAGCACCAGAAAGACAGTTTTATTAACTGAACTGCACTCAGTATTCAAGACTGTCAAAGAACAACTTGTTTTCAGCACACGGCAACTTTGCTTTCACAATCCAGTATGAAGCATAAAAACACTTTCGGGCTTGCTTGCAATGAAAGGCAGAAAGAGTTTTATTAGCTGAACTGCACTCCATAAGAAAGACTGTCAGAGAACAGCTTATTTCCAGCAAACTGCATCTTTGCTTATACAGACAAGTAGAACACAGAAAAACACTTTCTGGCTTGCTTGCAATGAGCACCAGAAAGACAGTTTTATTAACTGAACTGCACTCAGTATTCAAGACTGTCAAAGAACAACTTGTTTTCAGCAGACGGCAACTTTGCTTTTACAATCCATTATGAAACATAAAAACACTTTCGGGCTTGCTTGCAATGAAAGGCAGAAAGAGTTTTATTAGCTGAACTGCACTCCATAAGAAAGACTGTAAGAGTACAGCTTATTTCCAGCAAACTGCATCTTTGCTTATACATACAAGAAGAACACAGAAAAACACTTTCTGGCTTGCTTGTAATGAACACCAGAAAGACAGTTTTATTAACTGAACTGCACTCAGTATTCAAGACTGTCAAAGAACAACTTGTTTTCAGCACACGGCAACTTTGCTTTTACAATCCATTATGAAACATAAAAACACTTTCGGGCTTGCTTGCAATGAAAGGCAGAAAGAGTTTTATTAGCTGAACTGCACTCCATAAGAAAGACTGTCAGAGTACAGCTTATTTCCAGCAAACTGCATCTTTGCTTATACATACAAGAAGAACACAGAAAAACACTTTCTGGCTTGCTTGTAATGAACACCAGAAAGACAGTTTTATTAACTGAACTGCACTCAGTATTCAAGACTGTCAAAGAACAACTTGTTTTCAGCACACGGCAACTTTGCTTTTACAATCCAGTATGAAACATAAAAACACTTTCGGGCTTGCTTGCAATGAAAGGCAGAAAGAGTTTTTATTAGCTGAACTGCACTCCATAAGAAAGACTGTCAGAGAACAGCTTATTTCCAGCAAACTGCATCTTTGCTTATACAGACAAGAAGAACACAGAAAAACACTTTCTGGCTTGCTTGCAATGAGCACCAGAAAGACAGTTTTATTAACTGAACTGCACTCAGTATTCAAGACTGTCAAAGAACAACTTGTTTTCAGCACACGGCAACTTTGCTTTCACAATCCAGTATGAAGCATAAAAACACTTTCGGGCTTGCTTGCAATGAAAGGCAGAAAGAGTTTTATTAGCTGAACTGCACTCCATAAGAAAGACTGTCAGAGAACAGCTTATTTCCAGCAAACTGCATCTTTGCTTATACAGACAAGTAGAACACAGAAAAACACTTTCTGGCTTGCTTGTAATGAGCACCAGAAAGACAGTTTTATTAACTGAACTGCACTCAGTATTCAAGACTGTCAAAGAACAACTTGTTTTCAGCAGACGGCAACTTTGCTTTTACAATCCATTATGAAACATAAAAACACTTTCGGGCTTGCTTGCAATGAAAGGCAGAAAGAGTTTTATTAGCTGAACTGCACTCCATAAGAAAGACTGTAAGAGTACAGCTTATTTCCAGCAAACTGCATCTTTGCTTATACATACAAGAAGAACACAGAAAAACACTTTCTGGCTTGCTTGTAATGAACACCAGAAAGACAGTTTTATTAACTGAACTGCACTCAGTATTCAAGACTGTCAAAGAACAACTTGTTTTCAGCACACGGCAACTTTGCTTTTACAATCCATTATGAAACATAAAAACACTTTCGGGCTTGCTTGCAATGAAAGGCAGAAAGAGTTTTATTAGCTGAACTGCACTCCATAAGAAAGACTGTCAGAGTACAGCTTATTTCCAGCAAACTGCATCTTTGCTTATACATACAAGAAGAACACAGAAAAACACTTTCTGGCTTGCTTGTAATGAACACCAGAAAGACAGTTTTATTAACTGAACTCCACTCAGTATTCAAGACTGTCAAAGAACAACTTGTTATCAGCAGACGGCAACTTTGCTTTTACAATCCAGTATGAAACATAAAAACACTTTCGGGCTTGCTTGCAATGAAAGGCAGAAAGAGTTTTATTAGCTGAACTGCACTCCATAAGAAAGACTGTCAGAGTACAGATTATTTCCAGCAAACTGCATCTTTGCTTATACAGACAAGAAGAACACAGAAAAACACTTTCTGGCTTGCTTGTAATGAGCACCAGAAAGACAGTTTTATTAACTGAACTGCATTCAGTATTCAAGACTGTCAAAGAACAACTTGTTATCAGCAGACGGCAACTTTGCTTTTACAATCCAGTATGAAACATAAAAACACTTTCGGGCTTGCTTGCAATGAAAGGCAGAAAGAGTTTTATTAGCTGAACTGCACTCCATAAGAAAGACTGTCAGAGTACAGCTTATTTCCAGCAAACTGCATCTTTGCTTATACAGACAAGTAGAACACAGAAAAACACTTTCTGGCTTGCTTGTAATGAGCACCAGAAAGACAGTTTTATTAACTGAACTGCACTCAGTATTCAAGACTGTCAAAGAACAACTTGTTTTCAGCAGACGGCAACTTTGCTTTTACAATCCAGTATGAAACATAAAAACACTTTCGGGCTTGCTTGCAATGAAAGGCAGAAAGAGTTTTTATTAGCTGAACTGCACTCCATAAGAAAGACTGTCAGAGAACAGCTTATTTCCAGCAAACTGCATCTTTGCTTATACAGACAAGAAGAACACAGAAAAACACTTTCTGGCTTGCTTACAATGAGCACCAGAAAGACAGTTTTATTAACTGAACTGCACTCAGTATTCAAGACTGTCAAAGAACAACTTGTTTTCAGCACACGGCAACTTTGCTTTCACAATCCAGTATGAAGCATAAAAACACTTTCGGGCTTGCTTGCAATGAAAGGCAGAAAGAGTTTTATTAGCTGAAATGCACTCCATAAGAAAGACTGTCAGAGAACAGCTTATTTCCAGCAAACTGCATCTTTGCTTATACAGACAAGTAGAACACAGAAAAACACTTTCTGGCTTGCTTGTAATGAACACCAGAAAGACAGTTTTATTAACTGAACTGCACTCAGTATTCAAGACTGTCAAAGAACAACTTGTTTTCAGCACACGGCAACTTTGCTTTTACAATCCATTATGAAACATAAAAACACTTTCGGGCTTGCTTGCAATGAAAGGCAGAAAGAGTTTTATTAGCTGAACTGCACTCCATAAGAAAGACTGTCAGAGTACAGCTTATTTCCAGCAAACTGCATCTTTGCTTATACATACAAGAAGAACACAGAAAAACACTTTCTGGCTTGCTTGTAATGACCACCAGAAAGACAGTTTTATTAACTGAACTGCACTCAGAATTCAAGACTGTCAAAGAACAACTTGTTTTCAGCACACGGCAACTTTGCTTTTACAATCCAGTATGAAACATAAAAACACTTTCGGGCTTGCTTGCAATGAAAGGCAGAAAGAGTTTTATTAGCTGAACTGCACTCCATAAGAAAGACTGTCAGAGTACAGCTTATTTCCAGCAAACTGCATCTTTGCTTACACAGACAAGAAGAACACAGAAAAACACTTTCTGGCTTGCTTGTAATGAGCACCAGAAAGACAGTTTTATTAACTGAACTGCACTCAGTATTCAAGACTGTCAAAGAACAACTTGTTTTCAGCACACGGCAACTTTGCTTTTACAATCCAGTATGAAACATAAAAACACTTTCGGGCTTGCTTGCAATGAAAGGCAGAAAGAGTTTTATTAGCTGAACTGCACTCCATAAGAAAGACTGTCAGAGTACAGCTTATTTCCAGCAAACTGCATCTTTGCTTATACAGACAAGAAGAACACAGAAAAACACTTTCTGGCTTGCTTGTAATGAGCACCAGAAAGAAAGTTTTATTAACTGAACTGCACTCAGTATTCAAGACTGTCAAAGAACAACTTGTTTTCAGCACACGGCAACTTTGCTTTTACAATCCAGTATGAAACATAAAAACACTTTCGGGCTTGCTTGCAATGAAAGGCAGAAAGAATTTTATTAGCTGAACTGCACTCCATAAGAAAGACTGTCAGAGTACAGCTTATTTCCAGCAAACTGCATCTTTGCTTATACAGACAAGAAGAACACAGAAAAACACTTTCTGGCTTGCTTGTAATGAGCACCAGAAAGACAGTTTTATTAACTGAACTGCACTCAGAATTCAAGACTGTCAAAGAACAACTTGTTATCAGCAGACGGCAACTTTGCTTTTACAATCCAGTATGAAACATAAAAACACTTTCGGGCTTGCTTGCAATGAAAGGCAGAAAGAGTTTTATTAGCTGAACTGCACTCCATAAGAAAGACTGTCAGAGTACAGCTTATTTCCAGCAAACTGCATCTTTGCTTATACAGACAAGTAGAACACAGAAAAACACTTTCTGGCTTGCTTGTAATGAGCACCAGAAAGACAGTTTTATTAACTGAACTGCACTCAGTATTCAAGACTGTCAAAGAACAACTTGTTTTCAGCAGACGGCAACTTTGCTTTTACAATCCATTATGAAACATAAAAACACTTTCGGGCTTGCTTGCAATGAAAGGCAGAAAGAGTTTTATTAGCTGAACTGCACTCCATAAGAAAGACTGTCAGAGAACAGCTTATTTCCAGCAAACCGCATCTTTGCTTATACAGACAAGTAGAACACAGAAAAACACTTTCTGGCTTGTTTGCAATGAGCACCAGAAAGACAGTTTTATTAACTGAACTGCACTCAGTATTCAAGACTGTCAAAGAACAACTTGTTATCAGCAGACGGCAACTTTGCTTTTACAATCCAGTATGAAACATAAAAACACTTTCGGGCTTGCTTGCAATGAAAGGCAGAAAGAGTTTTATTAGCTGAACTGCACTCCATAAGAAAGACTGTCAGAGTACAGCTTATTTCCAGCAAACTGCATCTTTGCTTATACAGACAAGAAGAACACAGAAAAACACTTTCTGGCTTGCTTGTAATGACCACCAGAAAGACAGTTTTATTTAACTGAACTGCACTCAGTATTCAAGACTGTCAAAGAACAACTTTTTTTCAGCACACGGCAACTTTGCTTTTACAATCCAGTATGAAACATAAAAACACTTTCGGGCTTGCTTGCAATGAAAGGCAGAAAGAGTTTTATTAGCTGAACTGCACTCCATAAGAAAGACTGTCAGAGTACAGCTTATTTCCAGCAAACTGCATCTTTGCTTATACAGACAAGAAGAACACAGAAAAACACTTTCTGGCTTGCTTGTAATGACCACCAGAAAGACAGTTTTATTAACTGAACTGCACTCAGTATTCAAGACTGTCAAAGAACAACTTGTTTTCAGCACACGGCAACTTTGCTTTTACAATCCAGTATGAAACATAAAAACAATTTCGGGCTTGCTTGCAATGAAAGGCAGAAAGAGTTTTATTAGCTGAACTGCACTCCATAAGAAAGACTGTCAGAGTACAGCTTATTTCCAGCAAACTGCATCTTTGCTTATACATACAAGAAGAACACAGAAAAACACTTTCTGGCTTGCTTGTAATGACCACCAGAAAGACAGTTTTATTAACTGAACTGCACTCAGAATTCAAGACTGTCAAAGAACAACTTGTTTTCAGCACACGGCAACTTTGCTTTTACAATCCAGTATGAAACATAAAAACACTTTCGGGCTTGCTTGCAATGAAAGGCAGAAAGAGTTTTATTAGCTGAACTGCACTCCATAAGAAAGACTGTCAGAGTACAGCTTATTTCCAGCAAACTGCATCTTTGCTTACACAGACAAGAAGAACACAGAAAAACACTTTCTGGCTTGCTTGTAATGAGCACCAGAAAGACAGTTTTATTAACTGAACTGCACTCAGTATTCAAGACTGTCAAAGAACAACTTGTTTTCAGCACACGGCAACTTTGCTTTTACAATCCAGTATGAAACATAAAAACACTTTCGGGCTTGCTTGCAATGAAAGGCAGAAAGAGTTTTATTAGCTGAACTGCACTCCATAAGAAAGACTGTCAGAGTACAGCTTATTTCCAGCAAACTGCATCTTTGCTTATACAGACAAGAAGAACACAGAAAAACACTTTCTGGCTTGCTTGTAATGAGCACCAGAAAGAAAGTTTTATTAACTGAACTGCACTCAGTATTCAAGACTGTCAAAGAACAACTTGTTTTCAGCACACGGCAACTTTGCTTTTACAATCCAGTATGAAACATAAAAACACTTTCGGGCTTGCTTGCAATGAAAGGCAGAAAGAATTTTATTAGCTGAACTGCACTCCATAAGAAAGACTGTCAGAGTACAGCTTATTTCCAGCAAACTGCATCTTTGCTTATACAGACAAGAAGAACACAGAAAAACACTTTCTGGCTTGCTTGTAATGAGCACCAGAAAGACAGTTTTATTAACTGAACTGCACTCAGAATTCAAGACTGTCAAAGAACAACTTGTTATCAGCAGACGGCAACTTTGCTTTTACAATCCAGTATGAAACATAAAAACACTTTCGGGCTTGCTTGCAATGAAAGGCAGAAAGAGTTTTATTAGCTGAACTGCACTCCATAAGAAAGACTGTCAGAGTACAGCTTATTTCCAGCAAACTGCATCTTTGCTTATACAGACAAGTAGAACACAGAAAAACACTTTCTGGCTTGCTTGTAATGAGCACCAGAAAGACAGTTTTATTAACTGAACTGCACTCAGTATTCAAGACTGTCAAAGAACAACTTGTTTTCAGCAGACGGCAACTTTGCTTTTACAATCCATTATGAAACATAAAAACACTTTCGGGCTTGCTTGCAATGAAAGGCAGAAAGAGTTTTATTAGCTGAACTGCACTCCATAAGAAAGACTGTCAGAGAACAGCTTATTTCCAGCAAACCGCATCTTTGCTTATACAGACAAGTAGAACACAGAAAAACACTTTCTGGCTTGTTTGCAATGAGCACCAGAAAGACAGTTTTATTAACTGAACTGCACTCAGTATTCAAGACTGTCAAAGAACAACTTGTTATCAGCAGACGGCAACTTTGCTTTTACAATCCAGTATGAAACATAAAAACACTTTCGGGCTTGCTTGCAATGAAAGGCAGAAAGAGTTTTATTAGCTGAACTGCACTCCATAAGAAAGACTGTCAGAGTACAGATTATTTCCAGCAAACTGCATCTTTGCTTATACAGACAAGAAGAACACAGAAAAACACTTTCTGGCTTGCTTGTAATGAGCACCAGAAAGACAGTTTTATTAACTGAACTGCATTCAGTATTCAAGACTGTCAAAGAACAACTTGTTATCAGCAGACGGCAACTTTGCTTTTACAATCCAGTATGAAACATAAAAACACTTTCGGGCTTGCTTGCAATGAAAGGCAGAAAGAGTTTTATTAGCTGAACTGCACTCCATAAGAAAGACTGTCAGAGTACAGCTTATTTCCAGCAAACTGCATCTTTGCTTATACAGACAAGTAGAACACAGAAAAACACTTTCTGGCTTGCTTGTAATGAGCACCAGAAAGACAGTTTTATTAACTGAACTGCACTCAGTATTCAAGACTGTCAAAGAACAACTTGTTTTCAGCAGACGGCAACTTTGCTTTTACAATCCATTATGAAACATAAAAACACTTTCGGGCTTGCTTGCAATGAAAGGCAGAAAGAGTTTTATTAGCTGAACTGCACTCCATAAGAAAGACTGTCAGAGTACAGCTTATTTCCAGCAAACTGCATCTTTGTTTATACTAACAAGTAGAACACAGAAAAACACTTTCTGGCTTGCTTGTAATGAGCACCAGAAAGACAGTTTTATTAACTGAACTGCACTCAGTATTCAAGACTGTCAAAGAACAACTTGTTTTCAGCACACGGCAACTTTGCTTTTACAATCCAGTATGAAACATAAAAACACTTTCGGGCTTGCTTGCAATGAAAGGCAGAAAGAGTTTTATTAGCTGAACTGCACTCCATAAGAAAGACTGTCAGAGTACAGCTTATTTCCAGCAAACTGCATCTTTGCTTATACAGACAAGAAGAACACAGAAAAACACTTTCTGGCTTGCTTGTAATGAGCACCAGAAAGACAGTTTTATTAACTGAACTGCACTCAGTATTCAAGACTGTCAAAGAACAACTTGTTTTCAGGACACGGCAACTTTGCTTTTACAATCCAGTATGAAACATAAAAACACTTTCGGGCTTGCTTGCAATGAAAGGCAGAAAGAGTTTTATTAGCTGAACTGCACTCCATAAGAAAGACTGTCAGAGTACAGCTTATTTCCAGCAAACTGCATCTTTGCTTATACAGACAAGAAGAACACAGAAAAACACTTTCTGGCTTGCTTGTAATGAGCACCAGAAAGACAGTTTTATTAACTGAACTGCATTCAGTATTCAAGACTGTCAAAGAACAACTTGTTATCAGCAGACGGCAACTTTGCTTTTACAATCCAGTATGAAACATAAAAACACTTTCGGGCTTGCTTGCAATGAAAGGCAGAAAGAGTTTTATTAGCTGAACTGCACTCCATAAGAAAGACTGTCAGAGTACAGCTTATTTCCAGCAAACTGCATCTTTGCTTATACAGACAAGAAGAACACAGAAAAACACTTTCTGGCTTGCTTGTAATGACCACCAGAAAGACAGTTTTATTAACTGAACTGCACTCAGTATTCAAGACTGTCAAAGAACAACTTGTTTTCAGCACACGGCAACTTTGCTTTTACAATCCAGTATGAAACATAAAAACAATTTCGGGCTTGCTTGCAATGAAAGGCAGAAAGAGTTTTATTAGCTGAACTGCACTCCATAAGAAAGACTGTCAGAGTACAGCTTATTTCCAGCAAACTGCATCTTTGCTTATACATACAAGAAGAACACAGAAAAACACTTTCTGGCTTGCTTGTAATGACCACCAGAAAGACAGTTTTATTAACTGAACTGCACTCAGAATTCAAGACTGTCAAAGAACAACTTGTTTTCAGCACACGGCAACTTTGCTTTTACAATCCAGTATGAAGCATAAAAACACTTTCGGGCTTGCTTGCAATGAAAGGCAGAAAGAGTTTTATTAGCTGAACTGCACTCCATAAGAAAGACTGTCAGAGTACAGCTTATTTCCAGCAAACTGCATCTTTGCTTACACAGACAAGAAGAACACAGAAAAACACTTTCTGGCTTGCTTGTAATGAGCACCAGAAAGACAGTTTTATTAACTGAACTGCACTCAGTATTCAAGACTGTCAAAGAACAACTTGTTTTCAGCACACGGCAACTTTGCTTTTACAATCCAGTATGAAACATAAAAACACTTTCGGGCTTGCTTGCAATGAAAGGCAGAAAGAGTTTTATTAGCTGAACTGCACTCCATAAGAAAGACTGTCAGAGTACAGCTTATTTCCAACAAACTGCATCTTTGCTTATACAGACAAGAAGAACACAGAAAAACACTTTCTGGCTTGCTTGTAATGAGCACCAGAAAGAAAGTTTTATTAACTGAACTGCACTCAGTATTCAAGACTGTCAAAGAACAACTTGTTTTCAGCACACGGCAACTTTGCTTTTACAATCCAGTATGAAACATAAAAACACTTTCGGGCTTGCTTGCAATGAAAGGCAGAAAGAGTTTTATTAGCTGAACTGCACTCCATAAGAAAGACTGTCAGAGTACAGCTTATTTCCAGCAAACTGCATCTTTGCTTATACAGACAAGAAGAACACAGAAAAACACTTTCTGGCTTGCTTGTAATGACCACCAGAAAGACAGTTTTATTAACTGAACTGCACTCAGTATTCAAGACTGTCAAAGAACAACTTGTTTTCAGCACACGGCAACTTTGCTTTTACAATCCAGTATGAAACATAAAAACAATTTCGGGCTTGCTTGCAATGAAAGGCAGAAAGAGTTTTATTAGCTGAACTGCACTCCATAAGAAAGACTGTCAGAGTACAGCTTATTTCCAGCAAACTGCATCTTTGCTTATACATACAAGAAGAACACAGAAAAACACTTTCTGGCTTGCTTGTAATGACCACCAGAAAGACAGTTTTATTAACTGAACTGCACTCAGAATTCAAGACTGTCAAAGAACAACTTGTTTTCAGCACACGGCAACTTTGCTTTTACAATCCAGTATGAAGCATAAAAACACTTTCGGGCTTGCTTGCAATGAAAGGCAGAAAGAGTTTTATTAGCTGAACTGCACTCCATAAGAAAGACTGTCAGAGTACAGCTTATTTCCAGCAAACTGCATCTTTGCTTACACAGACAAGAAGAACACAGAAAAACACTTTCTGGCTTGCTTGTAATGAGCACCAGAAAGACAGTTTTATTAACTGAACTGCACTCAGTATTCAAGACTGTCAAAGAACAACTTGTTTTCAGCACACGGCAACTTTGCTTTTACAATCCAGTATGAAACATAAAAACACTTTCGGGCTTGCTTGCAATGAAAGGCAGAAAGAGTTTTATTAGCTGAACTGCACTCCATAAGAAAGACTGTCAGAGTACAGCTTATTTCCAACAAACTGCATCTTTGCTTATACAGACAAGAAGAACACAGAAAAACACTTTCTGGCTTGCTTGTAATGAGCACCAGAAAGAAAGTTTTATTAACTGAACTGCACTCAGTATTCAAGACTGTCAAAGAACAACTTGTTTTCAGCACACGGCAACTTTGCTTTTACAATCCAGTATGAAACATAAAAACACTTTCGGGCTTGCTTGCAATGAAAGGCAGAAAGAGTTTTATTAGCTGAACTGCACTCCATAAGAAAGACTGTCAGAGTACAGCTTATTTCCAGCAAACTGCATCTTTGCTTATACAGACAAGAAGAACACAGAAAAACACTTTCTGGCTTGCTTGTAATGAGCACCAGAAAGAAAGTTTTATTAACTGAACTGCACTCAGTATTCAAGACTGTCAAAGAACAACTTGTTTTCAGCACACGGCAACTTTGCTTTTACAATCCAGTATGAAACATAAAAACACTTTCGGGCTTGCTTGCAATGAAAGGCAGAAAGAATTTTATTAGCTGAACTGCACTCCATAAGAAAGACTGTCAGAGTACAGCTTATTTCCAGCAAACTGCATCTTTGCTTATACAGACAAGAAGAACACAGAAAAACACTTTCTGGCTTGCTTGTAATGAGCACCAGAAAGACAGTTTTATTAACTGAACTGCACTCAGAATTCAAGACTGTCAAAGAACAACTTGTTATCAGCAGACGGCAACTTTGCTTTTACAATCCAGTATGAAACATAAAAACACTTTCGGGCTTGCTTGCAATGAAAGGCAGAAAGAGTTTTATTAGCTGAACTGCACTCCATAAGAAAGACTGTCAGAGTACAGCTTATTTCCAGCAAACTGCATCTTTGCTTATACAGACAAGTAGAACACAGAAAAACACTTTCTGGCTTGCTTGTAATGAGCACCAGAAAGACAGTTTTATTAACTGAACTGCACTCAGTATTCAAGACTGTCAAAGAACAACTTGTTTTCAGCAGACGGCAACTTTGCTTTTACAATCCATTATGAAACATAAAAACACTTTCGGGCTTGCTTGCAATGAAAGGCAGAAAGAGTTTTATTAGCTGAACTGCACTCCATAAGAAAGACTGTCAGAGAACAGCTTATTTCCAGCAAACCGCATCTTTGCTTATACAGACAAGTAGAACACAGAAAAACACTTTCTGGCTTGTTTGCAATGAGCACCAGAAAGACAGTTTTATTAACTGAACTGCACTCAGTATTCAAGACTGTCAAAGAACAACTTGTTATCAGCAGACGGCAACTTTGCTTTTACAATCCAGTATGAAACATAAAAACACTTTCGGGCTTGCTTGCAATGAAAGGCAGAAAGAGTTTTATTAGCTGAACTGCACTCCATAAGAAAGACTGTCAGAGTACAGATTATTTCCAGCAAACTGCATCTTTGCTTATACAGACAAGAAGAACACAGAAAACACTTTCTGGCTTGCTTGTAATGAGCACCAGAAAGACAGTTTTATTAACTGAACTGCATTCAGTATTCAAGACTGTCAAAGAACAACTTGTTATCAGCAGACGGCAACTTTGCTTTTACAATCCAGTATGAAACATAAAAACACTTTCGGGCTTGCTTGCAATGAAAGGCAGAAAGAGTTTTATTAGCTGAACTGCACTCCATAAGAAAGACTGTCAGAGTACAGCTTATTTCCAGCAAACTGCATCTTTGCTTATACAGACAAGAAGAACACAGAAAAACACTTTCTGGCTTGCTTGTAATGAGCACCAGAAAGACAGTTTTATTAACTGAACTGCACTCAGTATTCAAGACTGTCAAAGAACAACTTGTTTTCAGCAGACGGCAACTTTGCTTTTACAATCCAGTATGAAACATAAAAACACTTTCGAGCTTGCTTGCAATGAAAGGCAGAAAGAGTTTTATTAGCTGAACTGCACTCCATAAGAAAGACTGTCAGAGTACAGCTTATTTCCAGCAAACTGCATCTTTGCTTATACAGACAAGAAGAACACAGAAAAACACTTTCTGGCTTGCTTGTAATGACCACCAGAAAGACAGTTTTATTAACTGAACTGCACTCAGTATTCAAGACTGTCAAAGAACAACTTGTTTTCAGCACACGGCAACTTTGCTTTTACAATCCAGTATGAAACATAAAAACAATTTCGGGCTTGCTTGCAATGAAAGGCAGAAAGAGTTTTATTAGCTGAACTGCACTCCATAAGAAAGACTGTCAGAGTACAGCTTATTTCCAGCAAACTGCATCTTTGCTTATACATACAAGAAGAACACAGAAAAACACTTTCTGGCTTGCTTGTAATGACCACCAGAAAGACAGTTTTATTAACTGAACTGCACTCAGAATTCAAGACTGTCAAAGAACAACTTGTTTTCAGCACACGGCAACTTTGCTTTTACAATCCAGTATGAAACATAAAAACACTTTCGGGCTTGCTTGCAATGAAAGGCAGAAAGAGTTTTATTAGCTGAACTGCACTCCATAAGAAAGACTGTCAGAGTACAGCTTATTTCCAGCAAACTGCATCTTTGCTTACACAGACAAGAAGAACACAGAAAAACACTTTCTGGCTTGCTTGTAATGAGCACCAGAAAGACAGTTTTATTAACTGAACTGCACTCAGTATTCAAGACTGTCAAAGAACAACTTGTTTTCAGCACACGGCAACTTTGCTTTTACAATCCAGTATGAAACATAAAAACACTTTCGGGCTTGCTTGCAATGAAAGGCAGAAAGAGTTTTATTAGCTGAACTGCACTCCATAAGAAAGACTGTCAGAGTACAGCTTATTTCCAACAAACTGCATCTTTGCTTATACAGACAAGAAGAACACAGAAAAACACTTTCTGGCTTGCTTGTAATGAGCACCAGAAAGAAAGTTTTATTAACTGAACTGCACTCAGTATTCAAGACTGTCAAAGAACAACTTGTTTTCAGCACACGGCAACTTTGCTTTTACAATCCAGTATGAAACATAAAAACACTTTCGGGCTTGCTTGCAATGAAAGGCAGAAAGAGTTTTATTAGCTGAACTGCACTCCATAAGAAAGACTGTCAGAGTACAGCTTATTTCCAGCAAACTGCATCTTTGCTTATACAGACAAGAAGAACACAGAAAAACACTTTCTGGCTTGCTTGTAATGAGCACCAGAAAGAAAGTTTTATTAACTGAACTGCACTCAGTATTCAAGACTGTCAAAGAACAACTTGTTTTCAGCACACGGCAACTTTGCTTTTACAATCCAGTATGAAACATAAAAACACTTTCGGGCTTGCTTGCAATGAAAGGCAGAAAGAATTTTATTAGCTGAACTGCACTCCATAAGAAAGACTGTCAGAGTACAGCTTATTTCCAGCAAACTGCATCTTTGCTTATACAGACAAGAAGAACACAGAAAAACACTTTCTGGCTTGCTTGTAATGAGCACCAGAAAGACAGTTTTATTAACTGAACTGCATTCAGTATTCAAGACTGTCAAAGAACAACTTGTTATCAGCAGACGGCAACTTTGCTTTTACAATCCAGTATGAAACATAAAAACAATTTCGGGCTTGCTTGCAATGAAAGGCAGAAAGAGTTTTATTAGCTGAACTGCACTCCATAAGAAAGACTGTCAGAGTACAGCTTATTTCCAGCAAACTGCATCTTTGCTTATACATACAAGAAGAACACAGAAAAACACTTTCTGGCTTGCTTGTAATGACCACCAGAAAGACAGTTTTATTAACTGAACTGCACTCAGAATTCAAGACTGTCAAAGAACAACTTGTTTTCAGCACACGGCAACTTTGCTTTTACAATCCAGTATGAAACATAAAAACACTTTCGGGCTTGCTTGCAATGAAAGGCAGAAAGAGTTTTATTAGCTGAACTGCACTCCATAAGAAAGACTGTCAGAGTACAGCTTATTTCCAGCAAACTGCATCTTTGCTTACACAGACAAGAAGAACACAGAAAAACACTTTCTGGCTTGCTTGTAATGAGCACCAGAAAGACAGTTTTATTAACTGAACTGCACTCAGTATTCAAGACTGTCAAAGAACAACTTGTTTTCAGCACACGGCAACTTTGCTTTTACAATCCAGTATGAAACATAAAAACACTTTCGGGCTTGCTTGCAATGAAAGGCAGAAAGAGTTTTATTAGCTGAACTGCACTCCATAAGAAAGACTGTCAGAGTACAGCTTATTTCCAACAAACTGCATCTTTGCTTATACAGACAAGAAGAACACAGAAAAACACTTTCTGGCTTGCTTGTAATGAGCACCAGAAAGAAAGTTTTATTAACTGAACTGCACTCAGTATTCAAGACTGTCAAAGAACAACTTGTTTTCAGCACACGGCAACTTTGCTTTTACAATCCAGTATGAAACATAAAAACACTTTCGGGCTTGCTTGCAATGAAAGGCAGAAAGAGTTTTATTAGCTGAACTGCACTCCATAAGAAAGACTGTCAGAGTACAGCTTATTTCCAGCAAACTGCATCTTTGCTTATACAGACAAGAAGAACACAGAAAAACACTTTCTGGCTTGCTTGTAATGAGCACCAGAAAGAAAGTTTTATTAACTGAACTGCACTCAGTATTCAAGACTGTCAAAGAACAACTTGTTTTCAGCACACGGCAACTTTGCTTTTACAATCCAGTATGAAACATAAAAACACTTTCGGGCTTGCTTGCAATGAAAGGCAGAAAGAATTTTATTAGCTGAACTGCACTCCATAAGAAAGACTGTCAGAGTACAGCTTATTTCCAGCAAACTGCATCTTTGCTTATACAGACAAGAAGAACACAGAAAAACACTTTCTGGCTTGCTTGTAATGAGCACCAGAAAGACAGTTTTATTAACTGAACTGCATTCAGTATTCAAGACTGTCAAAGAACAACTTGTTATCAGCAGACGGCAACTTTGCTTTTACAATCCAGTATGAAACATAAAAACACTTTCGGGCTTGCTTGCAATGAAAGGCAGAAAGAGTTTTATTAGCTGAACTGCACTCCATAAGAAAGACTGTCAGAGTACAGCTTATTTCCAGCAAACTGCATCTTTGCTTATACAGACAAGTAGAACACAGAAAAACACTTTCTGGCTTGCTTGTAATGAGCACCAGAAAGACAGTTTTATTAACTGAACTGCACTCAGTATTCAAGACTGTCAAAGAACAACTTGTTTTCAGCAGACGGCAACTTTGCTTTTACAATCCATTATGAAACATAAAAACACTTTCGGGCTTGCTTGCAATGAAAGGCAGAAAGAGTTTTATTAGCTGAACTGCACTCCATAAGAAAGACTGTCAGAGAACAGCTTATTTCCAGCAAACTGCATCTTTGCTTATACAGACAAGTAGAACACAGAAAAACACTTTCTGGCTTGTTTGCAATGAGCACCAGAAAGACAGTTTTATTAACTGAACTGCACTCAGTATTCAAGACTGTCAAAGAACAACTTGTTATCAGCAGACGGCAACTTTGCTTTTACAATCCAGTATGAAACATAAAAACACTTTCGGGCTTGCTTGCAATGAAAGGCAGAAAGAGTTTTATTAGCTGAACTGCACTCCATAAGAAAGACTGTCAGAGTACAGATTATTTCCAGCAAACTGCATCTTTGCTTATACAGACAAGAAGAACACAGAAAAACACTTTCTGGCTTGCTTGTAATGAGCACCAGAAAGACAGTTTTATTAACTGAACTGCATTCAGTATTCAAGACTGTCAAAGAACAACTTGTTATCAGCAGACGGCAACTTTGCTTTTACAATCCAGTATGAAACATAAAAACACTTTCGGGCTTGCTTGCAATGAAAGGCAGAAAGAGTTTTATTAGCTGAACTGCACTCCATAAGAAAGACTGTCAGAGTACAGCTTATTTCCAGCAAACTGCATCTTTGCTTATACAGACAAGTAGAACACAGAAAAACACTTTCTGGCTTGCTTGTAATGAGCACCAGAAAGACAGTTTTATTAACTGAACTGCACTCAGTATTCAAGACTGTCAAAGAACAACTTGTTTTCAGCAGACGGCAACTTTGCTTTTACAATCCATTATGAAACATAAAAACACTTTCGGGCTTGCTTGCAATGAAAGGCAGAAAGAGTTTTATTAGCTGAACTGCACTCCATAAGAAAGACTGTCAGAGTACAGCTTATTTCCAGCAAACTGCATCTTTGTTTATACTAACAAGTAGAACACAGAAAAACACTTTCTGGCTTGCTTGTAATGAGCACCAGAAAGACAGTTTTATTAACTGAACTGCACTCAGTATTCAAGACTGTCAAAGAACAACTTGTTTTCAGCACACGGCAACTTTGCTTTTACAATCCAGTATGAAACATAAAAACACTTTCGGGCTTGCTTGCAATGAAAGGCAGAAAGAGTTTTTATTAGCTGAACTGCACTCCATAAGAAAGACTGTCAGAGAACAGCTTATTTCCAGCAAACTGCATCTTTGCTTATACAGACAAGAAGAACACAGAAAAACACTTTCTGGCTTGCTTGCAATGAGCACCAGAAAGACAGTTTTATTAACTGAACTGCACTCAGTATTCAAGACTGTCAAAGAACAACTTGTTATCAGCAGACGGCAACTTTGCTTTTACAATCCAGTATGAAACATAAAAACACTTTCGGGCTTGCTTGCAATGAAAGGCAGAAAGAGTTTTATTAGCTGAACTGCACTCCATAAGAAAGACTGTCAGAGTACAGCTTATTTACAGCAAACTGCATCTTTGCTTATACAGACAAGAAGAACACAGAAAAACACTTTCTGGCTTGCTTGTAATGAGCACCAGAAAGACAGTTTTATTAACTGAACTGCACTCAGTATTCAAGACTGTCAAAGAACAACTTGTTTTCAGCACACGGCAACTTTGCTTTTACAATCCATTATGAAACATAAAAACACTTTCGGGCTTGCTTGCAATGAAAGGCAGAAAGAGTTTTATTAGCTGAACTGCACTCCATAAGAAAGACTGTCAGAGTACCGCTTATTTCCAGCAAACTGCATCTTTGCTTATACAGACAAGAAGAACACAGAAAAACACTTTCTGGCTTGCTTGTAATGACCACCAGAAAGACAGTTTTATTAACTGAACTGCACTCAGTATTCAAGACTGTCAAAGAACAACTTGTTTTCAGCACACGGCAACTTTGCTTTTACAATCCAGTATGAAACATAAAAACACTCTCGGGCTTGCTTGAAATGAAAGGCAGAAAGAGTTTTATTAGCTGAACTGCACTCCATAAGAAAGACTGTCAGAGTACAGCTTATTTCCAGCAAACTGCATCTTTGCTTATACAGACAAGTAGAACACAGAAAAACACTTTCTGGCTTGCTTGTAATGAGCACCAGAAAGACAGTTTTATTAACTGAACTGCACTCAGTAATCAAGACTGTCAAAGAACAACTTGTTTTCAGCAGACGGCAACTTTGCTTTTACAATCCATTATGAAACATAAAAACACTTTCGGGCTTGCTTGCAATGAAAGGCAGAAAGAGTTTTATTAGCTGAACTGCACTCCATAAGAAAGACTGTCAGAGTACAGCTTATTTCCAGCAAACTGCATCTTTGCTTATACATACAAGAAGAACACAGAAAAACACTTTCTGGCTTGCTTGTAATGAACACCAGAAAGACAGTTTTATTAACTGAACTGCACTCAGTATTCAAGACTGTCAAAGAACAGCTTGTTTTCAGCACACGGCAACTCTGCTTTTACAATCCATTATGAAACATAAAAACACTTTCGGGCTTGCTTGCAATGAAAGGCAGAAATAGTTTTATTAGCTGAACTGCACTCCATAAGAAAGATTGTCAGAGTAAAGCTTATTTCCAGCAAACTGCATCTTTGCTTATACAGACAAGAAGAACACAGAAAAACATTTTCTGGCTTGCTTGTAATGAACACCAGAAAGACAGTTTTATTAACTGAACTGCACTCAGTATTCAAGTCTGTCAAAGAACAACTTGTTTTCAGCACACGGCAACTTTGCTTTTACAATCCAGTATGAAACATAAAAACACTTTCGGGCTTGCTTGCAATGAAAGGCAGAAAGAATTTTATTAGCTGAACTGCACTCCATAAGAAAGACTGTCAGAGTACAGCTTATTTCCAGCAAACTGCATCTTTGCTTATACAGACAAGAAGAACACAGAAAAACACTTTCTGGCTTGCTTGTAATGAGCACCAGAAAGACAGTTTTATTAACTGAACTGCATTCAGTATTCAAGACTGTCAAAGAACAACTTGTTATCAGCAGACGGCAACTTTGCTTTTACAATCCAGTATGAAACATAAAAACACTTTCGGGCTTGCTTGCAATGAAAGGCAGAAAGAGTTTTATTAGCTGAACTGCACTCCATAAGAAACACTGTCAGAGTACAGCTTATTTCCAGCAAACTGCATCTTTGCTTATACAGACAAGTAGAATACAGAAAAACACTTTCTGGCTTGCTTGTAATGAGCACCAGAAAGACAGTTTTATTAACTGAACTGCACTCAGTATTCAAGACTGTCAAAGAACAACTTGTTTTCAGCAGACGGCAACTTTGCTTTTACAATCCATTATGAAACATAAAAACACTTTCGGGCTTGCTTGCAATGAAAGGCAGAAAGAGTTTTATTAGCTGAACTGCACTCCATAAGAAAGACTGTCAGAGTACAGCTTATTTCCAGCAAACTGCATCTTTGCTTATACAGACAAGTAGAACACAGAAAAACACTTTCTGGCTTGCTTGTAATGAGCACCAGAAAGACCGTTTTATTAACTGAACTGCACTCAGTAATCAAGACTGTCAAAGAACAACTTGTTTTCAGCAGACGGCAACTTTGCTTTTACAATCCATTATGAAACATAAAAACACTTTCGGGCTTGCTTGCAATGAAAGGCAGAAAGAGTTTTATTAGCTGAACTGCACTCCATAAGAAAGACTGTCAGAGTACAGCTTATTTCCAGCAAACTGCATCTTTGCTTATACATACAAGAAGTACACAGAAAAACACTTTCTGGCTTGCTTGTAATGAAAGGCAGAAAGAGTTTTATTAGCTGAACTGCACTCCATAAGAAAGATTGTCAGAGTAAAGCTTATTTCCAGCAAACTGCATCTTTGCTTATACAGACAAGAAGAACACAGAAAAACATTTTCTGGCTTGCTTGTAATGAACACCAGAAAGACAGTTTTATTAACTGAACTGCACTCAGTATTCAAGTCTGTCAAAGAACAACTTGTTTTCAGCACACGCCAACTTTGCTTTTACAATCCAGTATGAAACATAAAAACACTTTCGGGCTTGCTTGCAATGAAAGGCAGAAAGAATTTTATTAGCTGAACTGCACTCCATAAGAAAGACTGTCAGAGTACAGCTTATTTCCAGCAAACTGCATCTTTGCTTATACAGACAAGAAGAACACAGAAAAACACTTTCTGGCTTGCTTGTAATGAGCACCAGAAAGACAGTTTTATTAACTGAACTGCATTCAGTATTCAAGACTGTCAAAGAACAACTTGTTATCAGCAGACGGCAACTTTGCTTTTACAATCCAGTATGAAACATAAAAACACTTTCGGGCTTGCTTGCAATGAAAGGCAGAAAGAGTTTTATTAGCTGAACTGCACTCCATAAGAAACACTGTCAGAGTACAGCTTATTTCCAGCAAACTGCATCTTTGCTTATACAGACAAGTAGAACACAGAAAAACACTTTCTGGCTTGCTTGTAATGAGCACCAGAAAGACAGTTTTATTAACTGAACTGCACTCAGTATTCAAGACTGTCAAAGAACAACTTGTTTTCAGCAGACGGCAACTTTGCTTTTACAATCCATTATGAAACATAAAAACACTTTCGGGCTTGCTTGCAATGAAAGGCAGAAAGAGTTTTATTAGCTGAACTGCACTCCATAAGAAAGACTGTCAGAGAACAGCTTATTTCCAGCAAACTGCATCTTTGCTTATACAGACAAGTAGAACACAGAAAAACACTTTCTGGCTTGTTTGCAATGAGCACCAGAAAGACAGTTTTATTAACTGAACTGCACTCAGAATTCAAGACTGTCAAAGAACAACTTGTTTTCAGCACACTGCAACTTTGCTTTTACAATCCAGTATGAAACATAAAAACACTTTCGGGCTTGCTTGCAATGAAAGGCAGAAAGAGATTTATTAGCTGAACTGCACTCCATAAGAAAGACTGTCAGAGTACAGCTTATTTCCAGCAAACTGCATCTTTGCTTACACATACAAGAAGAACACAGAAAAACACTTTCTGGCTTGCTTGTAATGAGCACCAGAAAGACAATTTTATTAACTGAACTGCACTCAGTATTCAAGACTGTCAAAGAACAACTTGTTTTCAGCAGACGGCAACTTTGCTTTTACAATCCATTATGAAACATAAAAACACTTTCGGGCTTGCTTGCAATGAAAGGCAGAAAGAGTTTTATTAGCTGAACTGCACTTCATAAGAAAGACTGTCAGAGTACAGCTTATTTCCAGCAAACTGCATCTTTGCTTATACAGACAAGAAGAACACAGAAAAACACTTTCTGGCTTGCTTGTAATGAACACCAGAAAGACAGTTTTATTAACTGAACTGCACTCAGTATTCAAGACTGTCAAAGAACAACTTGTTTTCAGCACACGGCAACTTTGCTTTTACAATCCATTATGAAACATAAAAACACTTTTGGGCTTGCTTGCAATGAAAGGCAGAAAGAGTTTTATTAGCTGAACTGCACTCCATAAGAAAGACTGTCAGAGTACAGCTTATTTCCAGCAAACTGCATCTTTGCTTATACAGACAAGAAGAACACAGAAAAACACTTTCTGGCTTGCTTGTAATGAACACCAGAAAGACAGTTTTATTAACTGAACTGCACTCAGTATTCAAGACTGTCAAAGAACAACTTGTTTTCAGCACACGGCAACTTTGCTTTTACAATCCAGTATGAAACATAAAAACACTTTCGGGCTTGCTTGCAATGAAAGGCAGAAAGAATTTTATTAGCTGAACTGCACTCCATAAGAAAGACTGTCAGAGTACAGATTATTTCCAGCAAACTGCATCTTTGCTTATACAGACAAGAAGAGCACAGAAAAACACTTTCTGGCTTGCTTGTAATGAGCACCAGAAAGACAGTTTTATTAACTGAACTGCATTCAGTATTCAAGACTGTCAAAGAACAACTTGTTATCAGCAGACGGCAACTTTGCTTTTACAATCCAGTATGAAACATAAAAACACTTTCGGGCTTGCTTGCAATGAAAGGCAGAAAGAGTTTTATTAGCTGAACTGCACTCCATAAGAAAGATTGTCAGAGTAAAGCTTATTTCCAGTAAACTGCATCTTTGCTTATACAGACAAGAAGAACACAGAAAAACATTTTCTGGCTTGCTTGTAATGAACACCAGAAAGACAGTTTTATTAACTGAACTGCACTCAGTATTCAAGTCTGTCAAAGAACAACTTGTTTTCAGCACACGGCAACTTTGCTTTTACAATCCATTATGAAACATAAAAACACTTTCGGGCTTGCTTGCAATGAAAGGCAGAAAGAGTTTTATTAGCTGAACTGCACTCCATAAGAAAGACTGTCAGAGTACAGATTATTTCCAGCAAACTGCATCTTTGTTTATACTAACAAGTAGAACACAGAGAAACACTTTCTGGCTTGTTTGCAATGAGCACCAAAAAGACAGTTTTATTAACTGAACTGCACTCAGTATTCAAGACTGTCAAAGAACAACTTGTTTTCAGCACACGGCAACTTTGCTTTTACAATCCAGTATGAAACATAAAAACACTTTCGGCTTGCTTGCAATGAAAGGCAGAAAGAGTTTTATTAGCTGAACTGCACTCCATAAGAAAGACTGTCAGAGAACAGCTTATTTCCAGCAAACTGCATCTTTGTTTATACTAACAAGTAGAACACAGAGAAACACTTTCTGGCTTGTTTGCAATGAGCACCAAAAAGACAGTTTTATTAACTGAACTGCACTCAGTATTCAAGACTGTCAAAGAACAACTTGTTTTCAGCACACGGCAACTTTGCTTTTACAATCCAGTATGAAACATAAAACACTTTTGGGCTTGCTTGCAATGAAAGGCAGAAAGAGTTTTATTAGCTGAACTGCACTCAGTATTCAGGACTGTCAAAGAACAACTTGTTTTCAGCACACGGCAACTTTGCTTTTACAATCCATTATGAAACATAAAAACACTTTCGGGCTTGCTTGCAATGAAAGGCAGAAAGAGTTTTATTAGCTGAACTGCACTCCATAAGAAAGACTGTCAGAGTACAGATTATTTCCAGCAAACTGCATCTTTGTTTATACTAACAAGTAGAACACAGAAAAACACTTTCTGGCTTGTTTGCAATGAGCACCAGAAAGACAGTTTTATTAACTGAACTGCACTCAGTATTCAAAACTGTCTTTAAGCACACGGAAACTTTGCTTTTACAATCCAGTATGAAGCATAAAAACACTTTCTGGCTTGCTTGCAATGAAAGGCAGAAAGAGTTTTATTAGCTGAACTGCACTCCATAAGAAAGACTGTCAGAGTACAGCTTATTTCCAGCAAACTGCATCTTTGCTTATACAGACAAGGAGAACACAGAAAAACACTTTCTGCCTTGTTTGCAATGAGCACCAGAAAGACAGTTTTATTAACTGAACTGCACTCAGTATTCAAGACTGTCAAAGAACAACTTGTTTTCAGCACACGGCAACTTTGCTTTTACAATCCAGTATGAAACATAAAAACACTTTCTGGTTTGCTTGTAATGAGCACCAGAAAGACAGTTTTATTAACTGAACTGCACTCAGTATTCAAGACTGTCAAAGAACAACTTGTTTTCAGCACACGGAAACTTTGATTTTACAATCCAATATGAAGCATAAAAACACTTTCGGGCTTGCTTGCAATGAAAGGCAGAAAGAGTTTTATTAGCTGAACTGCACTCAGTATTCAAGACTGTCAAAGAACAAATTGTTTTCAGCACACTGCAACTTTGCTTTTGCAATCCATCATGAAACATAAAAACACTTTCGGGCTTGCTTGCAATGAAAGGCAGAAAGAGTTGTATTAGCTGAACTGCACTCCATAAGAAAGACTGTCAGAGTACAGCTTATTTCCAGCAAACTGCATCTTTGCTTATACAGACAAGAAGAACACAGAAAAACACTTTCTGGCTTGCTTGTAATGAGCACCAGAAAGACAGTTTTATTAACTGAACTGCACTCAGTATTCAAGACTGTCAAAGAACAACTTGTTTTCAGCACACGGCAACTTTGCTTTTACAATCCATTATGAAACATAAAAACACTTTCGGGCTTGCTTGCAATGAAAGGCAGAAAGAGTTTTATTAGCTGAACTGCACTCAGTATTCAGGACTGTCAAAGAACAAATTGTTTTCAGCACACGGCAACTTTGCTTTTACAATCCATCATGAAACATAAAAACACTTTCGGGCTTGCTTGCAATGAAAGGCAGAAAGAGTTTTATTAGCTGAACTGCACTCCATAAGAAAGACTGTCAGAGTGCAGATTATTTCCAGCAAACTGCATCTTTGTTTATACTAACAAGTAGAACACAGAAAAACACTTTCTGGCTTGTTTGCAATGAGCACCAGAAAGACAGTTTTATTAACTGAACTGCACTCAGTATTCAAGACTGTCAAAGAACAACTTGTTGTCAGCACACGGCAACTTTGCTTTTACAATCCATTATGAAACATAAAAACACTTTCGGGCTTGCTTGCAATGAAAGGCAGAAAGAGTTTTATTAGCTGAACTGCACTCCATAAGAAAGACTGTCAGAGTACAGATTATTTCCAGCAAACTGCATCTTTGTTTATACTAACAAGTAGAACACAGAAAAACACTTTCTGGCCTGTTTGCAATGAGCACCAGAAAGACAGTTTTATTAACTGAACTGCACTCAGTATTCAAGACTGTCAAAGAACAACTTGTTTTCAGCACACGGAAACTTTGCTTTTACAATCCTGTATGAAGCATAAAAACACTTTCTGGCTTGCTTGCAATGAAAGGCAGAAAGAGTTTTATTAGCTGAACTGCACTCCATAATAAAGACTGTCAGAGTACAGCTTATTTCCAGCAAACTGCATCTTTGCTTATAGAGAAAAGAAGAACACAGAAAAACACTTTCTGGCTTGCTTGTAATGAGCACCAGAAAGACAGTTTTATTAACTGAACTGCACTCAGTATTCAAGACTGTCAAAGAACAACTTGTTTTCAGCACACGGCAACTTTGCTTTTACAATCCATTATGAAACATAAAAACACTTTCGGGCTTGCTTGCAATGAAAGGCAGAAAGAGTTTTATTAGCTGAACTGCACTCCATAAGAAAGACTGTCAGAGTACAGATTATTTCCAGCAACCTGCATCTTTGTTTATACTAACAAGTAGAACACAGAAAAACACTTTCTGGCTTGTTTGCAATGAGCACCAGCAAGACAGTTTTATTAACTGAACTGCATTCAGTATTCAAGACTGTCAAAGAACAACTTGATTTCAGCACACGGCAACTTTGCTTTTACAATCCAGTATAAAACATAAAAACACTTTCGGGCTTGCTTGCAATGAAAGGCAGAAAGAGTTTTATTAGCTGAACTGCACTCAGTATTCAGGACTGTCAAAGAACAAATTGTTTTCAGCACACGGCAACTTTGCTTTTACAATCCATCATGAAACATAAAAACACTTTCGGGCTTGCTTGCAATGAAAGGCAGAAAGAGTTTTATTAGCTGAACTGCACTCCATAATAAAGACTGTCAGAGTACAGCTTATTTCCAGCAAACTGTATCTTTGCTTATAGAGAAAAGAAGAACACAGAAAAACACTTTCTGGCTTGCTTGTAATGAGCACCAGAAAGACAGTTTTATTAACTGAACTGCACTCAGTATTCAAGACTGTCAAAGAACAACTTGTTTTCAGCACATGGCAACTTTGCTTTTACAATCCAGTATGAAACATAAAAACACTTTCTGGCTTGCTTGCAATGAAAGGCAGAAAGAGTTTTATTAGCTGAACTGCAATCCATAAGAAAGACTGTCAGAGTACAGATTATTTCCAGCAAACTGCATCTTTGTTTATACTAACAAGTAGAACACAGAAAAACACTTTCTGGCTTGCTTGAAATGAATGCCAGAAACACAGAGATATACTTCCTAAAGCGCTCCGCATAAGGAAAACTTTCAAAGAACAGTTTGTATGAAGCATTCTGCAACTTTGCTTTTGCCATCCAGTATGAAGCACAAAAACACTTTCAGGCTTGTTTGCAATGAACAGTTTTATTAGCTGAACAGTACTCAGTATGAAAGACTGTCAAAGAAAAGCATGCTTTCCACAAACTGCATCTTTGTTCATACAGATATAAGTAGAACACAGAAAAACACTTTCTGGCTTGCTTGCAATGAACGCCAGAAACACAGAGATATACTTCCTAAACCGCTCTGCATAAGGAAAACTTTCGAAGAACAGTTTGTATGAAGCATTCTGCAACTTTGATTTTGCCATTCAGTATGAAGCACAAAAACACTTTCAGGCTTGTTTGCAATGAACAGTTTTATTAGCTGAACAGTACTCAGTATGAAAGACTGTCAAAGTAAAGCATGCTTTCCACAAACTACATCTTTCTTCATACAGATATAAGTAAAACACAGAAGAACACTTTCTGGATTGCTTGCAATGAATGCCAGAAACAAAGAGATATACTTCCTAAACCGCTCTGCATAAGGAAAACTTTCAAAGAACAGTTTGTATGAAGCATTCTGCAACTTTGATTTTGCCATCCAGTATGAAGCACAAAAACACTTTCAGGCTTGTTTGCAATGAAAGGCAGAAACAGTTTTATTAGCTGAACAGTAGTCAGTGTGAAAGACTGTCAAAGAAAATCATGCTTTCCACAAACTGCATCTTTGTTCATACAGATATAAGTAGAACACAGAAAAACACTTTCTGGCTTGTTTGCAATGAACGCCAGAAACACAGAGATATACTTCCTAAACCGCTCTGCATAAGGAAAACTTTCAAAGAACAGTTTGTTTGAAGCATTCTGCAACTTTGATTTTGCCATTCAGTATGAAGCACAAGAATACTTTCAGTCTTCTTTGCAATGAACAGTTTTATTAGCTGAACAGTACTCAGTATGAAAGACTGTCAAAGGAAAGCATGCTTTCCACAAACTGCATCTTTCTTCATACAGATATAAGTAAAACACAGAAGAACACTTTCTGGATTGCTTGCAATGAAAGCCAGAAACAAAGAGATATACTTCCTAAACCGCTCTGCATAAGGAAAACTTTCAAAGAACAGTTTGTATGAAGCATTCTGCAACTTTGATTTTGCCATTCAGTATGAAGCACAAAAACACTTTCAGGCTTGTTTGCAATGAACAGTTTTATTAGCTGAACAGTACTCAGTATGAAAGACTGTCAAACAAAAACATGCTTTCCACAAACTGCATCTTTGTTCATACAGATATAAGTAGAACACAGAAAAACACTTTCTGGATTGCTTGCAATGAATGCCAGAAACAAAGAGATATACTTCCTAAACCGCTCTGCATAAGGAAAACTTTCAAAGAACAGTTTGTATGAAGCAACTTTGATTCTGCAACTTTGATTTTGCCATTCAGTATGAAGCTCAAAAACACTTTCAGGCTTGTTTGCAATGAACAGTTTTATTAGCTGAACAGTACTCAGTATGAAAGACTCTCAAAGGAAAGCATGCTTTCCACAAACTGCATCTTTGTTCATACAGATATAAGTAAAACACAGAAGAACACTTTCTGGATTGCTTGCAATGAATGCCAGAAACAAAGAGATATACTTCCTAAACCGCTCTGCATAAGGAAAACTTTCAAAGAACAGTTTGTATGAAGCATTCTGCAACTTTGATTTTGCCATTCAGTAATGAAGCACAAAAACACTTTCAGGCTTGTTTGCAATGAACAGTTTTATTAGCTGAACAGTACTCAGTATGAAAGACTGTCAAAGAAAAGCATGCTTTCCACAAACTGCATCTTTGTTCATACAGATATAAGTAGAACACAGAAAAACACTTTCTGGATTGCTTGCAATGAATGCCAGAAACAAAGAGATATACTTCCTAAACCGCTCTGCATAAGGAAAACTTTCAAAGAACAGTTTGTATGAAGCATTCCGCAACTTTGATTTTGCCATTCAGTAATGAAGCACAAAAACACTTTCAGGCTTGTTTGCAATGAACAGTTTTATTAGCTGAAGAGTAGTCAGTGTGAAAGACTGTCAAAGAAAATCATGCTTTCCACAAACTGCATCTTTGTTCATACAGATATAAGTAGAACACAGAAAAACACTTTCTGGATTGCTTGCAATGAATGCCAGAAACAAAGAGATATACTTCCTAAACCGCTCTGCATAAGGAAAACTTTCAAAGAACAGTTTGTATGAAGCATTCTGCAACTTTGATTTTGCCATTCAGTATGAAGCTCAAAAACACTTTCAGGCTTGTTTGCAATGAACAGTTTTATTAGCTGAACAGTACTCAGTATGAAAGACTCTCAAAGGAAAGCATGCTTTCCACAAACTGCATCTTTGTTCATACAGATATAAGTAAAACACAGAAGAACACTTTCTGGATTGCTTGCAATGAATGCCAGAAACAAAGAGATATACTTCCTAAACCGCTCTGCATAAGGAAAACTTTCAAAGAACAGTTTGTATGAAGCATTCTGCAACTTTGATTTTGCCATTCAGTAATGAAGCACAAAAACACTTTCAGGCTTGTTTGCAATGAACAGTTTTATTAGCTGAACAGTACTCAGTATGAAAGACTGTCAAAGAAAAGCATGCTTTCCACAAACTGCATCTTTGTTCATACAGATATAAGTAGAACACAGAAAAACACTTTCTGGATTGCTTGCAATGAATGCCAGAAACAAAGAGATATACTTCCTAAACCGCTCTGCATAAGGAAAACTTTCAAAGAACAGTTTGTATGAAGCATTCCGCAACTTTGATTTTGCCATTCAGTAATGAAGCACAAAAACACTTTCAGGCTTGTTTGCAATGAACAGTTTTATTAGCTGAAGAGTAGTCAGTGTGAAAGACTGTCAAAGAAAATCATGCTTTCCACAAACTGCATCTTTGTTCATACAGATATAAGTAGAACACAGAAAAACACTTTCTGGCTTGCTTGCAATGAATGCCAGAGACACAGAGATATACTTCCTAAACCGTTCTGCATAAGGAAAACTTTCAAAGAACAGTTTGTATGAAGCATTCTGCAACTTTGATTTTGCCATCCAGTATGAAGCACAAAAACACTTTCAGGCTTGTTTGCAATGAAAGGCAGAAACAGCTTTCATTAGTAGAACAGCACTCAGTATGAAAGACTGTCAAAGAAAAGCATGCTTTCAGCAGACTGCATGTTTGTTCATACAGATATAAGTAGAACACAGAAAAACACTTTCTGGCTTGTTTGCAATGAACGCCAGAAACACAGAGATATACTTTCTAAACCGCTCTGCATAAGGAAAACTTTCAAAGAACAGTTTGTTTGAAGCATTCTGCAACTTTGATTTTGCCATTCAGTATGAAGCACAAAAATACTTTCAGTCTTTTTTGCAATGAACAGTTTTATTAGCTGAACAGTACTCAGTATGAAAGACTGTCAAAGGAAAGCATGCTTTCCACAAACTGCATCTTTGTTCATACAGATATAAGTAGAACACAGAAAAACACTTTCTGGATTGCTTGCAATGAATGCCAGAAACAAAGAGATATACTTCCTAGACCGCTCTGCATAAGGACAACTTTCAAAGAACAGTTTGTATGAAGCATTCCGCAACTTTGATTTTGCCATTCAGTAATGAAGCACAAAAACACTTTCAGGCTTGTTTGCAATGAACAGTTTTATTAGCTGAAAAGTAGTCAGTGTGAAAGACTGTCAAAGAAAATCATGCTTTCCACAAACTGCATCTTTGTTCATATAGATATAAGTAGAACACAGAAAAACACTTTATGGCTTGCTTGCAATGAACGCCAGAGACACAGAGATATACTTCCTAAACCGTTCTGCATAAGGAAAACTTTCAAAGAACAGTTTGTATGAAGCATTCTGCAACTTTGATTTTGCCATCCAGTATGAAGCACAAAAACACTTTCAGGCTTGTTTGCAATGAAAGGCAGAAACAGTTTTATTAGCTGAACAGTAGTCAGTGTGAAAGACTGTCAAAGAAAAGCATGCTTTCCACAAACTGCATCTTTGTTCATACAGATATAAGTAGAACACAGAAAAACACTTTCTGGCTTGCTTGAAATGAATGCCAGAAACACAGAGATATACTTCCTAAAGCGCTCCGCATAAGGAAAACTTTCAAAGAACAGTTTGTATGAAGCATTCTGCAACTTTGCTTTTGCCATCCAGTATGAAGCACAAAAACACTTTCAGGCTTGTTTGCAATGAACATTTTTATTAGCTGAACAGTACTCAGCATGAAAGACTGTCAAAGAAAAGCATGCTTTCTACAAACTGCATCTTTGTTCATACAGATATAAGTAGAACACAGAAAAACACTTTCTGGCTTGCTTGCAATGAACGCCAGAAACACAGAGATATACTTCCTAAACCGCTCTGCATAAGGAAAACTTTCGAAGAACAGATTGTATGAAGCATTCTGCAACTTTGATTTTGCCATCCAGTATGAAGCACAAAAACACTTTCAGGCTTGTTTGCAATGAACAGTTTTATTGGCTGAACAGTACTCAGTATGAAAGACTGTCAAAGTAAAGCATGCTTTCCACAAACTGCATCTTTCTTCATACAGATATAAGTAAAACACAGAAGAACACTTTCTGGATTGCTTGCAATGAATGCCAGAAACAAAGAGATATACTTCCTAAACCGCTCTGCATAAGGAAAACTTTCAAAGAACAGTTTGTATGAAGCATTCTGCAACTTTGATTTTGCCATTCAGTATGAAGCACAAAAACACTTTCAGGCTTGTTTGCAATGAACAGTTTTATTAGCTGAACATTACTCAGTAAGAAAGACTGTCAAAGAAAAGCATGCTTTCCACAAACTGCATCTTTGTTCATACAGATATAAGTAGAACACAGAAAAACACTTTCTGGCTTGCTTGCAATGAACGCCAGAAACACAGAGATATACTTCCTAAACCGCTCTGCATAAGGAAAACTTTCGAAGAATAGATTGTATGAAGCATTCTGCAACTTTGATTTTGCCATCCAGTATGAAGCACAAAAACACTTTCAGGCTTGTTTGCAATGAACAGTTTTATTGGCTGAACAGTACTCAGTATGAAAGACTGTCAAAGTAAAGCATGCTTTCCACAAACTGCATCTTTCTTCATACAGATATAAGTAAAACACAGAAGAACACTTTCTGGATTGCTTGCAATGAATGCCAGAAACAAAGAGATATACTTCCTAAACCGCTCTGCATAAGGAAAACTTTCAAAGAACAGTTTGTATGAAGCATTCTGCAACTTTGATTTTGCCATTCAGTATGAAGCACAAAAACACTTTCAGGCTTGTTTGCAATGAACAGTTTTATTAGCTGAACATTACTCAGTAAGAAAGACTGTCAAAGAAAAGCATGCTTTCCACAAACTGCATCTTTGTTCATACAGATATAAGTAGAACACAGAAAAACACTTTCTGGATTGCTTGCAATGAATGCCAGAAAAAAAAAAGATATACTTCCTAAACCGCTCTGCATAAGGAAAACTTTCAAAGAACAGTTTGTATGAAGCATTCTGCAACTTTGATTTTGCCATTCAGTATGAAGCACAAAAACACTTTCAGGCTTGTTTGCAATGAACAGTTTTATTAGCTGAACAGTACTCAGTATGAAAGACTCTCAAAGGAAAGCATGCTTTCCACAAACTGCATCTTTGTTCATACACATATAAGTAGAACACAGAAAAACACTTTCTGGCTTGCTTGCAATGAATGCCAGAAACAAAGAGGTATACTTCCTAAACCGCTCTGCATAAGGAAAACTTTCAAAGAACAGTTTGTATGAAGCATTCTGCAACTTTGCTTTTGCCATCCATTATGAAGCACAAAAACACTTTCAGGCTTCTTTGCAATGAACAGTTTTATTAGCGGAACAGTACTCAGTATTATAGACTGTCAAAGGAAAGCATGCTTTCGACAAACTGCATCTTTGTTCATACAGATATAAGTAGAACACAGAAAAACACTTTCTGGATTGCTTGCAATGAATGCCAGAAACAAAGAGATATACTTCCTAAACCGCCCTGCATAAGGAAAACTTTCAAAGAACAGTTTGTATGAAGCATTCCGCAACTTTGATTTTGCCATTCAGTAATGAAGCACAAAAACACTTTCAGGCTTGTTTGCAATGAACAGTTTTATTAGCTGAACAGTACTCAGTATGAAAGACTGTCAAAGTAAAGCATGCTTTCCACAAACTGCATGTTTGTTCATACAGATATAAGTAGAACACAGAAAAACACTTTCTGGATTGCTTGCAATGAATGCCAGAAACAAAGAGATATACTTCCTAAACCGCTCTGCATAAGGAAAACTTTCAAAGAACAGTTTGTATGAAGCATTCCGCATCTTTGATTTTGCCATTCAGTAATGAAGCACAAAAACACTTTCAGGCTTGTTTGCAATGAACAGTTTTATTAGCTGAACAGTAGTCAGTGTGAAAGACTGTCAAAGAAAATCATGCTTTCCACAAACTGCATCTTTGTTCATACAGATATAAGTAGAACACAGAAAAACACTTTCTGGCTTGGTTGCAATGAACGCCAGAGACACAGAGATATACTTCCTAAACCGTTCTGCATAAGGAAAACTTTCAAAGAACAGTTTGTATGAAGCATTCTGCAACTTTGATTTTGCCATCCAGTATGAAGCACAAAAACACTTTCAGGCTTGTTTGCAATGAAAGGCAGAAACAGTTTTATTAGTTGAACAGTAGTCAGTGTGAAAGACTGTCAAAGAAAAACATGCTTTCCACAAACTGCATCTTTGTTCATACAGATAGAAGTAGAACACAGAAAAACACTTTCTGGCTTGTTTGCAATGAACGCCAGAAACACAGAGATATACTTCCTAAACCGCTCTGCATAAGGAAAACTTTCAAAGAACAGTTTGTTTGAAGCATTCTGCAACTTTGATTTTGCCATTCAGTATGAAGCACAAAAATACTTTCAGTCTTCTTTGCAATGAACAGTTTTATTAGCTGAACAGTACTCAGTATGAAAGACTGTCAAAGGAAAGCATGCTTTCCACAAACTGCATCTTTCTTCATACAGATATAAGTAGAACACAGAAAAACACTTTCTGGATTGCTTGCAATGAATGCCAGAAACAAAGAGATATACTTCCTAAACCGCTCTGCATAAAGAAAACTTTCAAAGAACAGTTTGTATGAAGCATTCTGCAACTTTGATTTTGCCATTCAGTATGAAGCACAAAAACACTTTCAGGCTTGTTTGCAATGAACAGTTTTATTAGCTGAACAGTACTCAGTATGAAAGACTCTCAAAGGAAAGCATGCTTTCCACAAACTGCCTCTTTGTTCATACAGATATAAGTAAAACACAGAAGAACACTTTCTGGATTGCTTGCAATGAATGCCAGAAACAAAGAGATATACTTCCTAAACCGCTCTGCATAAGGAAAACTTTCAAAGAACAGTTTGTATGAAGCATTCCGCAACTTTGATTTTGCCATTCAGTAATGAAGCACAAAAACACTTTCAGGCTTGTTTGCAATGAACAGTTTTATTAGCTGAACAGTAGTCAGTGTGAAAGACTGTCAAAGAAAATCATGCTTTCCACAAACTGCATCTTTGTTCATACAGATATAAGTAGAACACAGAAAAACACTTTCTGGCTTGCTTGCAATGAACGCCAGAGACACAGAGATATACTTCCTAAACCGTTCTGCATAAGGAAAACTTTCAAAGAACAGTTTGTATGAAGCATTCTGCAACTTTGATTTTGCCATCCAGTATGAAGCACAAAAACACTTTCAGGCTTGTTTGCAATGAAAGGCAGAAACAGTTTTATTAGCTGAACAGTAGTCAGTGTGAAAGACTGTCAAAGAAAAACATGCTTTCCACAAACTGCATCTTTGTTCATACAGATAGAAGTAGAACACAGAAAAACACTTTCTGGCTTGTTTGCAATGAACGCCAGAAACACAGAGATATACTTCCTAAACTGCTCTGCATAAGGAAAACTTTCAAAGAACAGTTTGTTTGAAGCATTCTGCAACTTTGATTTTGCCATTCAGTATGAAGCACAAAAATACTTTCAGTCTTCTTTGCAATGAACAGTTTTATTAGCTGAACAGTACTCAGTATGAAAGACTGTCAAAGGAAAGCATGCTTTCCACAAACTGCATCTTTCTTCATACAGATATAAGTAAAACACAGAAGAACACTTTCTGGATTGCTTGCAATGAATGCCAGAAACAAAGAGATATACTTCCTAAACCGCTCTGCATAAGGAAAACTTTCAAAGAACAGTTTGTATGAAGCATTCCGCAACTTTGATTTTGCCATTCAGTAATGAAGCACAAAAACACTTTCAGGCTTGTTTGCAATGAACAGTTTTATTAGCTGAACAGTAGTCAGTGTGAAAGACTGTCAAAGAAAATCATGCTTTCCACAAACTGCATCTTTGTTCATACAGATATAAGTAGAACACAGAAAAACACTTTCTGGCTTGCTTGCAATGAACGCCAGAGACACAGAGATATACTTCCTAAACCGTTCTGCATAAGGAAAACTTTCAAAGAACAGTTTGTATGAAGCATTCTGCAACTTTGATTTTGCCATCCAGTATGAAGCACAAAAACACTTTCAGGCTTGTTTGCAATGAAAGGCAGAAACAGTTTTATTAGCTGAACAGTAGTCAGTGTGAAAGACTGTCAAAGAAAAACATGCTTTCCACAAACTGCATCTTTGTTCATACAGATAGAAGTAGAACACAGAAAAACACTTTCTGGCTTGTTTGCAATGAACGCCAGAAACACAGAGATATACTTCCTAAACCGCTCTGCATAAGGAAAACTTTCAAAGAACAGTTTGTTTGAAGCATTCTGCAACTTTGATTTTGCCATTCAGTATGAAGCACAAAAATACTTTCAGTCTTCTTTGCAATGAACAGTTTTATTAGCTGAACAGTACTCAGTATGAAAGACTGTCAAAGGAAAGCATGCTTTCCACAAACTGCATCTTTCTTCATACAGATATAAGCAAAACACAGAAGAACACTTTCTGGATTGCTTGCAATGAATGCCAGAAACAAAGAGATATACTTCCTAAACCGCTCTGCATAAGGAAAACTTTCAAAGAACAGTTTGTATGAAGCATTCCGCAACTTTGATTTTGCCATTCAGTAATGAAGCACAAAAACACTTTCAGGCTTGTTTGCAATGAACAGTTTTATTAGCTGAACAGTAGTCAGTGTGAAAGACTGTCAAAGAAAATCATGCTTTCCACAAACTGCATCTTTGTTCATACAGATATAAGTAGAACACAGAAAAACACTTTCTGGCTTGCTTGCAATGAACGCCAGAGACACAGAGATATACTTCCTAAACCGTTCTGCATAAGGAAAACTTTCAAAGAACAGTTTGTATGAAGCATTCTGCAACTTTGATTTTGCCATCCAGTATGAAGCACAAAAACACTTTCAGGCTTGTTTGCAATGAAAGGCAGAAACAGTTTTATTAGCTGAACAGTAGTCAGTGTGAAAGACTGTCAAAGAAAAACATGCTTTCCACAAACTGCATCTTTGTTCATACAGATAGAAGTAGAACACAGAAAAACACTTTCTGGCTTGTTTGCAATGAACGCCAGAAACACAGAGATATACTTCCTAAACCGCTCTGCATAAGGAAAACTTTCAAAGAACAGTTTGTTTGAAGCATTCTGCAACTTTGATTTTGCCATTCAGTATGAAGCACAAAAATACTTTCAGTCTTCTTTGCAATGAACAGTTTTATTAGCTGAACAGTACTCAGTATGAAAGACTGTCAAAGGAAAGCATGCTTTCCACAAACTGCATCTTTCTTCATACAGATATAAGTAAAACACAGAAGAACACTTTCTGGATTGCTTGCAATGAATGCCAGAAACAAAGAGATATACTTCCTAAACCGCTCTGCATAAGGAAAACTTTCAAAGAACAGTTTGTATGAAGCATTCCGCAACTTTGATTTTGCCATTCAGTAATGAAGCACAAAAACACTTTCAGGCTTGTTTGCAATGAACAGTTTTATTAGCTGAACAGTAGTCAGTGTGAAAGACTGTCAAAGAAAATCATGCTTTCCACAAACTGCATCTTTGTTCATACAGATATAAGTAGAACACAGAAAAACACTTTCTGGCTTGCTTGCAATGAACGCCAGAGACACAGAGATATACTTCCTAAACCGTTCTGCATAAGGAAAACTTTCAAAGAACAGTTTGTATGAAGCATTCTGCAACTTTGATTTTGCCATCCAGTATGAAGCACAAAAACACTTTCAGGCTTGTTTGCAATGAAAGGCAGAAACAGTTTTATTAGCTGAACAATAGTCAGTGTGAAAGACTGTCAAAGAAAAGCATGCTTTCCACAAACTGCATCTTTGTTCATACAGATATAAGTAGAACACAGAAAAACACTTTCTGGCTTGTTTGCAATGAACGCCAGAAACACAGAGATATACTTCATAAAGCGCTCTGCATAAGGAAAACTTTCAAAGAACAGTTTGTATGAAGCATTCTGCAACTTTGATTTTGCCATCCAGTATGAAGAACAAAAACACTTTCAGGCTTGTTTGCAATGAAAGGCAGAAACAGTTTTATTAGCTGAACAGTAGTCAGTATGAAAGACTGTCAAAGAAAAGCATGCTTTCCACAAACTGCATCTTTGTTCATACAGATATAAGTAGAACACAGAAAAACACTTTCTGGCTTGCTTGCAATGAACGCCAGAAACACAGAGATATACTTCCTAAACTGCTCTGCATAAGGAAAACTTTCGAAGAACAGTTTGTATGAAGCATTCTGCAACTTTGATTTTGCCATTCAGTATGAAGCACAAAAACACTTTCAGGCTTGTTTGCAATGAACAGTTTTATTAGCTGAACAGTACTCAGTATGAAAGACTGTCAAAGTAAAGCATGCTTTCCACAAACTGCATCTTTCTTCATACAGATATAAGTAAAACACAGAAGAACACTTTCTGGATTGATTGCAATGAATGCCAGAAACACAGAGATATACTTCCTAAACCGCTCTGCATAAGGGAAAGTTTCAAAGAACAGTTTGTATGAAGCATTCTGCAACTTTGATTTTGCCATCCAGTATGAAGCACAAAAACACTTTCAGGCTTGTTTGCAATGAAAGGCAGAAACAGTTTTATTAGTTGAACAGTAGTCAGTGTGAAAGACTGTCAAAGAAAAACATGCTTTCCACAAACTGCATCTTTGTTCATACAGATAGAAGTAGAACACAGAAAAACACTTTCTGGCTTGTTTGCAATGAACGCCAGAAACACAGAGATATACTTCCTAAACCGCTCTGCATAAGGAAAACTTTCAAAGAACAGTTTGTTTGAAGCATTCTGCAACTTTGATTTTGCCATTCAGTATGAAGCACAAAAATACTTTCAGTCTTCTTTGCAATGAACAGTTTTATTAGCTGAACAGTACTCAGTATGAAAGACTGTCAAAGGAAAGCATGCTTTCCACAAACTGCATCTTTCTTCATACAGATATAAGTAGAACACAGAAAAACACTTTCTGGATTGCTTGCAATGAATGCCAGAAACAAAGAGATATACTTCCTAAACCGCTCTGCATAAAGAAAACTTTCAAAGAACAGTTTGTATGAAGCATTCTGCAACTTTGATTTTGCCATTCAGTATGAAGCACAAAAACACTTTCAGGCTTGTTTGCAATGAACAGTTTTATTAGCTGAACAGTACTCAGTATGAAAGACTCTCAAAGGAAAGCATGCTTTCCACAAACTGCCTCTTTGTTCATACAGATATAAGTAAAACACAGAAGAACACTTTCTGGATTGCTTGCAATGAATGCCAGAAACAAAGAGATATACTTCCTAAACCGCTCTGCATAAGGAAAACTTTCAAAGAACAGTTTGTATGAAGCATTCCGCAACTTTGATTTTGCCATTCAGTAATGAAGCACAAAAACACTTTCAGGCTTGTTTGCAATGAACAGTTTTATTAGCTGAACAGTTGTCAGTGTGAAAGACTGTCAAAGAAAATCATGCTTTCCACAAACTGCATCTTTGTTCATACAGATATAAGTAGAACACAGAAAAACACTTTCTGGCTTGCTTGCAATGAACGCCAGAGACACAGAGATATACTTCCTAAACCGTTCTGCATAAGGAAAACTTTCAAAGAACAGTTTGTATGAAGCATTCTGCAACTTTGATTTTGCCATCCAGTATGAAGCACAAAAACACTTTCAGGCTTGTTTGCAATGAAAGGCAGAAACAGTTTTATTAGCTGAACAGTAGTCAGTGTGAAAGACTGTCAAAGAAAAACATGCTTTCCACAAACTGCATCTTTGTTCATACAGATAGAAGTAGAACACAGAAAAACACTTTCTGGCTTGTTTGCAATGAACGCCAGAAACACAGAGATATACTTCCTAAACCGCTCTGCATAAGGAAAACTTTCAAAGAACAGTTTGTTTGAAGCATTCTGCAACTTTGATTTTGCCATTCAGTATGAAGCACAAAAATACTTTCAGTCTTCTTTGCAATGAACAGTTTTATTAGCTGAACAGTACTCAGTATGAAAGACTGTCAAAGGAAAGCATGCTTTCCACAAACTGCATCTTTCTTCATACAGATATAAGTAAAACACAGAAGAACACTTTCTGGATTGCTTGCAATGAATGCCAGAAACAAAGAGATATACTTCCTAAACCGCTCTGCATAAGGAAAACTTTCAAAGAACAGTTTGTATGAAGCATTCCGCAACTTTGATTTTGCCATTCAGTAATGAAGCACAAAAACACTTTCAGGCTTGTTTGCAATGAACAGTTTTATTAGCTGAACAGTAGTCAGTGTGAAAGACTGTCAAAGAAAATCATGCTTTCCACAAACTGCATCTTTGTTCATACAGATATAAGTAGAACACAGAAAAACACTTTCTGGCTTGCTTGCAATGAACGCCAGAGACACAGAGATATACTTCCTAAACCGTTCTGCATAAGGAAAACTTTCAAAGAACAGTTTGTATGAAGCATTCTGCAACTTTGATTTTGCCATCCAGTATGAAGCACAAAAACACTTTCAGGCTTGTTTGCAATGAAAGGCAGAAACAGTTTTATTAGCTGAACAATAGTCAGTGTGAAAGACTGTCAAAGAAAAGCATGCTTTCCACAAACTGCATCTTTGTTCATACAGATATAAGTAGAACACAGAAAAACACTTTCTGGCTTGTTTGCAATGAACGCCAGAAACACAGAGATATACTTCATAAAGCGCTCTGCATAAGGAAAACTTTCAAAGAACAGTTTGTATGAAGCATTCTGCAACTTTGATTTTGCCATCCAGTATGAAGAACAAAAACACTTTCAGGCTTGTTTGCAATGAAAGGCAGAAACAGTTTTATTAGCTGAACAGTAGTCAGTATGAAAGACTGTCAAAGAAAAGCATGCTTTCCACAAACTGCATCTTTGTTCATACAGATATAAGTAGAACACAGAAAAACACTTTCTGGCTTGCTTGCAATGAACGCCAGAAACACAGAGATATACTTCCTAAACTGCTCTGCATAAGGAAAACTTTCGAAGAACAGTTTGTATGAAGCATTCTGCAACTTTGATTTTGCCATTCAGTATGAAGCACAAAAACACTTTCAGGCTTGTTTGCAATGAACAGTTTTATTAGCTGAACAGTACTCAGTATGAAAGACTGTCAAAGTAAAGCATGCTTTCCACAAACTGCATCTTTCTTCATACAGATATAAGTAAAACACAGAAGAACACTTTCTGGATTGATTGCAATGAATGCCAGAAACACAGAGATATACTTCCTAAACCGCTCTGCATAAGGGAAAGTTTCAAAGAACAGTTTGTATGAAGCATTCTGCAACTTTGATTTTGCCATTCAGTATGAAGCACAAAAACACTTTCAGGCTTGTTTGCAATGAACAGTTTTATTAGCTGAACAGTACTCAGTATGAAAGACTGTCAAAGAAAAGCATGCTTTCCACAAACTGCATCTTTGTTCATACAGATATAAGTAGAACACAGAAAAACACTTTCTGGATTGCTTGCAATGAATGCCAGAAACAAAGAGATATACTTCCTAAACCGCTCTGCATAAGGAAAACTTTCAAAGAACAGTTTGTATGAAGCATTCTGCAACTTTGATTTTGCCATTCAGTATGAAGCACAAAAACACTTTCAGGCTTGTTTGCAATGAACAGTTTTATTAGCTGAACAGTACTCAGTATGAAAGGCTCTCAAAGGAAAGCAAGCTTTCCACAAACTGCATCTTTGTTCATAAACATATAAGTAGAACACAGAAAAACACTTTCTGGCTTGCTTGCAATGAATGCCAGAAACAAAGAGGTATACTTCCTAAACCGCTCTGCATAAGGAAAACTTTCAATGAACAGTTTGTATGAAGCATTCTGCAATTTTTGCTTTTGCCATCCAGTATGAAGCACAAAAACACTTTCAGGCTTCTTTGCAATGAACAGTTTTATTAGCTGAACAGTAGTCAGTGTGAAAGACTGTCAAAGAAAAGCATGCTTTCCACAAACTGCATCTTTGTTCATACAGATATAAGTAGAACACAGAAAAACACTTTCTGGCTTGCTTGCAATGAACGCCAGAGACACAGAGATATACTTCCTAAACCGTTCTGCATAAGGAAAACTTTCAAAGAACAGTTTGTAGGAAGCATTCTGTCACTTTGATTTTGCCATCCAGTATGAAGCACAAAAATACTTTCAGGCTTGTTTGCAATGAAAGGCAGAAACAGTTTTATTAGCTGAACAGTAGTCAGTGTGAAAGACTGTCAAAGAAAAGCATGCTTTCCACAAACTGCATCTTTGTTCATACAGATATAAGTAGAACACAGAAAAACACTTTCTGGCTTGTTTGCAATGAACGCCAGACACACAGAGATATACTTCCTAAAGCGCTCTGCATAAGGAAAACTTTCAAAGAACAGTTTGTATGAAGCATTCTGCAACTTTGATTTTGCCATCCAGTATGAAGAACAAAAACACTTTCAGGCTTGTTTGCAATGAAAGGCAGAAACAGTTTTATTAGCTGAACAGTAGTCAGTATGAAAGACTGTCAAAGAAAAGCATGCTTTCCACAAACTGCATCTTTGTTCATACAGATATAAGTAGAACACAGAAAAACACTTTCTGGCTTGCTTGAAATGAACGCCAGAAACACAGAGATATACTTCCTAAAGCGCTCCGCATAAGGAAACCTTTCAAAGAACAGTTTGTATGAAGCATTCTGCAACTTTGCTTTTGCCATCCAGTATGAAGCACAAAAACACTTTCAGGCTTGTTTGCAATGAACAGTTTTATTAGCTGAACAGTACTCAGTATGAAAGACTGTCAAAGAAAAGCATGCTTTCCACAAACTGCATCTTTGTTCATACAGATATAAGTAGAACACAGAAAAACACTTTCTGGCTTGCTTGCAATGAACGCCAGAAACACAGAGATATACTTCCTAAACTGCTCTGCATAAGGAAAACTTTCGAAGAACAGTTTGTATGAAGCATTCTGCAACTTTGATTTTGCCATTCAGTATGAAGCACAAAAACACTTTCAGGCTTGTTTGCAATGAACAGTTTTATTAGCTGAACAGTACTCAGTATGAAAGACTGTCAAAGTAAAGCATGCTTTCCACAAACTGCATCTTTCTTCATACAGATATAAGTAAAACACAGAAGAACACTTTCTGGATTGATTGCAATGAATGCCAGAAACACAGAGATATACTTCCTAAACCGCTCTGCATAAGGGAAAGTTTCAAAGAACAGTTTGTATGAAGCATTCTGCAACTTTGATTTTGCCATTCAGTATGAAGCACAAAAACACTTTCAGGCTTGTTTGCAATGAACAGTTTTATTAGCTGAACAGTACTCAGTATGAAAGACTGTCAAAGAAAAGCATGCTTTCCACAAACTGCATCTTTGTTCATACAGATATAAGTAGAACACAGAAAAACACTTTCTGGATTGCTTGCAATGAATGCCAGAAACAAAGAGATATACTTCCTAAACCGCTCTGCATAAGGAAAACTTTCAAAGAACAGTTTGTATGAAGCATTCTGCAACTTTGATTTTGCCATTCAGTATGAAGCACAAAAACACTTTCAGGCTTGTTTGCAATGAACAGTTTTATTAGCTGAACAGTACTCAGTATGAAAGGCTCTCAAAGGAAAGCAAGCTTTCCACAAACTGCATCTTTGTTCATAAACATATAAGTAGAACACAGAAAAACACTTTCTGGCTTGCTTGCAATGAATGCCAGAAACAAAGAGGTATACTTCCTAAACCGCTCTGCATAAGGAAAACTTTCAATGAACAGTTTGTATGAAGCATTCTGCAATTTTTGCTTTTGCCATCCAGTATGAAGCACAAAAACACTTTCAGGCTTCTTTGCAATGAACAGTTTTATTAGCTGAACAGTAGTCAGTGTGAAAGACTGTCAAAGAAAAGCATGCTTTCCACAAACTGCATCTTTGTTCATACAGATATAAGTAGAACACAGAAAAACACTTTCTGGC
The DNA here is from genome assembly GCF_029633855.1 of Hoplias malabaricus. NCBI lineage: Eukaryota > Metazoa > Chordata > Actinopteri > Characiformes > Erythrinidae > Hoplias > Hoplias malabaricus. The sequence continues at coordinate 17,494,311 of NC_089816.1, read as the reverse complement.
TTGCTTGCAATGAACGCCAGAGACACAGAGATATACTTCCTAAACCGTTCTGCATAAGGAAAACTTTCAAAGAACAGTTTGTAGGAAGCATTCTGTCACTTTGATTTTGCCATCCAGTATGAAGCACAAAAACACTTTCAGGCTTGTTTGCAATGAAAGGCAGAAACAGTTTTATTAGCTGAACAGTAGTCAGTGTGAAAGACTGTCAAAGAAAAGCATGCTTTCCACAAACTGCATCTTTGTTCATACAGATATAAGTAGAACACAGAAAAACACTTTCTGGCTTGTTTGCAATGAACGCCAGACACACAGAGATATACTTCCTAAAGCGCTCTGCATAAGGAAAACTTTCAAAGAACAGTTTGTATGAAGCATTCTGCAACTTTGATTTTGCCATCCAGTATGAAGAACAAAAACACTTTCAGGCTTGTTTGCAATGAAAGGCAGAAACAGTTTTATTAGCTGAACAGTAGTCAGTATGAAAGACTGTCAAAGAAAAGCATGCTTTCCACAAACTGCATCTTTGTTCATACAGATATAAGTAGAACACAGAAAAACACTTTCTGGCTTGCTTGAAATGAACGCCAGAAACACAGAGATATACTTCCTAAAGCGCTCCGCATAAGGAAACCTTTCAAAGAACAGTTTGTATGAAGCATTCTGCAACTTTGCTTTTGCCATCCAGTATGAAGCACAAAAACACTTTCAGGCTTGTTTGCAATGAACAGTTTTATTAGCTGAACAGTACTCAGTATGAAAGACTGTCAAAGAAAAGCATGCTTTCCACAAACTGCATCTTTGTTCATACAGATATAAGTAGAACACAGAAAAACACTTTCTGGCTTGCTTGCAATGAACGCCAGAAACACAGAGATATACTTCCTAAACTGCTCTGCATAAGGAAAACTTTCGAAGAACAGTTTGTATGAAGCATTCTGCAACTTTGATTTTGCCATTCAGTATGAAGCACAAAAACACTTTCAGGCTTGTTTGCAATGAACAGTTTTATTAGCTGAACAGTACTCAGTATGAAAGACTGTCAAAGAAAAGCATGCTTTCCACAAACTGCATCTTTGTTCATACAGATATAAGTAGAACACAGAAAAACACTTTCTGGATTGCTTGCAATGAATGCCAGAAACAAAGAGATATACTTCCTAAACCGCTCTGCATAAGGAAAACTTTCAAAGAACAGTTTGTATGAAGCATTCTGCAACTTTGATTTTGCCATTCAGTATGAAACACAAAAACACTTTCAGGCTTGTTTGCAATGAACAGTTTTATTAGCTGAACAGTACTCAGTATGAAAGGCTCTCAAAGGAAAGCATGCTTTCCACAAACTGCCTCTTTGTTCATACACATATAAGTATAACACAGAAAAACACTTTCTGGCTTGCTTGCAATGAATGCCAGAAACAAAGAGGTATAGTTCCTAAACCGCTCTGCATAAGGAAAACTTTCAATGAACAGTTTGTATGAAGCATTCTGCAATTTTGCTTTTGCCATCCAGTATGAAGCACAAAAACACTTTCAGGCTTCTTTGCAATGAACAGTTTTATTAGCTGAACAGTAGTCAGTGTGAAAGACTGTCAAAGAAAAGCATGCTTTCCACAAACTGCATCTTTGTTCATACAGATATAAGTAGAACACAGAAAAACACTTTCTGGCTTGCTTGCAATGAACGCCAGAGACACAGAGATATACTTCCTAAACCGTTCTGCATAAGGAAAACTTTCAAAGAACAGTTTGTAGGAAGCATTCTGTCACTTTGATTTTGCCATCCAGTATGAAGCACAAAAATACTTTCAGGCTTGTTTGCAATGAAAGGCAGAAACAGTTTTATTAGCTGAACAGTAGTCAGTGTGAAAGACTGTCAAAGAAAAGCATGCTTTCCACAAACTGCATCTTTGTTCATACAGATATAAGTAGAACACAGAAAAACACTTTCTGGCTTGTTTGCAATGAACGCCAGACACACAGAGATATACTTCCTAAAGCGCTCTGCATAAGGAAAACTTTCAAAGAACAGTTTGTATGAAGCATTCTGCAACTTTGATTTTGCCATCCAGTATGAAGAACAAAAACACTTTCAGGCTTGTTTGCAATGAAAGGCAGAAACAGTTTTATTAGCTGAACAGTAGTCAGTATGAAAGACTGTCAAAGAAAAGCATGCTTTCCACAAACTGCATCTTTGTTCATACAGATATAAGTAGAACACAGAAAAACACTTTCTGGCTTGCTTGAAATGAACGCCAGAAACACAGAGATATACTTCCTAAAGCGCTCCGCATAAGGAAACCTTTCAAAGAACAGTTTGTATGAAGCATTCTGCAACTTTGCTTTTGCCATCCAGTATGAAGCACAAAAACACTTTCAGGCTTGTTTGCAATGAACAGTTTTATTAGCTGAACAGTACTCAGTATGAAAGACTGTCAAAGAAAAGCATGCTTTCCACAAACTGCATCTTTGTTCATACAGATATAAGTAGAACACAGAAAAACACTTTCTGGATTGCTTGCAATGAATGCCAGAAACAAAGAGATATACTTCCTAAACCGCTCTGCATAAGGAAAACTTTCAAAGAACAGTTTGTATGAAGCATTCTGCAACTTTGATTTTGCCATTCAGTATGAAGCACAAAAACACTTTCAGGCTTGTTTGCAATGAACAGTTTTATTAGCTGAACAGTACTCAGTATGAAAGGCTCTCAAAGGAAAGCATGCTTTCCACAAACTGCATCTTTGTTCATACACATATAAGTAGAACACAGAAAAACACTTTCTGGCTTGCTTGCAATGAATGCCAGAAACAAAGAGGTATACTTCCTAAACCGCTCTGCATAAGGAAAACTTTCAATGAACAGTTTGTATGAAGCATTCTGCAATTTTGCTTTTGCCATCCAGTATGAAGCACAAAAACACTTTCAGGCTTCTTTGCAATGAACAGTTTTATTAGCTGAACAGTACTCAGTATGAAAGACTGTCAAAGGAAAGCATGCTTTCCACAAACTGCATCTTTGTTAATAAAGATATAAGTAGAACACAGAAAAACACTTTCTGGATTGCTTGCAATGAATGCCAGAAACAAAGAGATATACTTCCTAAACCGCTCTGCATAAGGAGAACTTTCAAAGAACAGTTTGTATGAAGCATTCCGCAACTTTGATTTTGCCATTCAGTAATGAAGCACAAAAACACTTTCAGGCTTGTTTGCAATGAACAGTTTTATTAGCTGAACAGTAGTCAGTGTGAAAGACTGTCAAAGAAAATCATGCTTTCCACAAACTGCATCTTTGTTCATACAGATATAAGTAGAACACAGAAAAACACTTTCTGGCTTGCTTGCAATGAACGCCAGAGACACAGAGATATACTTCCTAAACCGTTCTGCATAAGGAAAACTTTCAAAGAACAGTTTGTATGAAGCATTCTGCAACTTTGATTTTGCCATCCAGTATGGAGCACAAAAACACTTTCAGGCTTGTTTGCAATGAAAGGCAGAAACAGCTTTCATTAGTAGAACAGCACTCAGTATGAAAGACTGTCAAAGAAAAGCATGCTTTCCACAAACTGCATCTTTGTTCATACACATATAAGTAGAACACAGAAAAACACTTTCTGGCTTGCTTGCAATGAATGCCAGAGACACAGAGATATACTTCCTAAACCGTTCTGCATAAGGAAAACTTTCAAAGAACAGTTTGTAGAAAGCATTCTGTCACTTTGATTTTGCCATCCAGTATGAAGCACAAAAATACTTTCAGGCTTGTTTGCAATGAAAGGCAGAAACAGTTTTATTAGCTGAACAGTAGTCAGTGTGAAAGACTGTCAAAGAAAAGCATGCTTTCCACAAACTGCATCTTTGTTCATACAGATATAAGTAGAACACAGAAAAACACTTTCTGGCTTGTTTGCAATGAACGCCAGACACACAGAGATATACTTCCTAAAGCGCTCTGCATAAGGAAAACTTTCAAAGAACAGTTTGTATGAAGCATTCTGCAACTTTGATTTTGCCATCCAGCATGAAGAACAAAAACACTTTCAGGCTTGTTTGCAATGAAAGGCAGAAACAGTTTTATTAGCTGAACAGTAGTCAGTATGAAAGACTGTCAAAGAAAAGCATGCTTTCCACAAACTGCATCTTTGTTCATACAGATATGAGTAGAACACAGAAAAACACTTTCTGGCTTGCTTGAAATGAACGCCAGAAACACAGAGATATACTTCCTAAAGCGCTCCGCATAAGGAAACCTTTCAAAGAACAGTTTGTATGAAGCATTCTGCAACTTTGCTTTTGCCATCCAGTATGAAGCACAAAAACACTTTCAGGCTTGTTTGCAATGAACAGTTTTATTAGCTGAACAGTACTCAGTATGAAAGACTGTCAAAGAAAAGCATGCTTTCCACAAACTGCATCTTTGTTCATACAGATCTAAGTAGAACACAGAAAAACACTTTCTGGCTTGCTTGCAATGAACGCCAGAAACACAGAGATATACTTCCTAAACTGCTCTGCATAAGGAAAACTTTCGAAGAACAGTTTGTATGAAGCATTCTGCAACTTTGATTTTGCCATTCAGTATGAAGCACAAAAACACTTTCAGGCTTGTTTGCAATGAACAGTTTTAATAGCTGAACAGTACTCAGTATGAAAGACTGTCAAAGGAAAGCATGCTTTCCACAAACTGCATCTTTGTTCATAAAGATATAAGTAGAACACAGAAAAACACTTTCTGGATTGCTTGCAATGAATGCCAGAAACAAAGAGATATACTTCCTAAACCGCTCTGCATAAGGAGAACTTTCAAAGAACAGTTTGTATGAAGCATTCCGCAACTTTGATTTTGCCATTCAGTAATGAAGCACAAAAACACTTTCAGGCTTGTTTGCAATGAACAGTTTTATTAGCTGAACAGTAGTCAGTGTGAAAGACTGTCAAAGAAAATCATGCTTTCCACAAACTGCATCTTTGTTCATACAGATATAAGTAGAACACAGAAAAACACTTTCTGGCTTGCTTGCAATGAACGCCAGAGACACAGAGATATACTTCCTAAACCGTTCTGCATAAGGAAAACTTTCAAAGAACAGTTTGTATGAAGCATTCTGCAACTTTGATTTTGCCATCCAGTATGAAGCACAAAAACACTTTCAGGCTTGTTTGCAATGAAAGGCAGAAACAGCTTTCATTAGTAGAACAGCACTCAGTATGAAAGACTGTCACAGAAAAGCATGCTTTCAGCAGACTGCATGTTTGTTCATACAGATATAAGTAGAACACAGAAAAACACTTTCTGGCTTGTTTGCAATGAACGCCAGAAACACAGAGATATACTTCCTAAACCGCTCTGCATAAGGAAAACTTTCAAAGAACAGTTTGTTTGAAGCATTCTGCAACTTTGATTTTGCCATTCAGTATGAAGCACAAAAATAATTTCAGTCTTCTTTGCAATGAACAGTTTTATTAGCTGAACAGTACTCAGTATGAAAGACTGTCAAAGGAAAGCATGCTTTCCACAAACTGCATCTTTGTTCATAAAGATATAAGTAGAACACAGAAAAACACTTTCTGGATTGCTTGCAATGAATGCCAGAAACAAAGAGATATACTTCCTAAACCGCTCTGCATAAGGACAACTTTCAAAGAACAGTTTGTATGAAGCATTCCGCAACTTTGATTTTGTCATTCAGTAATGAAGCACAAAAACACTTTCAGGCTTGTTTGCAATGAACAGTTTTATTAGCTGAACAGTAGTCAGTGTGAAAGACTGTCAAAGAAAATCATGCTTTCCACAAACTGCATCTTTGTTCATACAGATATAAGTAGAACACAGAAAAACACTTTCTGGCTTGCTTGCAATGAACGCCAGAGACACAGAGATATACTTCCTAAACCGTTCTGCATAAGGAAAACTTTCAAAGAACAGTTTGTAGGAAGCATTCTGCAACTTTGATTTTGCCATCCAGTATGAAGCACAAAAACACTTTCAGGCTTGTTTGCAATGAAAGGCAGAAACAGTTTTATTAGCTGAACAGTAGTCAGTGTGAAAGACTGTCAAAGAAAAGCATGCTTTCCACAAACTGCATCTTTGTTCATACAGATATACGTAGAACACAGAAAAACACTTTCTGGCTTGTTTGCAATGAACGCCAGAAACACAGAGATATACTTCCTAAAGCGCTCTGCATAAGGAAAACTTTCAAAGAACAGTTTGTATGAAGCATTCTGCAACTTTGATTTTGCCATCCAGTATGAAGAACAAAAACACTTTCAGGCTTGTTTGCAATGAAAGGCATAAACAGTTTTATTAGCTGAACAGTAGTCAGTGTGAAAGACTGTCAAAGAAAATCATGCTTTCCACAAACTGCATCTTTGTTCATACAGATATAAGTAGAACACAGAAAAACACTTTCTGGCTTGCTTGAAATGAATGTCAGAAACACAGAGATATACTTCCTAAAGCGCTCCGCATAAGGAAAACTTTCAAAGAACAGTTTGTATGAAGCATTCTGCAACTTTGATTTTGCCATTCAGTATGAAGCACAAAAACACTTTCAGGCTTGTTTGCAATGAACAGTTTTATTAGCTGAACAGTACTCAGTATGAAAGACTCTCAAAGGAAAGCATGCTTTCCACAAACTGCATCTTTGTTCATACAGATATAAGTAGAACACAGAAAAACACTTTCTGGCTTGTTTGCAATGAACGCCAGAAACACAGAGATATACTTCCTAAACCGCTCTGCATAAGGAAAACTTTCAAAGAACAGTTTGTTTGAAGCATTCTGCAACTTTGATTTTGCCATTCAGTATGAAGCACAAAAATAATTTCAGTCTTCTTTGCAATGAACAGTTTTATTAGCTGAACAGTACTCAGTATGAAAGACTGTCAAAGGAAAGCATGCTTTCCACAAACTGCATCTTTGTTCATAAAGATATAAGTAGAACACAGAAAAACACTTTCTGGATTGCTTGCAATGAATGCCAGAAACAAAGAGATATACTTCCTAAACCGCTCTGCATAAGGACAACTTTCAAAGAACAGTTTGTATGAAGCATTCCGCAACTTTGATTTTGTCATTCAGTAATGAAGCACAAAAACACTTTCAGGCTTGTTTGCAATGAACAGTTTTATTAGCTGAACAGTAGTCAGTGTGAAAGACTGTCAAAGAAAATCATGCTTTCCACAAACTGCATCTTTGTTCATACAGATATAAGTAGAACACAGAAAAACACTTTCTGGCTTGCTTGCAATGAACGCCAGAGACACAGAGATATACTTCCTAAACCGTTCTGCATAAGGAAAACTTTCAAAGAACAGTTTGTAGGAAGCATTCTGCAACTTTGATTTTGCCATCCAGTATGAAGCACAAAAACACTTTCAGGCTTGTTTGCAATGAAAGGCAGAAACAGTTTTATTAGCTGAACAGTAGTCAGTGTGAAAGACTGTCAAAGAAAAGCATGCTTTCCACAAACTGCATCTTTGTTCATACAGATATACGTAGAACACAGAAAAACACTTTCTGGCTTGTTTGCAATGAACGCCAGAAACACAGAGATATACTTCCTAAAGCGCTCTGCATAAGGAAAACTTTCAAAGAACAGTTTGTATGAAGCATTCTGCAACTTTGATTTTGCCATCCAGTATGAAGAACAAAAACACTTTCAGGCTTGTTTGCAATGAAAGGCATAAACAGTTTTATTAGCTGAACAGTAGTCAGTGTGAAAGACTGTCAAAGAAAATCATGCTTTCCACAAACTGCATCTTTGTTCATACAGATATAAGTAGAACACAGAAAAACACTTTCTGGCTTGCTTGAAATGAATGTCAGAAACACAGAGATATACTTCCTAAAGCGCTCCGCATAAGGAAAACTTTCAAAGAACAGTTTGTATGAAGCATTCTGCAACTTTGATTTTGCCATTCAGTATGAAGCACAAAAACACTTTCAGGCTTGTTTGCAATGAACAGTTTTATTAGCTGAACAGTACTCAGTATGAAAGACTCTCAAAGGAAAGCATGCTTTCCACAAACTGCATCTTTGTTCATACACATATAAGTAGAACACAGAAAAACACTTTCTGGATTGCTTGCAATGAATGCCAGAAACAAAGAGATATACTTCCTAAACCGCTCTGCATAAGGAAAAGTTTCAAAGAACAGTTTGTATGAAGCATTCTGCAACTTTGCATTTGCCATCCAGTATGAAGCACAAAAACACTTTCAGGCTTGTTTGCAATGAAAGGCAGAAACAGTTTTATTGATTGAACAGCACTCACTATGAAAGACTGTCAAAGAAAAGCATGCTTTCAGCAGACTGCATCTTTGTTCATACAGATATAAGTAGAACACAGAAAAACACTTTCTGGCTTGCTTTCAATGAACCCCAGAAACACAGAGATATACTTCCTAAACCGCTCTGCATAAGCAAAACTTTCGAAGAACAGTTTGTATGAAGCATTCTGCAACTTTGATTTTGCCATTCAGTATGAAGCACAAAAACACTTTCAGGCTTGTTTGCAATGAACAATTTTATTAGCTGAACAATATTCAGTTTGAAAGACTGTCAAAGTAAAGCATGCTTTCCACAAACTGCATTTTTCTTCATACAGATATAAGTAAAACACAGAAGAACACTTTCTGGATTGCTTGCAATGAATGCCAGAAACAAAGAGATATACTTCCTAAACCGCTCTGCATAAGGAAAACTTTCAAAGAACAGTTTGTATGAAGCATTCTGCAACTTTGCATTTGCCATCCAGTATGAAGCACAAAAACACTTTCAGGCTTGTTTGCAATGAACAGTTTTATTAGCTGAACAGTACTCAGTATGAAAGACTGTCAAAGAAAAGCATTCTTTCCACAAACTGCATGTTTGTTCATACAGATATAAGTAGAACACAGAAAACACTTTCTGGATTGCTTGCAATGAATGCCAGAAACCCAGAGATATACTTCCTAAACCGCTCTGCATAAGGAAAACTTTCAAAGAACAGTTTGTATGAAGCATTCTGCAACTTTTCTTTTGCCATCCAGTATGAAGCACGAAAACACATTGAGGCTTGTTTGCAATGAACAGTTTTATTAGCTGAACAGTACTCAGTATGAAAGACTGTCAAAGAAAAGCATGCTTTCCACAAACTGCATCTTTGTTCATACAGATATAAGTAGAACACAGAAAAAACTTTCTGGCTTGCTTGCAATGAACGCCAGAGACACAGAGATATACTTCCTAAACCGTTCTGCATAAGGAAAACTTTCAAAGAACAGTTTGTAGGAAGCATTCTGCAACTTTGATTTTGCCATCCAGTATGAAGCAAAAAAACACTTTCAGGCTTGTTTGCAATGAAAGGCAGAAACAGTTTTCATTAGTAGAACAGCACTCAGTATGAAAGACTGTCAAAGAAAAGCATGCTTTCAGCAGACTGCATGTTTGTTCATACAGATATAAGTAGAACACAGAAAAACACTTTCTGGATTGCTTGTTTGCAATGAACGCCAGAAACACAGAGATATACTTCCTAAACCGCTCTGCATAAGGAAAACTTTCAAAGAACAGTTTGTTTGAAGCATTCTGCAACTTTGATTTTGACATTCAGTATGAAGCACAAAAATACTTTCAGGCTTGTTTGCAATGAAAGGCAGAAACAGTTTTATTAGCTGAACAGTAGTCAGTGTGAAAGACTGTCAAAGAAAAGCATGCTTTCCACAAACTGCATCTTTGTTCATACAGATATAAGTAGAACACAGAAAAACACTTTCTGGCTTGTTTGCAATGAACGCCAGACACACAGAGATATACTTCCTAAAGCGCTCTGCATAAGGAAAACTTTCAAAGAACAGTTTGTATGAAGCATTCTGCAACTTTGATTTTGCCATCCAGCATGAAGAACAAAAACACTTTCAGGCTTGTTTGCAATGAAAGGCAGAAACAGTTTTATTAGCTGAACAGTAGTCAGTATGAAAGACTGTCAAAGAAAAGCATGCTTTCCACAAACTGCATCTTTGTTCATACAGATATAAGTAGAACACAGAAAAACACTTTCTGGCTTGCTTGAAATGAACGCCAGAAACACAGAGATATACTTCCTAAAGCGCTCCGCATAAGGAAACCTTTCAAAGAACAGTTTGTATGAAGCATTCTGCAACTTTGCTTTTGCCATTCAGTATGAAGCACAAAAACACTTTCAGGCTTGTTTGCAATGAACAGTTTTATTAGCTGAACAGTACTCAGTATGAAAGACTGTCAAAGAAAAGCATGCTTTCCACAAACTGCATCTTTGTTCATACAGATCTAAGTAGAACACAGAAAAACACTTTCTGGCTTGCTTGCAATGAACGCCAGAAACACAGAGATATACTTCCTAAACTGCTCTGCATAAGGAAAACTTTCGAAGAACAGTTTGTATGAAGCATTCTGCAACTTTGAGTTTGCCATTCAGTATGAAGCACAAAAACACTTTCAGGCTTGTTTGCAATGAACAGTTTTAATAGCTGAACAGTACTCAGTATGAAAGACTGTCAAAGTAAAGCATGCTTTCCACAAACTGCATCTTTCTTCATACAGATATAAGTAAAACACAGAAGAACACTTTCTGGCTTGTTTGCAATGAATGCCAGAAACACAGAGATATACTTCCTAAAACGCTCTGCATAAGGAAAAGTTTCAAAGAACAGTTTGTATGAAGCATTCTGCAATTTTGCTTTTGCCATCCAGTATGAAGCACAAAAACACTTTCAGGCTTCTTTGCAATGAACAGTTTTATTAGCTGAACAGTACTCAGTATGAAAGACTGTCAAAGGAAAGCATGCTTTCCACAAACTGCATCTTTGTTCATAAAGATATAAGTAGAACACAGAAAAACACTTTCTGGATTGCTTGCAATGAATGCCAGAAACAAAGAGATATACTTCCTAAACCGCTCTGCATAAGGAGAACTTTCAAAGAACAGTTTGTATGAAGCATTCCGCAACTTTGATTTTGCCATTCAGTAATGAAGCACAAAAACACTTTCAGGCTTGTTTGCAATGAACAGTTTTATTAGCTGAACAGTAGTCAGTGTGAAAGACTGTCAAAGAAAATCATGCTTTCCACAAACTGCATCTTTGTTCATACAGATATAAGTAGAACACAGAAAAACACTTTCTGGCTTGCTTGCAATGAACGCCAGAGACACAGAGATATACTTCCTAAACCGTTCTGCATAAGGAAAACTTTCAAAGAACAGTTTGTATGAAGCATTCTGCAACTTTGATTTTGCCATCCAGTATGAAGCACAAAAACACTTTCAGGCTTGTTTGCAATGAAAGGCAGAAACAGCTTTCATTAGTAGAACAGCACTCAGTATGAAAGACTGTCACAGAAAAGCATGCTTTCAGCAGACTGCATGTTTGTTCATACAGATATAAGTAGAACACAGAAAAACACTTTCTGGCTTGTTTGCAATGAACGCCAGAAACACAGAGATATACTTCCTAAACCGCTCTGCATAAGGAAAACTTTCAAAGAACAGTTTGTTTGAAGCATTCTGCAACTTTGATTTTGCCATTCAGTATGAAGCACAAAAATAATTTCAGTCTTCTTTGCAATGAACAGTTTTATTAGCTGAACAGTACTCAGTATGAAAGACTGTCAAAGGAAAGCATGCTTTCCACAAACTGCATCTTTGTTCATAAAGATATAAGTAGAACACAGAAAAACACTTTCTGGATTGCTTGCAATGAATGCCAGAAACAAAGAGATATACTTCCTAAACCGCTCTGCATAAGGACAACTTTCAAAGAACAGTTTGTATGAAGCATTCCGCAACTTTGATTTTGTCATTCAGTAATGAAGCACAAAACACTTTCAGGCTTGTTTGCAATGAACAGTTTTATTAGCTGAACAGTAGTCAGTGTGAAAGACTGTCAAAGAAAATCATGCTTTCCACAAACTGCATCTTTGTTCATACAGATATAAGTAGAACACAGAAAAACACTTTCTGGCTTGCTTGCAATGAACGCCAGAGACACAGAGATATACTTCCTAAACCGTTCTGCATAAGGAAAACTTTCAAAGAACAGTTTGTAGGAAGCATTCTGCAACTTTGATTTTGCCATCCAGTATGAAGCACAAAAACACTTTCAGGCTTGTTTGCAATGAAAGGCAGAAACAGTTTTATTAGCTGAACAGTAGTCAGTGTGAAAGACTGTCAAAGAAAAGCATGCTTTCCACAAACTGCATCTTTGTTCATACAGATATACGTAGAACACAGAAAAACACTTTCTGGCTTGTTTGCAATGCACGCCAGAAACACAGAGATATACTTCCTAAAGCGCTCTGCATAAGGAAAACTTTCAAAGAACAGTTTGTATGAAGCATTCTGCAACTTTGATTTTGCCATCCAGTATGAAGAACAAAAACACTTTCAGGCTTGTTTGCAATGAAAGGCATAAACAGTTTTATTAGCTGAACAGTAGTCAGTGTGAAAGACTGTCAAAGAAAATCATGCTTTCCACAAACTGCATCTTTGTTCATACAGATATAAGTAGAACACAGAAAAACACTTTCTGGCTTGCTTGAAATGAATGTCAGAAACACAGAGATATACTTCCTAAAGCGCTCCGCATAAGGAAAACTTTCAAAGAACAGTTTGTATGAAGCATTCTGCAACTTTGATTTTGCCATTCAGTATGAAGCACAAAAACACTTTCAGGCTTGTTTGCAATGAACAGTTTTATTAGCTGAACAGTACTCAGTATGAAAGACTCTCAAAGGAAAGCATGCTTTCCACAAACTGCATCTTTGTTCATACACATATAAGTAGAACACAGAAAAACACTTTCTGGATTGCTTGCAATGAATGCCAGAAACAAAGAGATATACTTCCTAAACCGCTCTGCATAAGGAAAAGTTTCAAAGAACAGTTTGTATGAAGCATTCTGCAACTTTGCATTTGCCATCCAGTATGAAGCACAAAAACACTTTCAGGCTTGTTTGCAATGAAAGGCAGAAACAGTTTTATTGATTGAACAGCACTCACTATGAAAGACTGTCAAAGAAAAGCATGCTTTCAGCAGACTGCATCTTTGTTCATACAGATATAAGTAGAACACAGAAAAACACTTTCTGGCTTGCTTTCAATGAACCCCAGAAACACAGAGATATACTTCCTAAACCGCTCTGCATAAGCAAAACTTTCGAAGAACAGTTTGTATGAAGCATTCTGCAACTTTGATTTTGCCATTCAGTATGAAGCACAAAAACACTTTCAGGCTTGTTTGCAATGAACAATTTTATTAGCTGAACAATATTCAGTTTGAAAGACTGTCAAAGTAAAGCATGCTTTCCACAAACTGCATTTTTCTTCATACAGATATAAGTAAAACACAGAAGAACACTTTCTGGATTGCTTGCAATGAATGCCAGAAACAAAGAGATATACTTCCTAAACCGCTCTGCATAAGGAAAACTTTCAAAGAACAGTTTGTATGAAGCATTCTGCAACTTTGCATTTGCCATCCAGTATGAAGCACAAAAACACTTTCAGGCTTGTTTGCAATGAACAGTTTTATTAGCTGAACAGTACTCAGTATGAAAGACTGTCAAAGAAAAGCATTCTTTCCACAAACTGCATGTTTGTTCATACAGATATAAGTAGAACACAGAAAACACTTTCTGGATTGCTTGCAATGAATGCCAGAAACCCAGAGATATACTTCCTAAACCGCTCTGCATAAGGAAAACTTTCAAAGAACAGTTTGTATGAAGCATTCTGCAACTTTTCTTTTGCCATCCAGTATGAAGCACGAAAACACATTGAGGCTTGTTTGCAATGAACAGTTTTATTAGCTGAACAGTACTCAGTATGAAAGACTGTCAAAGAAAAGCATGCTTTCCACAAACTGCATCTTTGTTCATACAGATATAAGTAGAACACAGAAAAAACTTTCTGGCTTGCTTGCAATGAACGCCAGAGACACAGAGATATACTTCCTAAACCGTTCTGCATAAGGAAAACTTTCAAAGAACAGTTTGTAGGAAGCATTCTGCAACTTTGATTTTGCCATCCAGTATGAAGCACAAAAACACTTTCAGGCTTGTTTGCAATGAAAGGCAGAAACAGTTTTCATTAGTAGAACAGCACTCAGTATGAAAGACTGTCAAAGAAAAGCATGCTTTCAGCAGACTGCATGTTTGTTCATACAGATATAAGTAGAACACAGAAAAACACTTTCTGGATTGCTTGTTTGCAATGAACGCCAGAAACACAGAGATATACTTCCTAAACCGCTCTGCATAAGGAAAACTTTCAAAGAACAGTTTGTTTGAAGCATTCTGCAACTTTGATTTTGACATTCAGTATGAAGCACAAAAATACTTTCAGTCTTCTTTGCAATGAACAGTTTTATTAGCTGAACAGTACTCAGTATGAAAGACTGTCATAGGAAAGCATGCTTTCCACAAACTGCATCTTTCTTCATACAGATATAAGTAGAACACAGAAAAACACTTTCTGGATTGCTTGCAATGAATGCCAGAAACAAAGAGATATACTTCCTAAACCGCTCTGCATAAGGAAAACTTTCAAAGAACAGTTTGTATGAAGCATTCTGCAACTTTGATTTTGCCATTCAGTATGAAGCACAAAAACACTTTCAGGCTTGTTTGCAATGAACAGTTTTATTAGCTGAACAGTACTCAGTATGAAAGACTCTCAAAGGAAAGCATGCTTTCCACAAACTGCATCTTTGTTCATACAGATATAAGTAAAACACAGAAGAACACTTTCTGGATTGCTTGCAATGAATGCCAGAAACAAAGAGATACACTTCCTAAACCGCTCTGCATAAGGAAAACTTTCAAAGAACAGTTTGTATGAAGCATTCTGCAACTTTGATTTTGCCATTCAGTATGAAGCACAAAAACACTTTCAGGCTTGTTTGCAATGAACAGTTTTATTAGCTGAACAGTAGTCAGTGTGAAAGACTGTCAAAGAAAAGCATGCTTTCCACAAACTGCATCTTTGTTCATACAGATATAAGTAGAACACAGAAAAACACTTTCTGGCTTGTTTGCAATGAACGCCAGAAACACAGAGATATACTTCCTAAAGCGCTCTGCATAAGGAAAACTTTCAAAGAACAGTTTGTATGAAGCATTCTGCAACTTTGATTTTGCCATCCAGTATGAAGAACAAAAACACTTTCAGGCTTGTTTGCAATGAAAGGCATAAACAGTTTTATTAGCTCAACAGTAGTCAGTGTGAAAGACTGTCAAAGAAAAGCATGCTTTCCACAAACTGCATCTTTGTTCATACAGATATAAGTAGAACACAGAAAAACACTTTCTGGCTTGCTTGAAATGAATGCCAGAAACACAGAGATATACTTCCTAAAGCGCTCCGCATAAGGAAAACTTTCAAAGAACAGTTTGTATGAAGCATTCTGCAACTTTGCTTTTGCCATCCAGTATGAAGCACAAAAACACTTTCAGGCTTGTTTGCAATGAACAGTTTTATTAGCTGAACAGTACTCAGTATGAAAGACTGTCAAAGGAAAGCATGCTTTCCACAAACTGCATCTTTCTTCATACACATATAAGTAGAACACAGAAAAACACTTTCTGGATTGCTTGCAATGAATGCCAGAAACAAAGAGATATACTTCCTAAACCGCTCTGCATAAGGAAAACTTTCAAAGAACAGTTTGTATGAAGCATTCTGCAACTTTGCATTTGCCATCCAGTATGAAGCACAAAAACACTTTCAGACTTGTTTGCAATGAAAGGCAGAAACCGTTTTATTAGTTGAACAGCACTCACTATGAAAGACTGTCAAAGAAAAGCATGCTTTCAGCAGACTGCATCTTTGTTCATACAGATATAAGTAGAACACAGAAAAACACTTTCTGGCTTGCTTGCAATGAATGCCAGAAACAAAGAGATATACTTCCTAAATCGCTCTGCATGAGGAAAACTTTCAAAGAACAGTTTGTATGAAGCATTCTGCAACTTTGATTTTGCCATCCAGTATGAAGCACAAAAACACTTTCAGGCTTGTTTGCAATGAACAGTTTTATTAGCTGAACAGTACTCAGTATGAAAGACTGTCAAAGAAAAGCATGCTTTCCACAAACTGCATGTTTGTTCATACAGATATAAGTAGAACACAGAAAACACTTTCTGGATTGCTTGCAATGAATGCCAGAAACCCAGAGATATACTTCCTAAACCGTTCTGCATAACGAAAACTTTCAAAGAACAGTTTGTATGAAGCATTCTGCAACTTTGATTTTGCCATCCAGTATGAAGCACAAACACATTTTCCGGCTTGTTTGCAATGAACAGTTTTATTAGCTGAACAATATTCAGTATGAAAGACTGTCAAAGAAAAGCATGCTTTCCACAAACTGCATCTTTCTTCATAAAGATATAAGTAGAACACAGAAAAACACTTTCTGGCTTGCTTGCAATGAACGCCAGAGACACAGAGATATACTTCCTAAACCGCTCTGCATGAGGAGAACTTTCAAAGAACAGTTTGTATGAAGCATTCTGCAACTTTGATTTTGCCATTCAGTATGAAGCACAAAAACACTTTCAGGCTTGTTTTCAAAGAAAGTCAGAAACAGATTTAATATTTTTACAGCACTCAGTATGAAAGACTGTCAAAGAAAAGCATGCTTTCCACAAACTGCATCTTTGTTCATACAGATATAAGTAGAACACAGAAAACACTTTCTGGCTTGCTTGCAATGAATGCCAGAAACATAGACATATACTTCCTAAACCGCTCTGCATAACGAAAACTTTAAAAGAACAGTTTGTATGAAGCATTCTGCAACTTTTATTTTGCCATCCAGTATGAAGCACAAAAACACTTTCAGGCTTGTTTTCAAAGAAAGGCAGAAACAGTTTTATTAGTTTTACAGCACTCAGTATGAAAGACTGTCAAAGAAAAGCATGCTTTCCACAAACTGCTTCTTTGTTCATACAGATATAAGTAGAACACAGAAAAAACTTTCTGGCTTGTTTGCAATGAACGCCAGAAACACAGAGATATACTTCCTAAACCTCTCTGCATGAGGAAAACTTTCAAAAAACAGTTTGTATGAAGCATTCTGCAACTTTGCTTTTGCCATCCAGTATGAAACACAAAAACACTTTCAGGCTTGTATGCAAAGAAAGGCAGAACGAGTTTTATTAGTTTTACAGCACTCAGTATGACAGACTGTCAAAGAAAAGCTTGCTTTCAGCAGACTGCATGTTTGTTCATACAGATATAAGTAGAACACAGAAAAACACTGGCTTGTTTGCAATGAACGCCAGAAACAGAGATAAACTTTCTAAACCGCTCTGCATAAGGAAAACTTTCAAAGAACAGTTTGTATGAAGCATTCTGCAACTTTGCATTTGCCATCCAGTATGAAGCACAAAAACACTTTCAGGCTTGTTTGCAATGAACAGTTTTATTAGCTGAACAGTACTCAGTATGAAAGACTGTCAAAGAAAAGCATGCTTTCCACAAACTGCATGTTTGTTCATACAGATATAAGTAGAACACAGAAAACACTTTCTGGATTGCTTGCAATGAATGCCAGAAACCCAGAGATATACTTCCTAAACCGTTCTGCATAACGAAAACTTTCAAAGAACAGTTTGTATGAAGCATTCTGCAACTTTGATTTTGCCATCCAGTATGAAGCACAAAAACACTTTCAGGCTTGTTTTCAAAGAAAGGCAGAAACAGATTTATTATTTTTACAGCACTCAGTATGAAAGACTGTCAAAGAAAAGCATGCTTTCCACAAACTGCATCTTTGTTCATACAGATATAAGTAGAACACAGAAATCACTTTCTGGCTTGCTTGCAATGAACGCCAGAAACACAGAGATATACTTCCTAAACCGCTCTGCATAACGAAAACTTTCAAAGAACAGTTTGTATGAAGCATTCTGCAACTTTGCATTTGCCATCCAGTATAAAGCACAAAAACACTTTCAGGCTTGTTTGCAATGAACAGTTTTATTAGCTGAACAGTAGTCAGTGTGAAAGACTGTCAAAGAAAAGCATGCTTTCCACAAACTGCATCTTTGTTCATACAGATATAAGTAGAACACAGAAAAACACTTTCTGGCTTGCTTGCAATGAACGCCAGAAACACAGAGATATACTTCCTAAACCGCTCTGCATGAGGAGAACTTTCAAAGAACAGTTTGTATGAAGCATTCTGCAACTTTGCATTTGCCATCCAGTATGAAGCACAAAAACACTTTCAGGCTTGTTTTCAAAGAAAGGCAGAAACAGTTTTATTAGTTTTACAGCACTCAGTATGAAAGACTGTCAAAGAAAAGCATGCTTTCCACAAACTGCATGTTTGTTCATACTGATATAAGTAAAACACAGAAAAACACTTTCTGGATTGCTTGCAATGAATGCCAGAGACAAAGAGATATACTTCCTAAACCGCTCTGCATAAGGAAAACTTTCAAAGAACAGTTTGTATGAAGCATTCCGCAACTTTGATTTTGCCATCCAGTAAGAAGCACAAAAACACTTTCAGGCTTGTTTGCAATGAACAGTTTTATTAGCTGAACAGTACTCAGTATGAAAGACTGTCAAAGAAAAGCATGCTTTCCACAAACTGCATGTTTGTTCATACAGATATAAGTAGAACACAGAAAACACTTTCTGGATTGCTTGCAATGAATGCCAGAAACCCAGAGATATACTTCCTAAACCGTTCTGCATAACGAAAACTTTCAAAGAACAGTTTGTATGAAGCATTCTGCAACTTTGATTTTGCCATCCAGTATGAAGCACAAACACATTATCCGGCTTGTTTGCAATGAACAGTTTTATTAGCTGAACAATACTCAGTATGAAAGACTGTCAAAGAAAAGCATGCTTTCCACAAACTGCATCTTTCTTCATAAAGATATAAGTAGAACACAGAAAAACACTTTCTGGCTTGCTTGCAATGAACGCCAGAAACACAGAGATATACTTCCTAAACCGCTCTGCATGAGGAGAACTTTCAAAGAACAGTTTGTATGAAGCATTCTGCAACTTTGATTTTGCCATCCAGTATGAAGCACAAAAACACTTTCAGGCTTGTTTTCAAAAGAAAGTCAGAAACAGATTTATTATTTTTACAGCACTCAGTATGAAAGACTGTCAAAGAAAAGCATGCTTTCCACAAACTGCATCTTTGTTCATACAGATATAAGTAGAACACAGAAAACACTTTCTGGCTTGCTTGCAATGAACGCCAGAAACACAGAGATATACTTCCTAAACCGCTCTGCATAACGAAAACTTTAAAAGAACAGTTTGTATGAAGCATTCTGCAACTTTTATTTTGCCATCCAGTATGAAGCACAAAAACACTTTCAGGCTTGTTTTCAAAGAAAGGCAGAAACACTTTTATTAGTTTTACAGCACTCAGTATGAAAGACTGTCAAAGAAAAGCATGCTTTCCACAAACTGCTTCTTTGTTCATACAGATATAAGTAGAACACAGAAAAAACTTTCTGGCTTGTTTGCAATGAACGCCAGAAACACAGAGATATACTTCCTAAACCTCTCTGCATGAGGAAAACTTTCAAAAAACAGTTTGTATGAAGCATTCTGCAACTTTGCTTTTGCCATCCAGTATGAAGCACAAAAACACTTTCAGGCTTGTATGCAAAGAAAGGCAGAACGAGTTTTATTAGTTTTACAGCACTCAGTATGACAGACTGTCAAAGAAAAGCTTGCTTTCAGCAGACTGCATGTTTGTTCATACAGATATAAGTAGAACACAGAAAAACACTGGCTTGTTTGCAATGAACGCCAGAAACAGAGATAAACTTTCTAAACCGCTCTGCATAAGGAAAACTTTCAAAGAACAGTTTATATGAAGCATTCTGCAACTTTGCATTTGCCATCCAGTATGAAGCACAAAAACACTTTCAGGCTTGTTTGCAATGAAAGGCAGAAACAATTTTATTAGCTGAATTGTACTCAGTATGAAAGACTGTCAAAGAAAAGCATGCTTTCCACAAACTGCATCTTTCTTCATACAGATATAAGTAGAACACAGAAAAACACTTTCTGACTTGTTTGCAATGAACGCCAGAAACACAGAGATATACTTCCTAAACCGCTCTGCATAAGGAAAACTTTCAAAGAACAGTTTGTATGAAGCATTTTGCAACTTTGCATTTGCCATCCAGTATGAAGCACAAAAACACTTTCAGGCTTGTTTGCAATGAAAGGCAGAAACAGTTTTATTAGCTGAACAGTACTCAGTATGAAAGACTGTCAAAGAAAAGCATGCTTTCCACAAACTGCATCTTTGTTCATGCAGATATAAGTAGAACACAGAAAAACACTTTCTGGCTTGTTTACAATGAACACCAGAAACACAGAGATATACTTCCTAAACCGCTCTGCATGAGGAGAACTTTCAAAGAACAGTTTGTATGAAGCATTCTGCAACTTTGATTTTGCCATCCAGTATGAAGCACAAACACATTTTCCGGCTTGTTTGCAATGAACAGTTTTATTAGCTGAACAATACTCAGTATGAAAGACTTTCAAAGAAAAGCATGCTTTCCACAAACTGCATCTTTCTTCATAAAGATATAAGTAGAACACAGAAAAACACTTTCTGGCTTGTTTGCAATGAACGCCAGAAACACTGAGATATACTTCCTAAACCGCTCTGCATGAGGAGAACTTTCAAAGAACAGTTTGTATGAAGCATTCTGCAACTTTGATTTTGCCATCCAGTATGAAGCACAAAAACACTTTCAGGCTTGTTTTCAAAGAAAGGCAGAAACAGATTTATTATTTTTACAGCACTCAGTATGAAAGACTGTCAAAGAAAAGCATGCTTTCCACAAACTGCATCTTTGTTCATACAGATATAAGTAGAACACAGAAATCACTTTCTGGCTTGCTTGCAATGAACGCCAGAAACACAGAGATATACTTCCTAAACCGCTCTGCATAACGAAAACTTTCAAAGAACAGTTTGTATGAAGCATTCTGCAACTTTGCATTTGCCATCCAGTATAAAGCACAAAAACACTTTCAGGCTTGTTTGCAATGAACAGTTTTATTAGCTGAACAGTAGTCAGTGTGAAAGACTGTCAAAGAAAAGCATGCTTTCCACAAACTGCATCTTTGTTCATACAGATATAAGTAGAACACAGAAAAACACTTTCTGGCTTGCTTGCAATGAACGCCAGAAACACAGAGATATACTTCCTAAACCGCTCTGCATGAGGAGAACTTTCAAAGAACAGTTTGTATGAAGCATTCTGCAACTTTGCATTTGCCATCCAGTATGAAGCACAAAAACACTTTCAGGCTTGTTTTCAAAGAAAGGCAGAAACAGTTTTATTAGTTTTACAGCACTCAGTATGAAAGACTGTCAAAGAAAAGCATGCTTTCCACAAACTGCATGTTTGTTCATACTGATATAAGTAAAACACAGAAAAACACTTTCTGGATTGCTTGCAATGAATGCCAGAAACAAAGAGATATACTTCCTAAAGCGCTCTGCATAAGGAAAACTTTCAAAGAACAGTTTGTATGAAGCATTCTGCAACTTTGATTTTGCCATTCAGTTTGAAGCACAAAAACACTTTCAGGCTTGTTTGCAATGAAAGGCAGAAACAATTTTATTAGCTGAATTGTACTCAGTATGAAAGACTGTCAAAGAAAAGCATGCTTTCCACAAACTGCATGTTTTGTTCATACAGATATAAGTAGAACACAGAAAAACACTTTCTGGCTTGCTTGCAATGAACGCCAGAAACACAGAGATATACTTCCTAAACCGCTCTGCATGAGGAGAACTTTCAAAGAACAGTTTGTATGAAGCATTCTGCAACTTTGCTTTTGCCATCCAGTATGAAGCACAAAAACACTTTCAGGCTTGTTTTCAAAGAAAGGCAGAAACAGTTTTATTAGTTTTACAGCACTCAGTATGAAAGACTGTCAAAGAAAAGCATGCTTTCCACAAACTGCATGTTTGTTCATACTGATATAAGTAGAACCCAGAAAAACACTTTCCGGATTGCTTGCAATGAATGCCAGAAACAAAGAGATATACTTCCTAAACCGCTCTGCATAAGGAAAACTTTCAAAGAACAGTTTGTATGAAGCATTCCGCAACTTTGATTTTGCCATTCAGTAATGAAGCACAAAAACACTTTCAGGCTTGTTTGCAATGAACAGTTTCATTAGCTGAATAGTAGTCAGTGTGAAAGACTGTCAAAGAAAAGCATGCTTTCCACAAACTGCATGTTTGTTCATACAGATATAAGTAGAACACAGAAAAACACTTTCTGGCTTGCTTGCAATGAACGCCAGAGACACAGAGATATACTTCCTAAACCATTCTGCATAAGGAAAACTTTCAAAGAACAGTTTGTATGAAGCATTCTGCAACTTTGATTTTGCCATCCAGTATGAAGAACAAAAACACTTTCAGGCTTGTTTGCAATGAAAGGCATAAACAGTTTTATTAGCTCAACAGTAGTCAGTGTGAAAGACTGTCAAAGAAAAGCATGCTTTCCACAAACTGCATCTTTGTTCATACAGATATAAGTAGAACACAGAAAAACACTTTCTGGCTTGCTTGAAATGAATGCCAGAAACACAGAGATATACTTCCTAAAGCGCTCCGCATAAGGAAAACTTTCAAAGAACAGTTTGTATGAA
Organism: Hoplias malabaricus; assembly: GCF_029633855.1. NCBI lineage: Eukaryota > Metazoa > Chordata > Actinopteri > Characiformes > Erythrinidae > Hoplias > Hoplias malabaricus. The sequence continues at coordinate 17,471,611 of NC_089816.1, read as the reverse complement.
GCATTCTGCAACTTTGCTTTTGCCATCCAGTATGAAGCACAAAAACACTTTCAGGCTTGTTTGCAATGAACAGTTTTATTAGCTGAACAGTACTCAGTATGAAAGACTGTCAAAGAAAAGCATGCTTTCCACAAACTGCATCTTTGTTCATACAGATATAAGTAGAACACAGAAAAACACTTTCTGGCTTGCTTGCAATGAACGCCAGAAACACAGAGATATACTTCCTAAACCGCTCTGCATAAGGAAAACTTTCGAAGAACAGTTTGTATGAAGCATTCTGCAACTTTGATTTTGCCATTCAGTATGAAGCACAAAAACACTTTCAGGGTTGTTTGCAATGAACAGTTTTATTAGCTGAACAGTACTCAGTATGAAAGACTGTCAAAGGAAAGCATGCTTTCTACAAACTGCATCTTTGTTCATACACATATAAGTAGAACACAGAAAAACACTTTCTGGATTGCTTGCAATAAATGGCAGAAACAAAGAGATATACTTCCTAAAGCGCTCCGCATAAGGAAAACTTTCAAAGAACAGTTTGTATGAAGCATTCTGCAACTTTGCATTTGCCATCCAGTATGAAGCACAAAAACACTTTCAGGCTTGTTTTCAAAGAAAGGCAGAAACAGTTTTATTAGTTTTACAGCACTCAGTATGAAAGACTGTCAAAGAAAAGCATGCTTTCCACAAACTGCATGTTTGTTCATACTGATATAAGTAGAACCCAGAAAAACACTTTCCGGATTGCTTGCAATGAATGCCAGAAACAAAGAGATATACTTCCTAAACCGCTCTGCATAAGGAAAACTTTCAAAGAACAGTTTGTATGAAGCATTCCGCAACTTTGATTTTGCCATTCAGTAATGAAGCACAAAAACACTTTCAGGCTTGTTTGCAATGAACAGTTTCATTAGCTGAATAGTAGTCAGTGTGAAAGACTGTCAAAGAAAATCATGCTTTCCACAAACTGCATGTTTGTTCATACAGATATAAGTAGAACACAGAAAAACACTTTCTGGCTTGCTTGCAATGAACGCCAGAGACACAGAGATATACTTCCTAAACCATTCTGCATAAGGAAAACTTTCAAAGAACAGTTTGTATGAAGCATTCTGCAACTTTGATTTTGCCATCCAGTATGAAGAACAAAAACACTTTCAGGCTTGTTTGCAATGAAAGGCATAAACAGTTTTATTAGCTCAACAGTAGTCAGTGTGAAAGACTGTCAAAGAAAAGCATGCTTTCCACAAACTGCATCTTTGTTCATACAGATATAAGTAGAACACAGAAAAACACTTTCTGGCTTGCTTGAAATGAATGCCAGAAACACAGAGATATACTTCCTAAAGCGCTCCGCATAAGGAAAACTTTCAAAGAACAGTTTGTATGAAGCATTCTGCAACTTTGCTTTTGCCATCCAGTATGAAGCACAAAAACACTTTCAGGCTTGTTTGCAATGAACAGTTTTATTAGCTGAACAGTACTCAGTATGAAAGACTGTCAAAGAAAAGCATGCTTTCCACAAACTGCATCTTTGTTCATACAGATATAAGTAGAACACAGAAAAACACTTTCTGGCTTGCTTGCAATGAACGCCAGAAACACAGAGATATACTTCCTAAACCGCTCTGCATAAGGAAAACTTTCGAAGAACAGTTTGTATGAAGCATTCTGCAACTTTGATTTTGCCATTCAGTATGAAGCACAAAAACACTTTCAGGGTTGTTTGCAATGAACAGTTTTATTAGCTGAACAGTACTCAGTATGAAAGACTGTCAAAGGAAAGCATGCTTTCTACAAACTGCATCTTTGTTCATACACATATAAGTAGAACACAGAAAAACACTTTCTGGATTGCTTGCAATAAATGGCAGAAACAAAGAGATATACTTCCTAAAGCGCTCCGCATAAGGAAAACTTTCAAAGAACAGTTTGTATGAAGCATTCTGCAACTTTGCATTTGCCATCCAGTATGAAGCACAAAAACACTTTCAGGATTGTTTGCAATGAAAGGCAGAAACAGTTTTATTAGTTGAACAGCACTCACTATGAAAGACTGTCAAAGAAAAGCATGCTTTCAGCAGACTGCATCTTTGTTCATACAGATATAAGTAGAACACAGAAAAACACTTTCTGGCTTGCTTGCAATGAATGCCAGAAACAAAGAGATATACTTCCTAAACCGCTCTGCATGAGGAAAACTTTCAAAGAACAGTTTGTATGAAGCATTCTGCAACTTTGCATTTGCCATCCAGTATGAAGCACAAACACATTTTCCGGCTTGTTTGCAATGAACAGTTTTATTAGCTGAACAATACTCAGTATGAAAGACTGTCAAAGAAAAGCATGCTTTCCACAAACTGCATCTTTCTTCATAAAGATATAAGTAGAACACAGAAAAACACTTTCTGGCTTGCTTGCAATGAACGCCAGAAACACAGAGATATACTTCCTAAACCGCTCTGCATGAGGAGAACTTTCAAAGAACAGTTTGTATGAAGCATTCTGCAACTTTGATTTTGCCATCCAGTATGAAGCACAAAAACACTTTCAGGATTGTTTGCAATGAAAGGCAGAAACAGTTTTATTAGTTTTACAGCACTCAGTATGAAAGACTGTCAAAGAAAAGCATGCTTTCCACAAACTGCATCTTTGTTCATACAGATATAAGTAGAACACAGAAAACACTTTCTGGCTTGCTTGCAATGAACGCCAGAAACACAGAGATATACTTCCTAAACTGCTCTGCATAACGAAAACTTTAAAAGAACAGTTTGTATGAAGCATTCTGCAACTTTTATTTTGCCATCCAGTATGAAGCACAAAAACACTTTCAGGCTTGTTTTCAAAGAAAGGCAGAAACAGTTTTATTAGTTTTACAGCACTCAGTATGAAAGACTGTCAAAGAAAAGCATGCTTTCCACAAACTGCTTCTTTGTTCATACAGATATAAGTAGAACACAGAAAAAACTTTCTGGCTTGTTTGCAATGAACGCCAGAAACACAGAGATATACTTCCTAAACCTCTCTGCATGAGGAAAACTTTCAAAAAACAGTTTGTATGAAGCATTCTGCAACTTTGCTTTTGCCATCCAGTATGAAGCACAAACACACTTTCAGGCTTGTATGCAAAGAAAGGCAGAACGAGTTTTATTAGTTTTACAGCGCTCAGTATGAAAGACTGTCAAAGAAAAGCTTGCTTTCAGCAGACTGCATGTTTGTTCATACAGATATAAGTAGAACACAGAAAAACACTGGCTTGTTTGCAATGAACGCCAGAAACAGAGATAAACTTTCTAAACCGCTCTGCATAAGGAAAACTTTCAAAGAACAGTTTGTATGAAGCATTCTGCAACTTTGCATTTGCCATCCAGTATGAAGCACAAAAACACTTTCAGGCTTGTTTGCAATGAAAGGCAGAAAGAGTTTTATTAGCTGAACAGTACTCAGTATGAAAGACTGTCAATGAAGAGCATGCTTTCCACAAACTGCATCTTTCCTCATACAGATATAAGTAGAACACAGAAAAACACTTTCTGGCTTGTTTGCAATGAACGCCAGAAACACAGAGATATACTTCCTAAACCGCTCTGCATTAGGAAAACTTTCAAAGAACAGTTTGTATGAAGCATTCTGCAACTTTGCTTTTGCCATCCAGTATGAAGCACAAAAACACTTTCAGGCTTGCATGCAAAGAAAGAGTTTTATTAGTTGAACAGCAGTCAGTATGAAAGACTGTCAAAGAAAAGCATGCTTTCCACAAACTGCATCTTTGTTCATACAGATATAAGTAGAACACAGAAAAACACTTTCTGGCTTGCTTGCAATGAACGCCAGAAACACAGAGATATACTTCCTAAACCGCTCTGCATAAGGAAAACTTTCGAAGAACAGTTTGTATGAAGCATTCTGCAACTTTGATTTTGCCATTCAGTATGAAGCACAAAAACACTTTCAGGGTTGTTTGCAATGAACAGTTTTATTAGCTGAACAGTACTCAGTATGAAAGACTGTCAAAGGAAAGCATGCTTTCTACAAACTGCATCTTTGTTCATACACATATAAGTAGAACACAGAAAAACACTTTCTGGATTGCTTGCAATAAATGGCAGAAACAAAGAGATATACTTCCTAAAGCGCTCCGCATAAGGAAAACTTTCAAAGAACAGTTTGTATGAAGCATTCTGCAACTTTGCATTTGCCATCCAGTATGAAGCACAAAAACACTTTCAGACTTGTTTGCAATGAAAGGCAGAAACAGTTTTATTAGTTGAACAGCACTCACTATGAAAGACTGTCAAAGAAAAGCATGCTTTCAGCAGACTGCATCTTTGTTCATACAGATATAAGTAGAACACAGAAAAACACTTTCTGGCTTGCTTGCAATGAATGCCAGAAACAAAGAGATAATCTTCCTAAACCGCTCTGCATGAGGAAAACTTTCAAAGAACAGTTTGTATGAAGCATTCTGCAACTTTGCATTTGCCATCCAGTATGAAGCACAAACACATTTTCCGGCTTCTTTGCAATGAACAGTTTTATTAGCTGAACAATACTCAGTATGAAAGACTGTCAAAGAAAAGCATGCTTTCCACAAACTGCATCTTTCTTCATAAAGATATAAGTAGAACACAGAAAAACACTTTCTGGCTTGCTTGCAATGAACGCCAGAAACACAGAGATATACTTCCTAAACCGCTCTGCATGAGGAGAACTTTCAAAGAACAGTTTGTATGAAGCATTCTGCAACTTTGATTTTGCCATCCAGTATGAAGCACAAAAACACTTTCAGGATTGTTTTCAAAGAAAGTCAGAAACAGATTTATTATTTTTACAGCACTCAGTATGAAAGACTGTCAAAGAAAAGCTTGCTTTCCACAAACTGCATCTTTGTTCATACAGATATAAGTAGAACACAGAAAACACTTTCTGGCTTGCTTGCAATGAACGCCAGAAACACAGAGATATACTTCCTAAACTGCTCTGCATAACGAAAACTTTAAAAGAACAGTTTGTATGAAGCATTCTGCAACTTTTATTTTGCCATCCAGTATGAAGCACAAAAACACTTTCAGGCTTGTTTTCAAAGAAAGGCAGAAACAGTTTTATTAGTTTTACAGCACTCAGTATGAAAGACTGTCAAAGAAAAGCATGCTTTCCACAAACTGCTTCTTTGTTCATACAGATATAAGTAGAACACAGAAAAAACTTTCTGGCTTGTTTGCAATGAACGCCAGAAACACAGAGATATACTTCCTAAACCTCTCTGCATGAGGAAAACTTTCAAAAAACAGTTTGTATGAAGCATTCTGCAACTTTGCTTTTGCCATCCAGTATGAAGCACAAACACACTTTCAGGCTTGTATGCAAAGAAAGGCAGGAAGAGTTTTATTAGTTGAACAATACTCAGTATGAAAGACTGTCAAAGAAAAGCTTGCTTTCAGCAGACTGCATGTCTGTTCATACAGATATAAGTAGAACACAGAAAAACACTGGCTTGTTTGCAATAAACACCAGAATCACAGAGATATACTTCCTAAACCGCTCTGCATAAGGAAAACGTTCAAAGAACAGTTTGTATGAAGCATTCTGCAACTTTGCTTTTGCCATCCAGTATGAAGCACAAACACACTTTCAGGCTTGTTTGCAATGAACAGTTTTATTAGCTTAACAATACTCAGTATGAAAGACTGTCAAAGAAAAGCATGCTTTCCACAAACTGCATCTTTCTTCATAAAGATATAAGTAGAACACAGAAAAACACTTTCAGGCTGGTTTTCAAAGAAAGGCAGAAACATTTTTATTAGTTTTACAGCACTCAGTATGAAAGACTGTCAAAGAAAAGCATGCTTTCCACAAACTGCTTCTTTGTTCATACAGATATAAGTAGAACACAGAAAAACACTTTCTGGCTTGTTTGCAATGAACGCCAGAAACACAGAGATATACTTCCTAAACCGCTCTGCATTAGGAAAACTTTCAAAGAACAGTTTGTATGAAGCATTCTGCAACTTTGCTTTTGCCATCCAGTATGAAGCACAAAAACACTTTCAGGCTTAATTGCAATGAAAGGCAGAAACAGTTTTATTAGCTGAACAGTAGTCAGTGTGAAAGACTGTCAAAGAAAAGCATGCTTTCCACAAACTGCATCTTTGTTCATACAGATATAAGTAGAACACAGAAAAACACTTTCTGACTTGTTTGCAATAAACACCAGAAGCACAGAGATATACTTCCTAAACCGCTCTGCATAAGGAAAACGTTCAAAGAACAGTTTGTATGAAGCATTCTGCAACTTTGCTTTTGCCATCCAGTATGAAGCACAAACACACTTTCAGGCTTGTTTGCAATGAACAGTTTTATTAGCTTAACAATACTCAGTATGAAAGACTGTCAAAGAAAAGCATGCTTTCCACAAACTGCATCTTTCTTCATAAAGATATAAGTAGAACATAGAAAAACACTTTCAGGCTTGTTTTCAAAGAAAGGCAGAAACATTTTTATTAGTTTTACAGCACTCAGTTTGAAAGACTGTCAAAGAAAAGCATGCTTTCCACAAACTGCTTCTTTGTTCATACAGATATAAGTAGAACACACAAAAACACTTTCTGGCTTGCTTTCAATGAACGCCAGAAACAGAGATATATACTTTCTAAACCGCTCTGCATAACGAAAACTTTAAAAGAACAGTTTGTATGAAGCATTCTGCAACTTTGCTTTTGCCATCCAGTATGAAGCACAAAAACACTTTCAGGCTTAATTGCAATGAAAGGCAGAAACAGTTTTATTAGCTGAACAGTAGTCAGTGTGAAAGACTGTCAAAGAAAAGCATGCTTTCCACAAACTGCATCTTTGTTCATACAGATATAAGTAGAACACAGAAAAACACTTTCTGACTTGTTTGCAATAAACACCAGAAACACAGAGATATACTTCCTAAACCGCTCTGCATAAGGAAAACGTTCAAAGAACAGTTTGTATGAAGCATTCTGCAACTTTGCTTTTGCCATCCAGTATGAAGCACAAACACACTTTCAGGCTTGTTTGCAATGAACAGTTTTATTAGCTTAACAATACTCAGTATGAAAGACTGTCAAAGAAAAGCATGCTTTCCACAAACTGCATCTTTCTTCATAAAGATATAAGTAGAACACAGAAAAACACTTTCAGGCTTGTTTTCAAAGAAAGGCAGAAACATTTTTATTAGTTTTACAGCACTCAGTATGAAAGACTGTCAAAGAAAAGCATGCTTTCCACAAACTGCTTCTTTGTTCATACAGATATAAGTAGAACACAGAAAAACACTTTCTGGCTTGTTTGCAATGAACGCCAGAAACACAGAGATATACTTCCTAAACCGCTCTGCATTAGGAAAACTTTCAAAGAACAGTTTGTATGAAGCATTCTGCAACTTTGCTTTTGCCATCCAGTATGAAGCACAAAAACACTTTCAGGCTTAATTGCAATGAAAGGCAGAAACAGTTTTATTAGCTGAACAGTAGTCAGTGTGAAAGACTGTCAAAGAAAAGCATGCTTTCCACAAACTGCATCTTTGTTCATACAGATATAAGTAGAACACAGAAAAACACTTTCTGACTTGTTTGCAATAAACACCAGAAACACAGAGATATACTTCCTAAACCGCTCTGCATAAGGAAAACGTTCAAAGAACAGTTTGTATGAAGCATTCTGCAACTTTGCTTTTGCCATCCAGTATGAAGCACAAAAACACTTTCAGGCTTAATTGCAATGAAAGGCAGAAACAGTTTTATTAGCTGAACAGTAGTCAGTGTGAAAGACTGTCAAAGAAAAGCATGCTTTCCACAAACTGCATCTTTGTTCATACAGATATAAGTAGAACACAGAAAAACACTTTCTGACTTGTTTGCAATGAATGCCAGAAACACAGATATACTTCCTAAAGCGCTCTGCATAAGGAAAATTTTCAAAGAACAGTTTGTATGAAGCATTCTGCAACTTTGCATTTGCCATCCAGTATGAGGCACAAAAACACTTTCAGGCTTGTTTGCAATGAAAGGCAGAAACAGTTTTATTAGCTGAACAGTAGTCAGTGTGAAAGACTGTCAAAGAAAAGCTTGCTTTCCACAAACTGCATCTGTGTTCATACAGATATAAGTAGAACACAGAAAAACACTTTCTGACTTGTTTGCAATAAACACCAGAAACACAGAGATATACTTCCTAAACCGCTCTGCATAAGGAAAACGTTCAAAGAACAGTTTGTATGAAGCATTCTGCAACTTTGCTTTTGCCATCCAGTATGAAGCACAAAAACACTTTCAGGCTTGTTTGCAATGAACAGTTTTATTAGCTTAACAATACTCAGTATGAAAGACTGTCAAAGAAAAGCATGCTTTCCACAAACTGCATCTTTCTTCATAAAGATATAAGTAGAACACAGAAAAACACTTTCAGGCTTGTTTTCAAAGAAAGGCAGAAACATTTTTATTAGTTTTACAGCACTCAGTTTGAAAGACTGTCAAAGAAAAGCATGCTTTCCACAAACTGCTTCTTTGTTCATACAGATATAAGTAGAACACACAAAAACACTTTCTGGCTTGCTTTCAATGAACGCCAGAAACAGAGATATATACTTTCTAAACCGCTCTGCATAACGAAAACTTTAAAAGAACAGTTTGTATGAAGCATTCTGCAACGTTGCATTTGCCATCCAGTATGAAGCACAAAAACACTTTCAGGCTTGTTTGCAATGAAAGGCAGAAAGAGTTTTATTAGCTGAACAGTACTCAGTATGAAAGACTGTCAATGAAGAGCATGCTTTCCACAAACTGCATCTTTCCTCATACAGATATAAGTAGAACACAGAAAAACACTTTCTGGCTTGTTTGCAATGAACGCCAGAAACACAGAGATATACTTCCTAAACCGCTCTGCATTAGGAAAACTTTCAAAGAACAGTTTGTATGAAGCATTCTGCAACTTTGCTTTTGCCATCCAGTATGAAGCACAAAAACACTTTCAGGCTTGCATGCAAAGAAAGAGTTTTATTAGTTGAACAGCAGTCAGTATGAAAGACTGTCAAAGAAAAGCTTGCTTTCAGCAGACTGCATCTTTGTTCATACAGATAAAAGTAGAACACAGAAAAAAACTTTCTGGCTTGTTTGCAATGAACGCCAGAAACACAGAGATATACTTCCTAAACCGCTCTGCATAAGTAAAACGTTCAAAGAACAGTTTGTATGAAGCATTCTGCAACTTTGCTTTTGCCATCCAGTATGAAGCACAAACACACTTTCAGGCTTGATGGCAATGAACAGTTTTATTAGCTGAACAATACTCAGTATGAAAGACTGTCAAAGAAAAGCATGCTTTCCACAAACTGCATCTTTGTTCATACAGATATAAGTAGAACACAGAAAACACTTTCTGGCTTGCTTGCAATGAACGCCAGAATCACAGAGATATACTTCCTAAACCTCTCTGCATGAGGAAAACTTTCAAAGAACAGTTTGTATGAAGCATTCTGCAACTTTGCTTTTGCCATCCAGTATGAGGCACAAAAACACTTTCAGGCTTGTTTGCAATGAAAGGCAGAAACAGTTTTATTAGTTTTACAGCACTCAGTATGAAAGACTGTCAAAGAAAAGCATGCTGTCCACAAACTGCATCTTTGTTCATACAGATATAAGTAGAACACAGAAAACACTTTCTGGCTTGCTTGCAATGAACGCCAGAAACACAGAGATATACTTCCTAAACCGCTCTGCATAACGAAAACTTTAAAAGAACAGTTTGTATGAAGCATTCTGCAACTTTGCTTTTGCCATCCAGTATGAAGCACAAAAACACTTTCAGGCTTGTTTTCAAAGAAAGGCAGAAACAGTTTTATTAGTTTTACAGCACTCAGTATGAAAGACTGTCAAAGAAAAGCATGCTTTCCACAATCTGCATCTTTGTTCATACAGATATAAGTAGAACACAGAAAACACTTTCTGGCTTGCTTGCAATGAACGCCAGAAACACAGAGATATACTTCCTAAACCGCTCTGCATAACGAGAACTTTAAAAGAACAGTTTGTATGAAGCATTCTGCAACTTTGCTTTTGCCATCCAGTATGAAGCACAAAAACACTTTCAGGCTTGTTTTCAAAGAAAGGCAGAAACAGTTTTATTAGTTTTACAGCACTCAGTATGAAAGACTGTCAAAGAAAAGCATGCTTTCCACAAACTGCTTCTTTGCTCATACAGATATAAGTAGAACACAGAAAAAACTTTCTGGCTTGTTTGCAATGAACGCCAGAAACACAGAGATATACTTCCTAATCCACTCTGCATAAGGAAAACTTTCAAAGAACAGTTTGTATGAAGCATTCTGCAACTTTGCTTTTGCCATCCAGTATGAAGAGCAAAAACATTTTCAGGCTTGCTTGCAATGAAAGGCAGAAACAGTTTTATTAGCTGAACAGTACTCAGTATGAAAGACTGTCAAAGAAAAGCATGCTTTCCACAAACTGCTTCTTTGCTCATACAGATATAAGTAGAACACAGAAAAAACTTTCTGGCTTGTTTGCAATGAACACCAGAAACACAGAGATATACTTCCTAATCGACTCTGCATAAGGAAAACTTTCAAAGAACAGTTTGTATGAAGCATTCTGCAACTTTGCTTTTGCCATCCAGTATGAAGCACAAAAACACTTTCAGGCTTGTTTTCAAAGAAAGGCAGAAACAGTTTTATTAGTTTTACAGCACTCAGTATGAAAGACTGTCAATGAAAAGCATGCTTTCCACAAACTGCTTCTTTGCTCATACAGATATAAGTAGAACACAGAAAAAACTTTCTGGCTTGTTTGCAATGAACGCCAGAAACACAGAGATATACTTCCTAATCCACTCTGCATAAGGAAAACTTTCAAAGAACAGTTTGTATGAAGCATTCTGCAACTTTGCTTTTGCCATCCAGTATGAAGAGCAAAAACACTTTCAGGCTTGTTTGCAATGAAAGGCAGAAACAGTTTTATTAGCTGAACAGTACTCAGTATGAAAGACTGTCAAAGAAAAGCTTGCTTTCCACAAACTGCATCTGTTTTTTATACAGATATAAGTAGAACATAGAAAAACACTTTCTGACTTGTTTGCAATAAACACCAGAAACACAGAGATATACTTCCTAAACCGCTCTGCATAAGGAAAACGTTCAAAGAACAGTTTGTATGAAGCATTCTGCAACTTTGCTTTTGCCATCCAGTATGAAGCACAAACACACTTTCAGGCTTGTTTGCAATGAACAGTTTTATTAGCTTAACAATACTTAGTATGAAAGACTGTCAAAGAAAAGCATGCTTTCCACAAACTGCATCTTTCTTCATAAAGATATAAGTAGAACACAGAAAAACACTTTCTAGCTTGTTTGCAATGAACGCCAGAAACACAGAGATATACTTCCTAAACCGCTCTGCATGAGGAGAACTTTCAAAGAACAGTTTGTATGAAGCATTCTGCAACTTTGCTTTTGCCATCCAGTATGAAGCACAAAAACACTTTCAGGCTTCTTTTCAAAGAAAGGCAGAAACAGTTTTATTAGTTTTACAGCACTCAGTATGAAAGACTGTCAAAGAAAAGCATGCTTTCCAAAAACTGCATCTTTGTTCATACAGATATAAGTAGAACACAGAAAACACTTTCTGGCTTGCTGGCAATGAACGCCAGAATCACAGAGATATACTTCCTAAACCTCTCTGCATGAGGAAAACTTTCAAAGAACAGTTTGTATGAAGCATTCTGCAACTTTGCTTTTGCCATCCAGTATGAGGCACAAAAACACTTTCAGGCTTGTTTGCAATGAAAGGCAGAAACAGTTTTATTAGTTTTACAGCACTCAGTATGAAAGACTGTCAAAGAAAAGCATGCTTTCCACAAACTGCATCTTTGTTCATACAGATATAAGTAGAACACAGAAAACACTTTCTGGCTTGCTTGCAATGAACGCCAGAAACACAGAGATATACTTCCTAAACCGCTCTGCATAACGAAAACTTAAAAAGAACAGTTTGTATGAAGCATTCTGCAACTTTGCTTTTGCCATCCAGTATGAAGCACAAAAACACTTTCAGGCTTGTTTTCAAAGAAAGGCAGAAACAGTTTTATTAGTTTTACAGCACTCAGTATGAAAGACTGTCAAAGAAAAGCATGCTTTCCACAATCTGCATCTTTGTTCATACAGATATAAGTAGAACACAGAAAACACTTTCTGGCTTGCTTGCAATGAACGCCAGAAACACAGAGATATACTTCCTAAACCGCTCTGCATAAGTAAAACGTTCAAAGAACAGTTTGTATGAAGCATTCTGCAACTTTGATTTTGCCGTCCAGTATGAAGCACAAAAACACTTTCAGGCTTGTTTGCAAAGAAAGGCAGAAACAGTTTTATTAGTTTTACAGCACTCAGTATGAAAGACTGTCAAAGAAAAGCATGCTTTCCACAAACTGCTTCTTTGTTCATACAGATATAAGTAGAACACAGAAAAAACTTTCTGGATTGTTTGCAATGAACGCCAGAAACACAGAGATATACTTCCTAATCAACTCTGCATAAGGAAAACTTTCAAAGAACAGTTTGTATGAAGAATTCTGCAACTTTGCTTTTGCCGTCCAGTATGAAGCACAAAAACACTTTCAGGCTTGATTGCAATAAAAGGCAGAAACAGTTTTATTAGCTGAACAGTACTCAGTATGATAGACTGTCAAAGGAAAGCATGCTTTCCACAAACTGCATCTTTGTTCATACAGATATAAGTAGAACACAGAAAAACACTTTTTGGCTTGTTTGCAATGAACGCCAGAATCACAGAGATATACGTCCTAAACCGCTCTGCATAACAAAAACTTTAAAAGAACAGTTTGTATGAAGCATTCTGCAACTTTGATTTTGCCATCCAGTAAGAAGCACAAAAACACTTTCAGGCTTGTTTTCAAAGAAAGGCAGAAACAGTTTTATTAGTTTTACAGCACTCAGTATGAAAGACTGTCAAAGAAAAGCATGCTTTCCACAAACTGCTTCTTTGCTCATACAGATATAAGTAGAACACAGAAAAAACTTTCTGGCTTGTTTGCAATGAACGCCAGAAACACAGAGATATACTTCCTAAACCTCTCTGCATGAGGAAAACTTTCAAAGAACAGTTTGTATGAAGCATTCTGCAGCTTTGCTTTTGCCATCCAGTATGAGGCACAAAAACACTTTCAGGCTTGTTTGCAATGAAAGGCAGAAACAGTTTTATTAGTTTTACAGCACTCAGTATGAAAGACTGTCAAAGAAAAGCATGCTGTCCACAAACTGCATCTTTGTTCATACAGATATAAGTAGAACACAGAAAACACTTTCTGGCTTGCTTGCAATGAACGCCAGAAACACAGAGATATACTTCCTAAACCGCTCTGCATAACGAAAACTTCAAAAGAACAGTTTGTATGAAGCATTCTGCAACTTTGCTTTTGCCATCCAGTATGAAGCACAAAAACACTTTCAGGCTTGTTTTCAAAGAAAGGCAGAAACAGTTTTATTAGTTTTACAGCACTCAGTATGAAAGACTGTCAAAGAAAAGCATGCTTTCCACAATCTGCATCTTTGTTCATACAGATATAAGTAGAACACAGAAAAAACTTTCTGGCTTGCTTGCAATGAACGCCAGAAACACAGAGATATACTTCCTAAACCGCTCTGCATAAGTAAAACGTTCAAAGAACAGTTTGTATGAAGCATTCTGCAACTTTGATTTTGCCGTCCAGTATGAAGCACAAAAACACTTTCAGGCTTGTTTGCAAAGAAAGGCAGAAACAGTTTTATTAGTTTTACAGCACTCAGTATGAAAGACTGTCAAAGAAAAGCATGCTTTCCACAAACTGCTTCTTTGTTCATACAGATATAAGTAGAACACAGAAAAAACTTTCTGGATTGTTTGCAATGAACGCCAGAAACACAGAGATATACTTCCTAATCAACTCTGCATAAGGAAACTTTCAAAGAACAGTTTGTATGAAGAATTCTGCAACTTTGCTTTTGCCGTCCAGTATGAAGCACAAAAACACTTTCAGGCTTGATTGCAATAAAAGGCAGAAACAGTTTTATTAGCTGAACAGTACTCAGTATGATAGACTGTCAAAGGAAAGCATGCTTTCCACAAACTGCATCTTTGTTCATACAGATATAAGTAGAACACAGAAAAACACTTTTTGGCTTGTTTGCAATGAACGCCAGAATCACAGAGATATACGTCCTAAACCGCTCTGCATAACAAAAACTTTAAAAGAACAGTTTGTATGAAGCATTCTGCAACTTTGATTTTGCCATCCAGTATGAAGCACAAAAACACTTTCAGGCTTGTTTTCAAAGAAAGGCAGAAACAGTTTTATTAGTTTTACAGCACTCAGTATGAAAGACTGTCAAAGAAAAGCATGCTTTCCACAAACTGCTTCTTTGCTCATACAGATATAAGTAGAACACAGAAAAAACTTTCTGGCTTGTTTGCAATGAACGCCAGAAACACAGAGATATACTTCCTAAACCTCTCTGCATGAGGAAAACTTTCAAAGAACAGTTTGTATGAAGCATTCTGCAGCTTTGCTTTTGCCATCCAGTATGAGGCACAAAAACACTTTCAGGCTTGTTTGCAATGAAAGGCAGAAACAGTTTTATTATTTTTACAGCTCTCAGTATGAAAGACTGTCAAAGAAAAGCATGCTGTCCACAAACTGCATCTTTGTTCATACAGATATAAGTAGAACACAGAAAACACTTTCTGGCTTGCTTGCAATGAACGCCAGAAACACAGAGATATACTTCCTAAACCGCTCTGCATAACGAAAACTTTAAAAGAACAGTTTGTATGAAGCATTCTGCAACTTTGCTTTTGCCATCCAGTATGAAGCACAAAAACACTTTCAGGCTTGTTTTCAAAGAAAGGCAGAAACAGTTTTATTAGTTTTACAGCACTCAGTATGAAAGACTGTCAAAGAAAAGCATGCTTTCCACAAACTGCTTCTTTGCTCATACAGATATAAGTAGAACACAGAAAAAACTTTCTGGCTTGTTTGCAATGAACGCCAGAAACACAGAGATATACTTCCTAATCGACTCTGCATAACAAAAACTTTCAAAGAACAGTTTGTATGAAGCATTCTGCAACTTTGCTTTTGCCATCCAGTATGAAGAGCAAAAACACTTTCAGGCTTGTTTGCAATGAAAGGCAGAAACAGTTCTATTAGCTGAACAGTACTCAGTATGAAAGACTGTCAAAGAAAAGCTTGCTTTCCACAAACTGCATCTGTGTTCATACAGATTTAAGTAGAACATAGAAAAACACTTTCTGACTTGTTTGCAATAAACACCAGAAACACAGAGATATACTTCCTAAACCGCTCTGCATAAGTAAAACGTTCAAAGAACAGTTTGTATGAAGCATTCTGCAACTTTGATTTTGCCATCCAGTATGAAGCACAAAAACACTTTCAGGCTTGTTTGCAAAGAAAGAGTTTTATTAGTTGAACAGCACTCAGTATGAAAGACTGTCAAAGAAAAGCTTGCTTTCAGCAGACTGCATCTTTGTTCATACAGATATAAGTAGAACACAGAAAACACTTTCTGGCTTGCTTGCAATGAACGCCAGAATCACAGAGATATACTTCCTAAACCGCTCTGCATGACAAAAACTTTAAAAGAACAGTTTGTATGAAGCATTCTCAACTTTGATTTTGCCATCCAGTATGAAGCACAAAAACACTTTCAGGCTTGTTTTCAAAGAAAGGCAGAAACAGTTTTATTAGTTTTACAGCACTCAGTATGAAAGACTGTCAAAGAAAAGCATGCTTTCCATAAACTGCTTCTTTGCTCATACAGATATAAGTAGAACACAGAAAAAAACTTTCTGGCTTGTTTGCAATGAACGCCAGAAACACAGAGATATACTTCCTAATCAACTCTGCATAAGGAAAACTTTCAAAGAACAGTTTGTATGAAGCATTCTGCAACTTTGCTTTTGCCATCCAGTATGAAGAGCAAAAACACTTTCAGGCTTGCTTGCAATAAAAGGCAGAAACAGTTTTATTAGCTGAACAGTACTCAGTATGAAAGACTGTCAAAGAAAGGCATGCTTTCCACAAATTGCTTCTTTGCTCATACAGATATAAGTAGAACACAGAAAAAACTTTCTGGCTTGTTTGCAATGAACGCCAGAAACACAGAGATATACTTCCTAATCCACTCTGCATAAGGAAAACTTTCAAAGAACAGTTTGTATGAAGCATTCTGCAACTTTGCTTTTGCCATCCAGTATGAAGAGCAAAAACACTTTCAGGCTTGTTTGCAATGAAAGGCAGAAACAGTTTTATTAGCTGAACAGTACTCAGTATGAAAGACTGTCAAAGAAAAGCTTGCTTTCCACAAACTGCATCTGTGTTCATACAGATATAAGTAGAACATAGAAAAACACTTTCTGTCTTGCTTGCAATAAACACCAGAAACACAGAGATATACTTCCTAAACCGCTCTGCATAAGGAAAACGTTCAAAGAACAGTTTGTATGAAGCATTCTGCAACTTTGCTTTTGCCATCCAGTATGAAGCACAAAAACACTTTCAGGCTTGCATGCAAAGAAAGAGTTTTATTAGTTGAACAGCACTCAGTATGAAAGACTTTCAAAGAAAAGCTTGCTTTCAGCAGACTGCATCTTTGCTCATACAGATAAAAGTAGAACACAGAAAAAAACTTTCTGGCTTGTTTGCAATGAACGCCAGAAACACAGAGATATACTTCCTACACCGCTCTGCATAAGTAAAACGTTCAAAGAACAGTTTGTATGAAGCATTCTGCAACTTTGCTTTTGCCATCCAGTATGAAGCACAAACACACTTTCAGACTTGATGGCAATGAACAGTTTTATTAGCTGAACAATACTCAGTATGAAAGACTGTCAAAGAAAAGCATGCTTTCCACAAACTGCATCTTTGTTCATACAGATATAAGTAGAACACAGAAAACACTTTCTGGCTTGCTTGCAATGAACGCCAGAATCACAGAGATATACTTCCTAAACCTCTCTGCATGAGGAAAACTTTAAAAGAACAGTTTGTATGAAGCATTCTGCAACTTTGCTTTTGCCATCCAGTATGAGGCACAAAAACACTTTCAGGCTTGTTTGCAATGAAAGGCAGAAACAGTTTTATTAGTTTTACAGCACTCAGTATGAAAGACTGTCAAAGAAAAGCATGCTTTCCACAAACTGCATCTTTGTTCATACAGATATAAGTAGAACACAGAAAACACTTTCTGGCTTGCTTGCAATGAACGCCAGAAACACAGAGATATACTTCCTAAACCGCTCTGCATAACGAAAACTTTAAAAGAACAGTTTGTATGAAGCATTCTGCAACTTTGCTTTTGCCATCCAGTATGAAGCACAAAAACACTTTCAGGCTTGTTTTCAAAGAAAGGCAGAAACAGTTTTATTAGTTTTACAGCACTCAGTATGAAAGACTGTCAAAGAAAAGCATGCTTTCCACAATCTCCATCTTTGTTCATACAGATATAAGTAGAACACAGAAAACACTTTCTGGCTTGCTTGCAATGAACGCCAGAAACACAGAGATATACTTCCTAAACCGCTCTGCATAAGTAAAACGTTCAAAGAACAGTTTGTATGAAGCATTCTGCAACTTTGATTTTGCCGTCCAGTATGAAGCACAAAAACACTTTCAGGCTTGTTTGCAAAGAAAGGCAGAAACAGTTTTATTAGTTTTACAGCACTCAGTATGAAAGACTGTCAAAGAAAAGCATGCTTTCCACAAACTGCTTCTTTGTTCATACAGATATAAGTAGAACACAGAAAAAACTTCCTGGATTGTTTGCAATGAACGCCAGAAACACAGAGATATACTTCCTAATCAACTCTGCATAAGGAAAACTTTCAAAGAACAGTTTGTATGAAGAATTCTGCAACTTTGCTTTTGCCATCCAGTATGAAGCACAAAAACACTCTCAGGCTTGATTGCAATAAAAGGCAGAAACAGTTTTATTAGCTGAACAGTACTCAGTATGATAGACTGTCAAAGGAAAGCATGCTTTCCACAAACTGCATCTTTGTTCATACAGATATAAGTAGAACACAGAAAAACACTTTTTGGCTTGTTTGCAATGAACGCCAGAATCACAGAGATATACGTCCTAAACCGCTCTGCATAACAAAAACTTTAAAAGAACAGTTTGTATGAAGCATTCTGCAACTTTGATTTTGCCATCCAGTATGAAGCACAAAAACACTTTCAGGCTTGTTTTCAAAGAAAGGCAGAAACAGTTTTATTAGTTTTACAGCACTCAGTATGAAAGACTGTCAAAGAAAAGCATGCTTTCCACAAACTGCTTCTTTGCTCATACAGATATAAGTAGAACACAGAAAAAACTTTCTGGCTTGTTTGCAATGAATGCCAGAAACACAGAGATATACTTCCTAAACCTCTCTGCATGAGGAAAACTTTCAAAGAACAGTTTGTATGAAGCATTCTGCAGCTTTGCTTTTGCCATCCAGTATGAGGCACAAAAACACTTTCAGGCTTGTTTGCAATGAAAGGCAGAAACAGTTTTATTAGTTTTACAGCACTCAGTATGAAAGACTGTCAAAGAAAAGCATGCTGTCCACAAACTGCATCTTTGTTCATACAGATATAAGTAGAACACAGAAAACACTTTCTGGCTTGCTTGCAATGAACGCCAGAAACACAGAGATATACTTCCTAAACCGCTCTGCATAACGAAAACTTTAAAAGAACTGTTTGTATGAAGCATTCTGCAACTTTGCTTTTGCCATCCAGTATGAAGCACAAAAACACTTTCAGGCTTGTTTTCAA
This sequence comes from Hoplias malabaricus, assembly GCF_029633855.1. Lineage (NCBI taxonomy): Eukaryota > Metazoa > Chordata > Actinopteri > Characiformes > Erythrinidae > Hoplias > Hoplias malabaricus. The sequence goes on along the minus strand of NC_089816.1, from coordinate 17,452,729 downwards.
AGAAAGGCAGAAACAGTTTTATTAGTTTTACAGCACTCAGTATGAAAGACTGTCAAAGAAAAGCATGCTTTCCACAAACTGCTTCTTTGCTCATACAGATATAAGTAGAACACAGAAAAAACTTTCTGGCTTGTTTGCAATGAACGCCAGAAACACAGAGATATACTTCCTAATCGACTCTGCATAAGGAAAACTTTCAAAGAACAGTTTGTATGAAGCATTCTGCAACTTTGCTTTTGCCATCCAGTATGAAGAGCAAAAACACTTTCAGGCTTGTTTGCAATGAAAGGCAGAAACAGTTCTATTAGCTGAACAGTACTCAGTATGAAAGACTGTCAAAGAAAAGCTTGCTTTCCACAAACTGCATCTGTGTTCATACAGATTTAAGTAGAACATAGAAAAACACTTTCTGACTTGTTTGCAATAAACACCAGAAACACAGAGATATACTTCCTAAACCGCTCTGCATAAGTAAAACGTTCAAAGAACAGTTTGTATGAAGCATTCTGCAACTTTGATTTTGCCATCCAGTATGAAGCACAAAAACACTTTCAGGCTTGTTTTCAAAGAAAGGCAGAAACAGTTTTATTAGTTTTACAGCACTCAGTATGAAAGACTGTCAAAGAAAAGCATGCTTTCCACAAACTGCATCTTTGTTCATACAGATATAAGTAGAACACAGAAAAAACTTTCTGGCTTGTTTGCAATGAACGCCAGAAACACAGAGATATACTTCCTAATCCACTCTGCATAAGGAAAACTTTCAAAGAACAGTTTGTATGAAGCATTCTGCAACTTTGCGTTTGCCATCCAGTGTGAAGCACAAACACACTTTCAGGCTTGTTTGCAAAGAAAGAGTTTTATTAGTTGAACAGCACTCAGTATGAAAGACTGTCAAAGAAAAGCTTGCTTTCAGCAGACTGCATCTTTGTTCATACAGATATAAGTAGAACACAGAAAACACTTTCTGGCTTGCTTGCAATGAACGCCAGAATCACAGAGATATACTTCCTAAACCGCTCTGCATGACAAAAACTTTAAAAGAACAGTTTGTATGAAGCATTCTCAACTTTGATTTTGCCATCCAGTATGAAGCACAAAAACACTTTCAGGCTTGTTTTCAAAGAAAGGCAGAAACAGTTTTATTAGTTTTACAGCACTCAGTATGAAAGACTGTCAAAGAAAAGCATGCTTTCCACAAACTGCTTCTTTGCTCATACAGATATAAGTAGAACACAGAAAAAACTTTCTGGCTTGTTTGCAATGAACGCCAGAAACACAGAGATATACTTCCTAAACCTCTCTGCATGAGGAAAACTTTCAAAGAACAGTTTGTATGAAGCATTCTGCAGCTTTGCTTTTGCCATCCAGTATGAGGCACAAAAACACTTTCAGGCTTGTTTGCAATGAAAGGCAGAAACAGTTTTATTAGTTTTACAGCACTCAGTATGAAAGACTGTCAAAGAAAAGCATGCTGTCCACAAACTGCATCTTTGTTCATACAGATATAAGTAGAACACAGAAAACACTTTCTGGCTTGCTTGCAATGAACGCCAGAAACACAGAGATATACTTCCTAAACCGCTCTGCATAACGAAAACTTTAAAAGAACAGTTTGTATGAAGCATTCTGCAACTTTGCTTTTGCCATCCAGTATGAAGCACAAAAACACTTTCAGGCTTGTTTTCAAAGAAAGGCAGAAACAGTTTTATTAGTTTTACAGCACTCAGTATGAAAGACTGTCAAAGAAAAGCATGCTTTCCACAATCTCCATCTTTGTTCATACAGATATAAGTAGAACACAGAAAACACTTTCTGGCTTGCTTGCAATGAACGCCAGAAACACAGAGATATACTTCCTAAACCGCTCTGCATAAGTAAAACGTTCAAAGAACAGTTTGTATGAAGCATTCTGCAACTTTGATTTTGCCGTCCAGTATGAAGCACAAAAACACTTTCAGGCTTGTTTGCAAAGAAAGGCAGAAACAGTTTTATTAGTTTTACAGCACTCAGTATGAAAGACTGTCAAAGAAAAGCATGCTTTCCACAAACTGCTTCTTTGTTCATACAGATATAAGTAGAACACAGAAAAAACTTTCTGGATTGTTTGCAATGAACGCCAGAAACACAGAGATATACTTCCTAATCAACTCTGCATAAGGAAAACTTTCAAAGAACAGTTTGTATGAAGAATTCTGCAACTTTGCTTTTGCCATCCAGTATGAAGCACAAAAACACTTTCAGGCTTGATTGCAATAAAAGGCAGAAACAGTTTTATTAGCTGAACAGTACTCAGTATGATAGACTGTCAAAGGAAAGCATGCTTTCCACAAACTGCATCTTTGTTCATACAGATATAAGTAGAACACAGAAAAACACTTTTTGGCTTGTTTGCAATGAACGCCAGAATCACAGAGATATACGTCCTAAACCGCTCTGCATAACAAAAACTTTAAAAGAACAGTTTGTATGAAGCATTCTGCAACTTTGATTTTGCCATCCAGTATGAAGCACAAAAACACTTTCAGGCTTGTTTTCAAAGAAAGGCAGAAACAGTTTTATTAGTTTTACAGCACTCAGTATGAAAGACTGTCAAAGAAAAGCATGCTTTCCACAAACTGCTTCTTTGCTCATACAGATATAAGTGGAACACAGAAAAAACTTTCTGGCTTGTTTGCAATGAATGCCAGAAACACAGAGATATACTTCCTAAACCTCTCTGCATGAGGAAAACTTTCAAAGAACAGTTTGTATGAAGCATTCTGCAGCTTTGCTTTTGCCATCCAGTATGAGGCACAAAAACACTTTCAGGCTTGTTTGCAATGAAAGGCAGAAACAGTTTTATTAGTTTTACAGCACTCAGTATGAAAGACTGTCAAAGAAAAGCATGCTGTCCACAAACTGCATCTTTGTTCATACAGATATAAGTAGAACACAGAAAACACTTTCTGGCTTGCTTGCAATGAACGCCAGAAACACAGAGATATACTTCCTAAACCGCTCTGCATAACGAAAACTTTAAAAGAACTGTTTGTATGAAGCATTCTGCAACTTTGCTTTTGCCATCCAGTATGAAGCACAAAAACACTTTCAGGCTTGTTTTCAAAGAAAGGCAGAAACAGTTTTATTAGTTTTACAGCACTCAGTATGAAAGACTGTCAAAGAAAAGCATGCTTTCCACAAACTGCTTCTTTGCTCATACAGATATAAGTAGAACACAGAAAAAACTTTCTGGCTTGTTTGCAATGAACGCCAGAAACACAGAGATATACTTCCTAATCGACTCTGCATAAGGAAAACTTTCAAAGAACAGTTTGTATGAAGCATTCTGCAACTTTGCTTTTGCCATCCAGTATGAAGAGCAAAAACACTTTCAGGCTTGTTTGCAATGAAAGGCAGAAACAGTTCTATTAGCTGAACAGTACTCAGTATGAAAGACTGTCAAAGAAAAGCTTGCTTTCCACAAACTGCATCTGTGTTCATACAGATTTAAGTAGAACATAGAAAAACACTTTCTGACTTGTTTGCAATAAACACCAGAAACACAGAGATATACTTCCTAAACCGCTCTGCATAAGTAAAACGTTCAAAGAACAGTTTGTATGAAGCATTCTGCAACTTTGATTTTGCCATCCAGTATGAAGCACAAAAACACTTTCAGGCTTGTTTTCAAAGAAAGGCAGAAACAGTTTTATTAGTTTTACAGCACTCAGTATGAAAGACTGTCAAAGAAAAGCATGCTTTCCACAAACTGCATCTTTGTTCATACAGATATAAGTAGAACACAGAAAAAACTTTCTGGCTTGTTTGCAATGAACGCCAGAAACACAGAGATATACTTCCTAATCCACTCTGCATAAGGAAAACTTTCAAAGAACAGTTTGTATGAAGCATTCTGCAACTTTGCGTTTGCCATCCAGTATGAAGCACAAACACACTTTCAGGCTTGTTTGCAAAGAAAGAGTTTTATTAGTTGAACAGCACTCAGTATGAAAGACTGTCAAAGAAAAGCTTGCTTTCAGCAGACTGCATCTTTGTTCATACAGATATAAGTAGAACACAGAAAACACTTTCTGACTTGTTTGCAATGAACGCCAGAAACACAGAGATATACTTCCTAAACCTCTCTGCATGAGGAAAACTTTCAAAGAACAGTTTGTATGAAGCATTCTGCAGCTTTGCTTTTGCCATCCAGTATGAGGCACAAAAACACTTTCAGGCTTGTTTGCAATGAAAGGCAGAAACAGTTTTATTAGTTTTACAGCACTCAGTATGAAAGACTGTCAAAGAAAAGCATGCTGTCCACAAACTGCATCTTTGTTCATACAGATATAAGTAGAACACAGAAAACACTTTCTGGCTTGCTTGCAATGAACGCCAGAAACACAGAGATATACGTCCTAAACCGCTCTGCATAACGAAAACTTTAAAAGAACAGTTTGTATGAAGCATTCTGCAACTTTGCTTTTGCCATCCAGTATGAAGCACAAAAACACTTTCAGGCTTGTTTTCAAAGAAAGGCAGAAACAGTTTTATTAGTTTTACAGCACTCAGTATGAAAGACTGTCAAAGAAAAGCATGCTTTCCACAATCTGCATCTTTGTTCATACAGATATAAGTAGAACACAGAAAACACTTTCTGGCTTGCTTGCAATGAACGCCAGAAACACAGAGATATACTTCCTAAACCGCTCTGCATAAGTAAAACGTTCAAAGAACAGTTTGTATGAAGCATTCTGCAACTTTGATTTTGCCGTCCAGTATGAAGCACAAAAACACTTTCAGGCTTGTTTGCAAAGAAAGGCAGAAACAGTTTTATTAGTTTTACAGCACTCAGTATGAAAGACTGTCAAAGAAAAGCATGCTTTCCACAAACTGCTTCTTTGTTCATACAGATATAAGTAGAACACAGAAAAAACTTTCTGGATTGTTTGCAATGAACGCCAGAAACACAGAGATATACTTCCTAATCAACTCTGCATAAGGAAAACTTTCAAAGAACAGTTTGTATGAAGAATTCTGCAACTTTGCTTTTGCCGTCCAGTATGAAGCACAAAAACACTTTCAGGCTTGATTGCAATAAAAGGCAGAAACAGTTTTATTAGCTGAACAGTACTCAGTATGATAGACTGTCAAAGGAAAGCATGCTTTCCACAAACTGCATCTTTGTTCATACAGATATAAGTAGAACACAGAAAAACACTTTTTGGCTTGTTTGCAATGAACGCCAGAATCACAGAGATATACGTCCTAAACCGCTCTGCATAACAAAAACTTTAAAAGAACAGTTTGTATGAAGCATTCTGCAACTTTGATTTTGCCATCCAGTATGAAGCACAAAAACACTTTCAGGCTTGTTTTCAAAGAAAGGCAGAAACAGTTTTATTAGTTTTACAGCACTCAGTATGAAAGACTGTCAAAGAAAAGCATGCTTTCCACAAACTGCTTCTTTGCTCATACAGATATAAGTAGAACACAGAAAAAACTTTCTGGCTTGTTTGCAATGAACGCCAGAAACACAGAGATATACTTCCTAAACCTCTCTGCATGAGGAAAACTTTCAAAGAACAGTTTGTATGAAGCATTCTGCAGCTTTGCTTTTGCCATCCAGTATGAGGCACAAAAACACTTTCAGGCTTGTTTGCAATGAAAGGCAGAAACAGTTTTATTAGTTTTACAGCACTCAGTATGAAAGACTGTCAAAGAAAAGCATGCTGTCCACAAACTGCATCTTTGTTCATACAGATATAAGTAGAACACAGAAAACACTTTCTGGCTTGCTTGCAATGAACGCCAGAAACACAGAGATATACTTCCTAAACCGCTCTGCATAACGAAAACTTTAAAAGAACAGTTTGTATGAAGCATTCTGCAACTTTGCTTTTGCCATCCAGTATGAAGCACAAAAACACTTTCAGGCTTGTTTTCAAAGAAAGGCAGAAACAGTTTTATTAGTTTTACAGCACTCAGTATGAAAGACTGTCAAAGAAAAGCTTGCTTTCCACAAACTGCATCTGTGTTCATACAGATTTAAGTAGAACATAGAAAAACACTTTCTGACTTGTTTGCAATAAACACCAGAAACACAGAGATATACTTCCTAAACCGCTCTGCATAAGTAAAACGTTCAAAGAACAGTTTGTATGAAGCATTCTGCAACTTTGCTTTTGCCATCCAGTATGAAGCACAAAAACACTTTCAGGCTTGTTTTCAAAGAAAGGCAGAAACAGTTTTATTAGTTTTACAGCACTCAGTATGAAAGACTGTCAAAGAAAAGCATGCTTTCCACAAACTGCATCTTTGTTCATACAGATATAAGTAGAACACAGAAAAAACTTTCTGGCTTGTTTGCAATGAACGCCAGAAACACAGAGATATACTTCCTAATCGACTCTGCATAAGGAAAACTTTCAAAGAACAGTTTGTATGAAGCATTCTGCAACTTTGCGTTTGCCATCCAGTATGAAGCACAAACACACTTTCAGGCTTGTTTGCAAAGAAAGAGTTTTATTAGTTGAACAGCACTCAGTATGAAAGACTGTCAAAGAAAAGCTTGCTTTCAGCAGACTGCATCTTTGTTCATACAGATATAAGTAGAACACAGAAAACACTTTCTGGCTTGCTTGCAATGAACGCCAGAATCACAGAGATATACTTCCTAAACCGCTCTGCATGACAAAAACTTTAAAAGAACAGTTTGTATGAAGCATTCTCAACTTTGATTTTGCCATCCAGTATGAAGCACAAAAACACTTTCAGGCTTGTTTTCAAAGAAAGGCAGAAACAGTTTTATTAGTTTTACAGCACTCAGTATTAAAGACTGTCAAAGAAAAGCATGCTTTCCATAAACTGCTTCTTTGCTCATACAGATATAAGTAGAACACAGAAAAAAACTTTCTGGCTTGTTTGCAATGAACGCCAGAAACACAGAGATATACTTCCTAATCAACTCTGCATAAGGAAAACTTTCAAAGAACAGTTTGTATGAAGCATTCTGCAGCTTTGCTTTTGCCATCCAGTATGAAGAGCAAAAATACTTTCAGGCTTGCTTGCAATGAAAGGCAGAAACAGTTTTATTAGCTGAACAGTACTCAGTATGAAAGACTGTCAAAGAAAGGCATGCTTTCCACAAATTGCTTCTTTGCTCATACAGATATAAGTAGAACACAGAAAAAACTTTCTGGCTTGTTTGCAATGAACGCCAGAAACACAGAGATATACTTCCTAATCGACTCTGCATAACAAAAACTTTCAAAGAACAGTTTGTATGAAGCATTCTGCAACTTTGCTTTTGCCATCCAGTATGAAGAGCAAAAACACTTTCAGGCTTGTTTGCAATGAAAGGCAGAAACAGTTTTATTAGCTGAACAGTACTCAGTATGAAAGACTGTCAAAGAAAAGCTTGCTTTCCACAAACTGCATCTGTGTTCATACAGATATAAGTAGAACATAGAAAAACACTTTCTGTCTTGCTTGCAATAAACACCAGAAACACAGAGATATACTTCCTAAACCGCTCTGCATAAGGAAAACGTTCAAAGAACAGTTTGTATGAAGCATTCTGCAACTTTGCTTTTGCCATCCAGTATGAAGCACAAAAACACTTTCAGGCTTGCATGCAAAGAAAGAGTTTTATTAGTTGAACAGCACTCAGTATGAAAGACTGTCAAAGAAAAGCTTGCTTTCAGCAGACTGCATCTTTGTTCATACAGATAAAAGTAGAACACAGAAAAAAACTTTCTGGCTTGTTTGCAATGAACGCCAGAAACACAGAGATATACTTCCTAAATCGCTCTGCATAAGTAAAACGTTCAAAGAACAGTTTGTATGAAGCATTCTGCAACTTTGCTTTTGCCATCCAGTATGAAGCACAAACACACTTTCAGGCTTGATGGCAATGAACAGTTTTATTAGCTGAACAATACTCAGTATGAAAGACTGTCAAAGAAAAGCATGCTTTCCACAAACTGCATCTTTCTTCATAAAGATATAAGTAGAACACAGAAAAACACTTTCTAGCTTGTTTGCAATGAACGCCAGAAACACAGAGATATACTTCCTAAACCGCTCTGCATGAGGAGAACTTTCAAAGAACAGTTTGTATGAAGCATTCTGCAACTTTGTTTTTGCCATCCAGTATGAAGCACAAAAACACTTTCAGGCTTGTTTTCAAAGAAAGGCAGAAACAGTTTTATTAGTTTTACAGCAATCAGTATGAAAGACTGTCAAAGAAAAGCATGCTTTCCACAAACTGCTTCTTTGTTCATACAGATATAAGTAGAACACAGAAAAACACTTTCTGGCTTGTTTGCAATAAACACCAGAAACACAGAGATATACTTCCTAAACCGCTCTGCATGAGGAAAACTTTCAATGAACAGTTTGTATGAAGCATTCTGCAACTTTGATTTTGCCATCCAGTATGAAGCACAAAAACACTTTCAGGCTTGTTTTCAAAGAAAGGCAGAAACAGTTTTATTAGTTTTACAGCACTCAGTTTGAAAGACTGTCAAAGAAAAGCATGCTTTCCACAAACTGCTTCTTTGTTCATACAGATATAAGTAGAACACAGAAAAAACTTTCTGGCTTGTTTGCAATGAACGCCAGAAACACAGAGATATACTTCCTAAACCTCTCTGCATGAGGAAAACTTTCAAAGAACAGTTTGTATGAAGCATTCTGCAACTTTGCTTTTGCCATCCAGTATGAGGCACAAAAACACTTTCAGGCTTGTTTGCAATGAAAGGCAGAATCAGTTTTATTAGTTTTACAGCACTCAGTATGAAAGACTGTCAAAGAAAAGCTTGCTTTCCACAAACTGCATCGTTGTTCATACAGATATAAGTAGAACACAGAAAACACTTTCTGGCTTGCTTGCAATGAACGCCAGAAACACAGAGATATACTTCCTAAACCGCTCTGCATAACAAAAACTTTAAAAGAACAGTTTGTATGAAGCATTCTGCAACTTTGCTTTTGCCATCCAGTATGAAGCACAAAAACACTTTCAGGCTTGTTTTCAAAGAAAGGCAGAAACAGTTTTATTAGTTTTACAGCACTCAGTATGAAAGACTGTCAAAGAAAAGCATGCTTTCCACAAACTGCTTCTTTGTTCATACAGATATAAGTAGAACACAGAAAAAACTTTCTGGCTTGTTTGCAATGAACGCCAGAAACACAGAGATATACTTCCTAAACCTCTCTGCATGAGGAAAACTTTCAAAGAACAGTTTGTATGAAGCATTCTGCAACTTTGCTTTTGCCATCCAGTATGAAGCACAAAAACACTTTCAGGCTTGTTTTCAAAGAAAGGCAGAAACAGTTTTATTAGTTTTACAGCACTCAGTATGAAAGACTGTCAAAGAAAAGCATGCTTTCCACAAACTGCTTCTTTGTTCATACAGATATAAGTAGAACACAGAAAAAACTTTCTGGCTTGTTTGCAATGAACGCCAGAAACACAGAGATATACTTCCTAATCCACTCTGCATAAGGAAAACTTTCAAAGAACAGTTTGTATGAAGCATTCTGCAACTTTGCGTTTGCCATCCAGTATGAAGAGCAAAAACACTTTCAGGCTTGTTTGCAATGAAAGGCAGAAACAGTTTTATTAGCTGAACAGTACTCAGTATGAAAGACTGTCAAAGAAAAGCTTGCTTTCCACAAACTGCATCTGTGTTCATACAGATATAAGTAGAACATAGAAAAACACTTTCTGGCTTGCTTGCAATAAACACCAGAAACACAGAGATATACTTCCTAAACCGCTCTGCATGAGGAAAGCTTTCAATGAACAGTTTGTATGAAGCATTCTGCAACTTTGCTTTTGCCATCCAGTATGAAGCACAAAAACACTTTCAGGCTTGCATGCAAAGAAAGAGTTGTATTAGTTGAACAGCACTCAGTATGAAAGACTGTCAAAGAAAAGCTTGCTTTCAGCAGACTGCATCTTTGTTCATACAGATAAAAGTAGAACACAGAAAAAAACTTTCTGGCTTGTTTGCAATGAACGCCAGAAACACAGAGATATACTTCCTAAACCGCTCTGCATAAGTAAAACGTTCAAAGAACAGTTTGTATGATGCATTCTGCAACTTTGCTTTTGCCATCCAGTATGAAGCACAAACACACTTTCAGGCTTGATGGCAATGAACAGTTTTATTAGCTGAACAATACTCAGTATTAAAGACTGTCAAAGAAAAGCATGCTTTCCACAAACTACATCTTTCTTCATAAAGATATAAGTAGAACACAGAAAAACACTTTCTAGCTTGTTTGCAATGAACGCCAGAAACACAGAGATATACTTCCTAAACCGCTCTGCATGAGGAGAACTTTCAAAGAACAGTTTGTATGAAGCATTCTGCAACTTTGCTTTTGCCATCCAGTATGAAGCACAAAAACACTTTCAGGCTTGTTTTCAAAGAAAGGCAGAAACAGTTTTATTAGTTTTACAGCACTCAGTATGAAAGACTGTCAAAGAAAAGCATGCTTTCCACAAACTGCATCTTTGTTCAAACAGATATAAGTAGAACACAGAAAAACACTTTCTGGGTTGTTTGCAATGAACGCCAGAAACACAGAGATGTACTTCCTAAACCGCTCTGCAGTAGGAAAACTTTCAAAGAACAGTTTGTATGAAGCATTCTGCAACTTTGATTTTGCCATCCAGTATGAAGCACAAAAACACTCTGAGGCTTGATTGCAATGAAAGGCAGAAACAGTTTTATTAGCTGAACAGTACTCAGTATGAAAGACTGTCAAAGAAAAGCATGCTTTCCACAAACTGCATCTTTCTTCATACAGATATATGTAGAACACAGAAAAACACTTTCCGGCTTGTTTGCAATAAACACCAGAAGCACAGAGATATACTTCCTAAACCGCTCTGCATAAGGAAAACTTTTACAGAACAGTTTGTATGAAGCATTCTGCAACTTTGCTTTTGCCATCCAGTATGAAGCACAAAAACACTTTCAGGCTTGTTTGCAAACAAAGGCAGAAACAGTTTTATTAGTTGAACAGCACTCAGTATAAAAGACTGTCAAAGAAAAGCATGCTTTCCACAAACTGCATCTTTGTTCATACAGATATAAGTAGAACACAGAAAAACACTTTCTGGCTTGTTTGCAATGAACGCCAGAAACACAGAGATATACTTCCTAAACCGTTCTGCATGGTGAAAACTTTCAAAGAACAGTTTGTATGAAGCATTCTGCAACTTTGCTTTTGCCATCGAGTATGAAGCACAAAAACACTTTCAGGCTTCTTTGCAATGAAAGGCAGAAACAGTTTTATTAATTGAACAGTACTCAGTATAAAAGACTGTCAAAGAAAAGCTTGCTTTCCACAAACTGCATCGTAGTTCATACAGATATAAGTAGAACATAGAAAAACACTTTCTGACTTGTTTGCAATAAACACCAGAAACACAGAGATATACTTCCTAAACTGCTCTGCATGAGGAAAACGTTCAAAGAACAGTTTGTATGAAGCATTCTGCAACTTTGCTTTTGCCATCCAGTATGAAGCACAAACACACTTTCAGGCTTGATGGCAATGAACAGTTTTATTAGCTGAACAATACTCAGTATGAAAGACTGTCAAAGAAAAGCATGCTTTCCACAAACTGCATCTTTCTTCATAAAGATATAAGTAGAACACAGAAAAAACTTTCTGGCTTGTTTGCAATGAACGCCAGAAACACATAGATATACTTCCTAAACCACTCTGCATGAGGAAAACTTTCAAAGAACAGTTTGTATGAAGCATTCTGCAACTTTGCTTTTGCCATCCAGTATGAGGCACAAAAACACTTTCAGGCTTGTTTTCAAAGAAAGGCAGAAACAGTTTTATTAGTTTTACAGCACTCAGTATGAAAGACTGTCAAAGAAAAGCATGCTTTCCACAAACTGCTTCTTTGTTCATACAGATATAAGTAGAACACAGAAAAACACTTTCTGGCTTGTTTGCAATAAACACCAGAAACACAGAGATATACTTCCTAAACCGCTCTGCATGAGGAAAACTTTCAATGAACAGTTTATATGAAGCATTCTGCAACTTTGATTTTGCCATCCAGTATGAAGCACAAAAACACTTTCAGGCTTGTTTTCAAAGAAAGGCAGAAACAGTTTTATTAGTTTTACAGCACTCAGTATGAAAGACTGTCAAAGAAAAGCATGCTTTCCACAAACTGCATCTTTCTTAATAAAGGTATAAGTAGAACACAGAAAAACACTTTCTAGCTTGTTTGCAATGAACGCCAGAAAAACAGAGACATACTTCCTAAACCGCTCTGCCTGAGGAGAACTTTCAAAGAACAGTTTGTATGAAGCATTCTGCAACTTTGCTTTTGCCATCCAGTATGAAGCACAAAAACACTTTCAGGCTTGTTTTCAAAGAAAGGCAGAAACAGTTTTATTAGTTTTACAGCACTCAGTATGAAAGACTGTCAAAGAAAAGCATGCTTTCCACAAACTGCTTCTTTGTTCATACAGATATAAGTAGAACACAGAAAAACACTTTCTGGCTTGTTTGCAATAAACACCAGAAACACAGAGATATACTTCCTAAACCGCTCTGCATGAGGAAAACTTTCAATGAACAGTTTATATGAAGCATTCTGCAACTTTGATTTTGCCATCCAGTATGAAGCACAAAAACACTTTCAGGCTTGTTTTCAAAGAAAGGCAGAAACAGTTTTATTAGTTTTACAGCACTCAGTATGAAAGACTGTCAAAGAAAAGCATGCTTTCCACAAACTGCTTCTTTGTTCATACAGATATAAGTAGAACACAGAAAAAACTTTCTGGCTTGTTTGCAATGAACGCCAGAAACACAGAGATATACTTCCTAAACCACTCTGCATGAGGAAAACTTTCAAAGAACAGTTTGTATGAAGCATTCTGCAACTTTGCTTTTGCCATCCAGTATGAGGCACAAAAACACTTTCAGGCTTGTTTTCAAAGAAAGGCAGAAACAGTTTTATTAGTTTTACAGCACTCAGTATGAAAGACTGTCAAAGAAAAGCATGCTTTCCACAAACTGCATCTTTCTTAATAAAGGTATAAGTAGAACACAGAAAAACACTTTCTAGCTTGTTTGCAATGAACGCCAGAAAAACAGAGACATACTTCCTAAACCGCTCTGCATGAGGAGTACTTTCAAAGAACAGTTTGTATGAAGCATTCTGCAACTTTGCTTTTGCCATCCAGTATGAAGCACAAAAACACTTTCAGGCTTGTTTTCAAAGAAAGGCAGAAACAGTTTTATTAGTTTTACAGCACTCAGTATGAAAGACTGTCAAAGAAAAGCATGCTTTCCACAAACTGCATCTTTCTTCATACAGATATATGTAGAACACAGAAAAACACTTTCCGGCTTGTTTGCAATAAACACCAGAAACACAGAGATATACTTCCTAAACCGCTCTGCATAAGGAAAACTTTTAAAGAACAGTTTGTATGAAGCATTCTGCAACTTTGCTTTTGCCATCCAGTATGAAGCACAAAAACACTTTCAGGCTTGTTTGCAAACAAAGGCAGAAACAGTTTTATTAGTTGAACAGCACTCAATATAAAAGACTGTCAAAGAAAAGCATGCTTTCCACAAACTGCATCTTTGTTCATACAGATATAAGTAGAACACAGAAAAACACTTTCTGGCTTGTTTGCAATGAACGCCAGAAACACAGAGATATACTTCCTAAACCGCTCTGCATGAGGAAAACGTTCAAAGAACAGTTTGTATGAAGCATTCTGCAACTTTGCTTTTGCCATCCAGTATGAAGCACAAACACACTTTCAGGCTTGATGGCAATGAACAGTTTTATTAGCTGAACAATACTCAGTATGAAAGACTGTCAAAGAAAAGCATGCTTTCCACAAACTGCATCTTTCTTCATAAAGATATAAGTAGAACACAGAAAAACACTTTCTAGCTTGTTTGCAATGAACGCCAGAAACACAGAGATATACTTCCTAAACCGCTCTACATAAGGAAAACTTTCAATGAACAGTTTGTATGAAGCATTCTGCAACTTTGCTTTTGCCATCCAGTATGAAGCACAAAAACACTTTCAGGCTTGTTTTCAAAGAAAGGCAGAAACAGTTTTATTAGTTTTACAGCACTCAGTATGAAAGACTGTCAAAGAAAAGCATGCTTTCCACAAACTGCTTCTTTGTTCATACAGATATAAGTAGAACACAGAAAAACACTTTCTGGCTTGTTTGCAATAAACACCAGAAACACAGAGATATACTTCCTAAACCGCTCTGCATGAGGAAAACTTTCAATGAACAGTTTATATGAAGCATTCTGCAACTTTGATTTTGCCATCCAGTATGAGGCACAAAAACACTTTCAGGCTTGTTTGCAATGAAAGGCAGAAACAGTTTTATTAGTTTTACAGCACTCAGTATGAAAGACTGTCAAAGAAAAGCATGCTTTCCACAAACTGCATCTTTGTTCATACAGATATAAGTAGAACACAGAAAACACTTTCTGGCTTGCTTGCAATGAACGCCAGAAACACCGAGATATACTTCCTAAACCGCTCTGCATGACAAAAACTTTCAAAGAACAGTTTGTATGAAGCATTCTGCAACTTTGCTTTTGCCATCCAGTATGAAGCACAAAAACACTTTCAGGCTTGTTTTCAAAGAAAGGCAGAAACAGTTTTATTAGTTTTACAGCACTCAGTATGAAAGACTGTCAAAGAAAAGCATGCTTTCCACAAACTGCTTCTTTGCTCATACAGATATAAGTAGAACACAGAAAAAACTTTCTGGCTTGTTTGCAATGAACGCTAGAAACACAGAGATATACTTCCTAATCCACTCTGCATGAGGAAAACTTTCAAAGAACAGTTTGTATGAAGCATTCTGCAACTTTGCTTTTGCCATCCAGTATGAAGCACAAACACACTTTCAGGCTTGATGGCAATGAACAGTTTTATTAGCTGAACAATACTCAGTATGAAAGACTGTCAAAGAAAAGCATGCTTTCCACAAACTGCATCTTTCTTCATAAAGATATAAGTAGAACACAGAAAAACACTTTCTAGCTTGTTTGCAATGAACGCCAGAAACACAGAGATATACTTCCTAAACCGCTCTACATAAGGAAAACTTTCAATGAACAGTTTGTATGAAGCATTCTGCAACTTTGCTTTTGCCATCCAGTATGAAGCACAAAAACACTTTCAGGCTTGTTTTCAAAGAAAGGCAGAAACAGTTTTATTAGTTTTACAGCACTCAGTATGAAAGACTGTCAAAGAAAAGCATGCTTTCCACAAACTGCTTCTTTGTTCATACAGATATAAGTAGAACACAGAAAAACACTTTCTGGGTTGTTTGCAATGAACGCCAGAAACACAGAGATATACTTCCTAAACCGCTCTGCATGAGGAAAACTTTCAATGAACAGTTTATATGAAGCATTCTGCAACTTTGATTTTGCCATCCAGTATGAAGCACAAAAACACTTTCAGGCTTGTTTTCAAAGAAAGGCAGAAACAGTTTTATTAGTTTTACAGCACTCAGTTTGAAAGACTGTCAAAGAACAGCATGCTTTCCACAAACTGCTTCTTTGTTCATACAGATATAAGTAGAACACAGAAAAAACTTTGTGGCTTGTTTGCAATGAACGCCAGAAACACAGAGATATGCTTCCTAAACCTCTCTGCATGAGGAAAACTTTCAAAGAACAGTTTGTATGAAGCATTCTGCAACTTTGCTTTTGCCATCCAGTATGAGGCACAAAAACACTTTCAGGCTTGTTTGCAATGAAAGGCAGAAACAGTTTTATTAGTTTTACAGCACTCAGTATGAAAGACTGTCAAAGAAAAGCATGCTTTCCACAAACTGCATCTTTGTTCATACAGATATAAGTAGAACACAGAAAACACTTTCTGGCTTGCTTGCAATGAACGCCAGAAACACCGAGATATACTTCCTAAACCGCTCTGCATAACAAAAACTTTCAAAGAACAGTTTGTATGAAGCATTCTGCAACTTTGCTTTTGCCATCCAGTATGAAGCACAAAAACACTTTCAGGCTTGTTTTCAAAGAAAGGCAGAAACAGTTTTATTAGTTTTACAGCACTCAGTATGAAAGACTGTCAAAGAAAAGCATGCTTTCCACAAACTGCTTCTTTGCTCATACAGATATAAGTAGAACACAGAAAAAACTTTCTGGCTTGTTTGCAATGAACGCTAGAAACACAGAGATATACTTCCTAATCCACTCTGCATAAGGAAAACTTTCAAAGAACAGTTTGTATGAAGCATTCTGCAACTTTGCTTTTGCCATCCAGTATGAAGAGCAAGAACACTTTCAGGCTTGATGGCAATGAACAGTTTAATTAGCTGAACAATACTCAGTATGAAAGACTGTCAAAGAAAAGCATGCTTTCCACAAACTGCATCTTTCTTAATAAAGGTATAAGTAGAACACAGAAAAACACTTTCTAGCTTGTTTGCAATGAACGCCAGAAAAACAGAGACATACTTCCTAAACCGCTCTGCATGAGGAGAACTTTCAAAGAACAGTTTGTATGAAGCATTCTGCAACTTTGCTTTTGCCATCCAGTATGAAGCACAAAAACACTTTCAGGCTTGTTTTCAAAGAAAGGCAGAAACAGTTTTATTAGTTTTACAGCACTCAGTATGAAAGACTGTCAAAGAAAAGCATGCTTTCCACAAACTGCATCTTTGTTCAAACAGATATAAGTAGAACACAGAAAAACACTTTCTGGGTTGTTTGCAATGAACGCCAGAAACACAGAGATGTACTTCCTAAACCGCTCTGCAGTAGGAAAACTTTCAAAGAACAGTTTGTATGAAGCATTCTGCAACTTTGATTTTGCCATCCAGTATGAAGCACAAAAACACTCTGAGGCTTGATTGCAATGAAAGGCAGAAACAGTTTTATTAGCTGAACAGTACTCAGTATGAAAGACTGTCAAAGAAAAGCATGCTTTCCACAAACTGCATCTTTCTTCATACAGATATATGTAGAACACAGAAAAACACTTTCCGGCTTGTTTGCAATAAACACCAGAAACACAGAGATATACTTCCTAAACCGCTCTGCATAAGGAAAACTTTTACAGAACAGTTTGTATGAAGCATTCTGCAACTTTGCTTTTGCCATCCAGTATGAAGCACAAAAACACTTTCAGGCTTGTTTGCAAACAAAGGCAGAAACAGTTTTATTAATTGAACAGCACTCAGTATAAAAGACTGTCAAAGAAAAGCATGCTTTCCACAAACTGCATCTTTGTTCATACAGATATAAGTAGAACACAGAAAAACACTTTCTGGCTTGTTTGCAATGAACGCCAGAAACACAGAGATATACTTCCTAAACCGCTCTGCATAACGAGAACTTTAAAAGAACAGTTTGTATGAAGCATTCTGCAACTTTGCTTTTGCCATCCAGTATGAAGCACAAAAACACTTTCAGGCTTGTTTTCAAAGAAAGGCAGAAACAGTTTTATTAGTTTTACAGCACTCAGTATGAAAGACTGTCAAAGAAAAGCATGCTTTCCACAAACTGCTTCTTTGCTCATACAGATATAAGTAGAACACAGAAAAAACTTTCTGGCTTGTTTGCAATGAACGCCAGAAACACAGAGATATACTTCCTAAACCGCTCTGCATAACAAAAACTTTAAAAGAACAGTTTGTATGAAGCATTCTGCAACTTTGCTTTTGCCATCCAGTATGAAGCACAAAAACACTTTCAGGCTTGTTTTCAAAGAAAGGCAGAAACAGTTTTATTAGTTTTACAGCACTCAGTATGAAAGACTGTCAAAGAAAAGCATGCTTTCCACAAACTGCTTCTTTGCTCATACAGATATAAGTAGAACACAGAAAAAACTTTCTGGCTTGTTTGCAATGAACGCTAGAAACACAGAGATATACTTCCTAATCCACTCTGCATAAGGAAAACTTTCAAAGAACAGTTTGTATGAAGCATTCTCCAACTTTGCTTTTGCCATCCAGTATGAAGAGCAAGAACACTTTCAGGCTTGATGGCAATGAACAGTTTAATTAGCTGAACAATACTCAGTATGAAAGACTGTCAAAGAAAAGCATGCTTTCCACAAACTGCATCATTCTTAATAAAGGTATAAGTAGAACACAGAAAAACACTTTCTAGCTTGTTTGCAATGAACGCCAGAAAAACAGAGACATACTTCCTAAACCGCTCTGCATGAGGAGAACTTTCAAAGAACAGTTTGTATGAAGCATTCTGCAACTTTGCTTTTGCCATCCAGTATGAAGCACAAAAACACTTTCAGGCTTGTTTTCAAAGAAAGGCAGAAACAGTTTTATTAGTTTTACAGCACTCAGTATGAAAGACTGTCAAAGAAAAGCATGCTTTCCACAAACTGCATCTTTGTTCAAACAGATATAAGTAGAACACAGAAAAACACTTTCTGGGTTGTTTGCAATGAACGCCAGAAACACAGAGATGTACTTCCTAAACCGCTCTGCAGTAGGAAAACTTTCAAAGAACAGTTTGTATGAAGCATTCTGCAACTTTGATTTTGCCATCCAGTATGAAGCACAAAAACACTCTGAGGCTTGATTGCAATGAAAGGCAGAAACAGTTTTATTAGCTGAACAGTACTCAGTATGAAAGACTGTCAAAGAAAAGCATGCTTTCCACAAACTGCATCTTTCTTCATACAGATATATGTAGAACACAGAAAAACACTTTCCGGCTTGTTTGCAATAAACACCAGAAACACAGAGATATACTTCCTAAACCGCTCTGCATAAGGAAAACTTTTACAGAACAGTTTGTTTGAAGCATTCTGCAACTTTGCTTTTGCCATCCAGTATGAAGCACAAAAACACTTTCAGGCTTGTTTGCAAACAAAGTCAGAAACAGTTTTATTAATTGAACAGCACTCAGTATAAAAGACTGTCAAAGAAAAGCATGCTTTCCACAAACTGCATCTTTGTTCATACAGATATAAGTAGAACACAGAAAAACACTTTCTGGCTTGTTTGCAATGAACGCCAGAAACACAGAGATATACTTCCTAAACCGCTCTGCATGGGGAAAACTTTCAAAGAACAGTTTGTATAAAGCATTCTGCAACTTTGCTTTTGCCATCCAGTATGAGGCACAAAAACACTTTCAGGCTTGTTTGCAATGAAAGGCAGAAACAGTTTTATTAGTTTTACAGCACTCAGTATGAAAGACTGTCAAAGAAAAGCATGCTTTCCACAAACTGCATCTTTGTTCATACAGATATAAGTAGAACACAGAAAACACTTTCTGGCTTGCTTGCAATGAACGCCAGAAACACCGAGATATACTTCCTAAACCGCTCTGCATAACAAAAACTTTAAAAGAACAGTTTGTATGAAGCATTCTGCAACTTTGCTTTTGCCATCCAGTATGAAGCACAAAAACACTTTCAGGCTTGTTTTCAAAGAAAGGCAGAAACAGTTTTATTAGTTATACAGCACTCAGTATGAAAGACTGTCAAAGAAAAGCATGCTTTCCACAAACTGCTTCTTTGCTCATACAGATATAAGTAGAACACAGAAAAAACTTTCTGGCTTGTTTGCAATGAACGCTAGAAACACAGAGATATACTTCCTAATCCACTCTGCATAAGGAAAACTTTCAAAGAACAGTTTGTATGAAGCATTCTGCAACTTTGCTTTTGCCATCCAGTATGAAGAGCAAGAACACTTTCAGGCTTGATGGCAATGAACAGTTTAATTAGCTGAACAATACTCAGTATGAAAGACTGTCAAAGAAAAGCATGCTTTCCACAAACTGCATCATTCTTAATAAAGGTGTAAGTAGAACACAGAAAAACACTTTCTAGCTTGTTTGCAATGAACGCCAGAAAAACAGAGACATACTTCCTAAACCGCTCTGCATGAGGAGAACTTTCAAAGAACAGTTTGTATGAAGCATTCTGCAACTTTGCTTTTGCCATCCAGTATGAAGCACAAAAACACTTTCAGGCTTGTTTTCAAAGAAAGGCAGAAACAGTTTTATTAGTTTTACAGCACTCAGTATGAAAGACTGTCAAAGAAAAGCATGCTTTCCACAAACTGCATCTTTGTTCAAACAGATATAAGTAGAACACAGAAAAACACTTTCTGGGTTGTTTGCAATGAACGCCAGAAACACAGAGATGTACTTCCTAAACCGCTCTGCAGTAGGAAAACTTTCAAAGAACAGTTTGTATGAAGCATTCTGCAACTTTGATTTTGCCATCCAGTATGAAGCACAAAAACACTCTGAGGCTTGATTGCAATGAAAGGCAGAAACAGTTTTATTAGCTGAACAGTACTCAGTATGAAAGACTGTCAAAGAAAAGCATGCTTTCCACAAACTGCATCTTTCTTCATACAGATATATGTAGAACACAGAAAAACACTTTCCGGCTTGTTTGCAATAAACACCAGAAACACAGAGATATACTTCCTAAACCGCTCTGCATAAGGAAAACTTTTACAGAACAGTTTGTATGAAGCATTCTGCAACTTTGCTTTTGCCATCCAGTATGAAGCACAAAAACACTTTCAGGCTTGTTTGCAAACAAAGGCAGAAACAGTTTTATTAATTGAACAGCACTCAGTATAAAAGACTGTCAAAGAAAAGCATGCTTTCCACAAACTGCATCTTTGTTCATACAGATATAAGTAGAACACAGAAAAACACTTTCTGGCTTGTTTGCAATGAACGCCAGAAACACAGAGATATACTTCCTAAACCGCTCTGCATAACGAGAACTTTAAAAGAACAGTTTGTATGAAGCATTCTGCAACTTTGCTTTTGCCATCCAGTATGAAGCACAAAAACACTTTCAGGCTTGTTTTCAAAGAAAGGCAGAAACAGTTTTATTAGTTTTACAGCACTCAGTATGAAAGACTGTCAAAGAAAAGCATGCTTTCCACAAACTGCTTCTTTGCTCATACAGATATAAGTAGAACACAGAAAAAACTTTCTGGCTTGTTTGCAATGAACGCCAGAAACACAGAGATATACTTCCTAAACCGCTCTGCATAACAAAAACTTTAAAAGAACAGTTTGTATGAAGCATTCTGCAACTTTGCTTTTGCCATCCAGTATGAAGCACAAAAACACTTTCAGGCTTGTTTTCAAAGAAAGGCAGACACAGTTTTATTAGTTATACAGCACTCAGTATGAAAGACTGTCAAAGAAAAGCATGCTTTCCACAAACTGCTTCTTTGCTCATACAGATATAAGTAGAACACAGAAAAAACTTTCTGGCTTGTTTGCAATGAACGCTAGAAACACAGAGATATACTTCCTAATCCACTCTGCATAAGGAAAACTTTCAAAGAACAGTTTGTATGAAGCATTCTGCAACTTTGCTTTTGCCATCCAGTATGAAGAGCAAGAACACTTTCAGGCTTGATGGCAATGAACAGTTTAATTAGCTGAACAATACTCAGTATGAAAGACTGTCAAAGAAAAGCATGCTTTCCACAAACTGCATCATTCTTAATAAAGGTATAAGTAGAACACAGAAAAACACTTTCTAGCTTGTTTGCAATGAACGCCAGAAAAACAGAGACATACTTCCTAAACCGCTCTGCATGAGGAGAACTTTCAAAGAACAGTTTGTATGAAGCATTCTGCAACTTTGCTTTTGCCATCCAGTATGAAGCACAAAAACACTTTCAGGCTTGTTTTCAAAGAAAGGCAGAAACAGTTTTATTAGTTTTACAGCACTCAGTATGAAAGACTGTCAAAGAAAAGCATGCTTTCCACAAACTGCATCTTTGTTCAAACAGATATAAGTAGAACACAGAAAAACACTTTCTGGGTTGTTTGCAATGAACGCCAGAAACACAGAGATGTACTTCCTAAACCGCTCTGCAGTAGGAAAACTTTCAAAGAACAGTTTGTATGAAGCATTCTGCAACTTTGATTTTGCCATCCAGTATGAAGCACAAAAACACTCTGAGGCTTGATTGCAATGAAAGGCAGAAACAGTTTTATTAGCTGAACAGTACTCAGTATGAAAGACTGTCAAAGAAAAGCATGCTTTCCACAAACTGCATCTTTCTTCATACAGATATATGTAGAACACAGAAAAACACTTTCCGGCTTGTTTGCAATAAACACCAGAAACACAGAGATATACTTCCTAAACCGCTCTGCATAAGGAAAACTTTTACAGAACAGTTTGTATGAAGCATTCTGCAACTTTGCTTTTGCCATCCAGTATGAAGCACAAAAACACTTTCAGGCTTGTTTGCAAGCAAAGGCAGAAACAGTTTTATTAATTGAACAGCACTCAGTATAAAAGACTGTCAAAGAAAAGCATGCTTTCCACAAACTGCATCTTTGTTCATACAGATATAAGTAGAACACAGAAAAACACTTTCTGGCTTGTTTGCAATGAACGCCAGAAACACAGAGATATACTTCCTAAACCGCTCTGCATGGGGAAAACTTTCAAAGAACAGTTTGTATAAAGCATTCTGCAACTTTGCTTTTGCCATCGAGTATGAAGCACAAAAACACTTTCAGGCTTGTTTGCAATGAAAGGCAGAAACAGTTTTATTAATTGAACAGTACTCAGTATAAAAGACTGTCAAAGAAAAGCTTGCTTTCCACAAACTGCATCGTAGTTCATACAGATATAAGTAGAACACAGAAAAACACTTTTTGACTTCTTTGCAATAAAAACCAGAAACACAGAGACATACTTCCTAAACCGCTCCGCATAAGGAAAACTTTCAAAGAACAGCTTGTATGAAGCATTCTGCAACTTTGCTTTTGCCATCCAGTATGAAGCACAAAAACACTTTCAGGCTTGTTTTCAAAGAATGGCAGAAACAGTTTTATTAGTTTTACAGCACTCAGTATGAAAGACTGTCAAAGAAAAGCATGCTTTCCACAAACTGCTTCTTTGTTTATACAGATATAAGTAGAACACAGAAAAACACTTTCTGGCTTGTTTGCAATAAACGCCAGAAACACAGAGATATACTTCCTAAACCTCTCTGCATGAGGAAAACTTTCAATGAACAGTTTGTATGAAGCATTCTGCAACTTTGCTTTTGCCATCCAGTATGAAGCACAAAAACACTTTCAGGCTTGTTTGCAATGAAAGGCAGAAACAGTTTTATTAGTTTTACAGCACTCAGTATGAAAGACTGTCAAAGAAAAGCATGCTTTCCACAAACTGCTTCTTTGTTCATACAGATATAAGTAGAACACAGAAAACACTTTCTGGCTTGCTTGCAATGAACGCCAGAAACACAGAGATATACTTCCTAAAACGCTCTGTATATCGAAAACTTTAAAAGAACAGTTTGTATGAAGCATTTTGCAACTTTGATTTTGCCATCCAGTATGAAGCACAAAAACACTTTCAGGCTTGTTTTCAAAGAAAGGCAGAAACAGTTTTATTAGTTTTACAGCACTCAGTATGAAAGACTGTCAATGAAAAGCATGCTTTCCACAAACTGCTTCTTTGTTCATACAGATATAAGTAGAACACAGAAAAAACTTTCTGGCTTGTTTGCAATGAACGCCAGAAACACAGATATATACTTCCTAAACCTCTCTGCATGAGGAAAACTTTCAAAGAACAGTTTGTATGAAGCATTCTGCAACTTTGCTTTTGCCATCCAGTATGAGGCACAAAAACACTTTCAGGCTTGTTTGCAATGAAAGGCAGAAACAGTTTTATTAGTTTTACAGCACTCAGTATGAAAGACTGTCAAAGAAAAGCATGCTTTCCACAAACTGCTTCTTTGTTTATACAGATATAAGTAGAACACAGAAAAACACTTTCTGGCTTGTTTGCAATAAACGCCAGAAACACAGAGATATACTTCCTAAACCGCTCTGCATGAGGAAAACTTTCAATGAACAGTTTGTATGAAGCATTCTGCAACTTTGCTTTTGCCATCCAGTATGAAGCACAAAAACACTTTCAGGCTTGTTTGCAATGAAAGGCAGAAACAGTTTTATTAGTTTTACAGCACTCAGTATGAAAGACTGTCAAAGAAAAGCATGCTTTCCACAAACTGCATCTTTGTTCAAACAGATATAAGTAGAACACAGAAAAACACTTTCTGGGTTGTTTGCAATGAACGCCAGAAACACAGAGATGTACTTCCTAAACCGCTCTGCAGTAGGAAAACTTTCAAAGAACAGTTTGTATGAAGCATTCTGCAACTTTGATTTTGCCATCCAGTATGAAGCACAAAAACACTCTGAGGCTTGATTGCAATGAAAGGCAGAAACAGTTTTATTAGCTGAACAGTACTCAGTATGAAAGACTGTCAAAGAAAAGCATGCTTTCCACAAACTGCATCTTTGTTCAAACAGATATATGTAGAACACAGAAAAACACTTTCCGGCTTGTTTGCAATAAACACCAGAAACACAGAGATATACTTCCTAAACCGCTCTGCATAAGGAAAACTTTTACAGAACAGTTTGTATGAAGCATTCTGCAACTTTGCTTTTGCCATCCAGTATGAAGCACAAAAACACTTTCAGGCTTGTTTGCAAACAAAGGCAGAAACAGTTTTATTAATTGAACAGCACTCAGTATAAAAGACTGTCAAAGAAAAGCATGCTTTCCACAAACTGCATCTTTGTTCATACAGATATAAGTAGAACACAGAAAAACACTTTCTGGCTTGTTTGCAATGAACGCCAGAAACACAGAGATATACTTCCTAAACCGCTCTGCATGGGGAAAACTTTCAAAGAACAGTTTGTATAAAGCATTCTGCAACTTTGCTTTTGCCATCGAGTATGAAGCACAAAAACACTTTCAGGCTTGTTTGCAATGAAAGGCAGAAACAGTTTTATTAATTGAACAGTACTCAGTATAAAAGGCTGTCAAAGAAAAGCTTGCTTTCCACAAACTGCATCGTAGTTCATACAGATATAAGTAGAACACAGAAAAACACTTTCTGACTTCTTTGCAATAAAAAACCAGAAACACAGAGACATACTTCCTAAACCGCTCCGCATAAGGAAAACTTTCAAAGAACAGCTTGTATGAAGCATTCTGCAACTTTGCTTTTGCCATCCAGTATGAAGCACAAAAACACTTTCAGGCTTGTTTTCAAAGAATGGCAGAAACAGTTTTATTAGTTTTACAGCACTCAGTATGAAAGACTGTCAAAGAAAAGCATGCTTTCCACAAACTGCTTCTTTGTTTATACAGATATAAGTAGAACACAGAAAAACACTTTCTGGCTTGTTTGCAATAAACGCCAGAAACACAGAGATATACTTCCTAAACCGCTCTGCATGAGGAAAACTTTCAATGAACAGTTTGTATGAAGCATTCTGCAACTTTGCTTTTGCCATCCAGTATGAAGCACAAAAACACTTTCAGGCTTGTTTGCAATGAAAGGCAGAAACAGTTTTATTAGTTTTACAGCACTCAGTATGAAAGACTGTCAAAGAAAAGCATGCTTTCCACAAACTGCTTCTTTGTTCATACAGATATAAGTAGAACACAGAAAACACTTTCTGGCTTGCTTGCAATGAACGCCAGAAACACAGAGATATACTTCCTAAAACGCTCTGTATATCGAAAACTTTAAAAGAACAGTTTGTATGAAGCATTTTGCAACTTTGATTTTGCCATCCAGTATGAAGCACAAAAACACTTTCAGGCTTGTTTTCAAAGAAAGGCAGAAACAGTTTTATTAGTTTTACAGCACTCAGTATGAAAGACTGTCAATGAAAAGCATGCTTTCCACAAACTGCTTCTTTGTTCATACAGATATAAGTAGAACACAGAAAAAACTTTCTGGCTTGTTTGCAATGAACGCCAGAAACACAGATATATACTTCCTAAACCTCTCTGCATGAGGAAAACTTTCAAAGAACAGTTTGTATGAAGCATTCTGCAACTTTGCTTTTGCCATCCAGTATGAGGCACAAAAACACTTTCAGGCTTGTTTGCAATGAAAGGCAGAAACAGTTTTATTAGTTTTACAGCACTCAGTATGAAAGACTGTCAAAGAAAAGCATGCTTTCCACAAACTGCTTCTTTGCTCATACAGTTATAAGTAGAACACAGAAAAAACTTTCTGGCTTGTTTGCAATGAATGCCAGAAACACAGAGATATACTTCCTAATCCACTCTGCATAAGGAAAACTTTCAAAGAACAGTTTGTATGAAGCATTCTGCAACTTTGCTTTTGCCATCCAGTATGAAGAGCAAAAACACTTTCAGGCTTGTTTGCAATGAAAGGCAGAAACAGTTTTATTAGCTGAACAGTACTCAGTATGAAAGACTGTCAAAGAAAAGCTTGCTTTCCACAAACTGCGTCTTTGTTCATACAGATATAAGTAGAACATAGAAAAACACTTTCTGACTTGCTTGCAATAAACACCAGAAACACAGAGATATACTTCCTACACCGCTCTGCATAAGGAAAACGTTCAAAGAACAGTTTGTATGAAGCATTCTGCAACTTTGCTTTTGCCATCCAGTATGAAGCACAAACACACTTTCACGCTTGATGGCAATGAACAGTTTTATTAGTTTTACAGCACTCAGTATGAAAGACTGTCAAAGAAAAGCATGCTTTCCACAAACTGCTTCTTTGTTCATACAGATATAAGTAGAACACAGAAAAAACACTTTCTGGCTTGTTTGCAATAAACACCAGAAACACAGAGATATACTTCCTAAACCGCTCTGCATGAGGAAAGCTTTCAATGAACAGTTTGTATGAAGCATTCTGCAACTTTGCTTTTGCCATCCAGTATGAAGCACAAAAACACTTTCAGGCTTGTTTGCAATGAAAGGCAGAAACAGTTTTATTAGCTGAACAGTACTCAGTATGATAGACTGTCAAAGGAAAGCATGCTTTCCACAAACTGCATCTTTCTTCATACAGATATAAGTAGAACACAGAAAAACACTTTCAGGCTTGTTTTCAAAGAAAGGCAGAAACAGTTTTATTAGTTTTACAGCACTCAGTATGAAAGACTGTCAAAGAAAAGCATGCTTTCCACAAACTGCTTCTTTGTTCATACAGATATAAGTAGAACACAGAAAAAACTTTCTGGCTTGTTTGCAATGAACGCCAGAAACACAGAGATATACTTCCTAAACCTCTCTGCAGGAGGAAAACTTTCAAAGAACAGTTTGTATGAAGCATTCTGCAACTTTGCTTTTGCCATCCAGTATGAGGCACAAAAACACTTTCAGGCTTGTTTGCAATGAAAGGCAGATACAGTTTTATTAGTTTTACAGCACTCAGTATGAAAGACTGTCAAAGAAAAGCATGCTTTCCACAAACTGCATCTTTGTTCATACAGATATAAGTAGAACACAGAAAACACTTTCTGGCTTGCTTGCAATGAACGCCAGAAACACAGAGATATACTTCCTAAACCGCTCTGCATAACGAAAACTTTAAAAGAACAGTTTGTATGAAGAATTCTGCAACTTTGATTTTGCCATCCAGTATGAAGCACAAAAACACTTTCAGGCTTGTTTTCAAAGAAAGGCAGAAACAGTTTTATTAGTTTTACAGCACTCAGTATGAAAGACTGTCAAAGAAAAGCATGCTTTCCACAAACTGCTTCTTTGCTCATACAGATATAAGTAGAACACAGAAAAAACTTTCTGGCTTGTTTGCAATGAACGCCAGAAACACAGAGATATACTTCCTAATCCAGTCTGCATAAGGAAAACTTTCAAAGAACAGTTTGTATAAAGCATTCTGCAACTTTGCTTTTGCCATCCAGCATGAAGAGCAAAAAAACTTTCAGGCTTGTTTGCAATGAAAGGCAGAAACAGTTTTATTAGCTGAACAGTACTCAGTATGAAAGACTGTCAAAGAAAAGCTTGCTTTCCACAAACTGCATCTTTGTTCATACAGATATAAGTAGAACATAGAAAAACACTTTCTGACTTGTTTGCAATAAACACCAGAAACACAGAGATATACTTCCTAAACCGCTCTGCATAAGGAAAACGTTCAAAGAACAGTTTGTATGAAGCATTCTGCAACTTTGCTTTTGCCATCCAGTATGAAGCACAAACACACTTTCAGGCTTGATGGCTATGAACAGTTTTATTAGCTGAACAATACTCAGTACGAAAGACTGTCAAAGAAAAGCATGCTTTCCACAAACTGCATCTTTCTTCATAAAGATATAAGCAGAACACAGAAAAACACTTTCTAGCTTGTTTGCAATGAACGCCAGAAACACAGAGATGTACTTCCTAAACCGCTCTGCAGGAGGAAAACTTTCAAAGAACAGTTTGTATGAAGCATTCTGCAACTTTGATTTTGCCATCCAGTATGAAGCACAAAAACACTCTGAGGCTTGATTGCAATGAAAGGCAGAAACAGTTTTATTAGCTGAACAGTACTCAGTATGAAAGACTGTCAAAGAAAAGCATGCTTTCCACAAACTGCATCTTTCTTCATACAGATATATGTAGAACACAGAAAAACACTTTCTGGCTTGTTTGCAATTAACACCAGAAACACAGAGATATACTTCCTAAACTGCTCTGCATAAGGAAAACTTTTACAGAACAGTTTGTATGAAGCATTCTGCAACTTTGCTTTTGCCATCCAGTATGAAGCACAAAAACACTTTCAGGCTTGTTTGCAATGAAAGGCAGAAACAGTTTTATTAGTTGAACAGCACTCAGTATGAAAGACTGTCAAAGAAAAGCATGCTTTCCACAAACTGCATCTTTGTTCATACAGATATAAGTAGAACACAGAAAAACATTTTCTGGCTTGTTTGCAATGAACGCCAGAAACACAGAGATATACTTCCTAAACCGCTCTGCATGGGGAAAACTTTCAAAGAACAGTTTGTATGAAGCATTCTGCAACTTTGCTTTTGCCATCGAGTATGAAGCACAAAAACACTTTCAGGCTTGTATGCAAAGATAGGCAGAAAGAGTTTTATTAGTTGAAAAGCACTCGGTATGAAAGACTGTCAAAGAAAAGCATGCTTTCCCCAACTGCATCTGTGTTCATACAGATATAAGTAGAACACAGAAAAACACTTTCTGGGTTGTTTGCAATGAACGCCAGAAACACAGAGATATACTTCCTAAACCGCTCTGCATGGGGAAAACTTTCAAAGAACAGTTTGTATGAAGCATTCTGCAACTTTGCTTTTGCCATCGAGTATGAAGCACAAAAACACTTTCAGGCTTGTTTGCAATGAAAGGCAGAAACAGTTTTATTAGTTGAACAGTACTCAGTATGAAAGACTGTCAAAGAAAAGCTTGCTTTCCACAAACTGCATCGTTGTTCATACAGATATAAGTAGAACACAGAAAAACACTTTCTGACTTCTTTGCAATAAGAACCAGAAACACAGAGACATACTTCCTAAACCGCTGCGCATAAGGAAAACTTTCAAAGAACAGCTTGTATGAAGCATTCTGCAACTTTGCTTTTACCATCCAGTATGAAGCACAAAAACACTTTCAGGCTTGTTTTCAAAGAAAGGCAGAAACAGTTTTATTAGTTTTACAGCACTCAGTATGAAAGACTGTCAAAGAAAAGCATGCTTTCCACAAACTGCTTCTTTGTTCATACAGATATAAGTAGAACACAGAAAAACACTTTCTGGCTTGTTTGCAATAAACACCAGAAACACAGAGATATACTTCCTAAACCGCTCTGCATGAGGAAAGCTTTCAATGAACAGTTTGTATGAAGCATTCTGCAACTTTGATTTTGCCATCCAGTATGAAGCACAAAAACACTTTCAGGCTTGTTTTCAAAGAAAGGCAGAAACAGTTTTATTAGTTTTACAGCACTCAGTATGAAAGACTGTCAAAGAAAAGCATGCTTTCCACAAACTGCTTCTTTGTTCATACAGATGTAAGTAGAACACAGAAAAAACTTTCTGGCTTCTTTGCAATGAACGCCAGAAACACAGAGATATACTTCCTAAACCTCTCTGCAGGAGGAAAACTTTCAAAGAACAGTTTGTATGAAGCATTCTGCAACTTTGCTTTTGCCATCCAGTATGAGGCACAAAAACACTTTCAGGCTTGTTTGCAATGAAAGGCAGAAACAGTTTTATTAGTTTTACAGCACTCAGTATGAAAGACTGTCAAAGAAAAGCATGCTTTCCACAAACTGCATCTTTGTTCATACAGATATAAGTAGAACACAGAAAACACTTTCTGGCTTGCTTGCAATGAACGCCAGAAACACAGAGATATACTTCCTAAACTGCTCTGCATAACGAAAACTTTAAAAGAACAGTTTGTATGAAGCATTCTGCAACTTTGATTTTGCCATCCAGTATGAAGCACAAAAACACTTTCAGGCTTGTTTTCAAAGAAAGGCAGAAACAGTTTTATTAGTTTTACAGCACTCAGTATGAAAGACTGTCAAAGAAAAGCATGCTTTCCACAAAATGCTTCTTTGCTCATACAGATATAAGTAGAACACAGAAAAAACTTTCTGGCTTGTTTGCAATTAACGCCAGAAACACAGAGATATACTTCCTAATCCAGTCTGCATAAGGAAAACTTTCAAAGAACAGTTTGTATGAAGCATTCTGCAACTTTGCTTTTGCCATCCAGTATGAAGAGCAAAAACACTTTCAGGCTTGTTTGCAATGAAAGGCAGAAACAGTTTTATTAGCTGAACAGTACTCAGTATGAAAGACTGTCAAAGAAAAGCTTGCTTTCCACAAACTGCATCTTTGATCATACAGATATAAGTAGAACATAGAAAAACACTTTCTGACTTGTTTGCAATAAACACCAGAAACACAGAGATATACTTCCTAAACCGCTCTGCATAAGGAAAACGTTCAAAGAACAGTTTGTATGAAGCATTCTGCAACTTTGCTTTTGCCATCGAGTATGAAGCACAAAAACACTTTCAGGCTTGTATGCAAAGATAGGCAGAAAGAGTTTTATTAGTTGAAAAGCACTCGGTATGAAAGACTGTCAAAGAAAAGCATGCTTTCCACAAACTGGATCTGTGTTCATACAGATATAAGTAGAACACAGAAAAACACTTTCTGGGTTGTTTGCAATAAACGCCAGAAACACAGAGATGTACTTCCTAAACCGCTCTGCAGGAGGAAAACTTTCAAAGAACAGTTTGTATGAAGCATTCTGCAACTTTGATTTTGCCATCCAGTATGAAGCACAAAAACACTCTGAGGCTTGATTGCAATGAAAGGCAGAAACAGTTTTATTAGCTGAACAGTACTCAGTATGAAAGACTGTCAAAGAAAAGCATGCTTTTCACAAACTGCATCTTTCTTCATACAGATATATGTAGAACACAGAAAAACACTTTCTGGGTTGTTTGCAATTAACAACAGAAACACAGAGATATACTTCCTAAACTGCTCTGCATAAGGAAAACTTTTAAAGAACAGTTTGTATGAAGCATTCTGCAACTTTGCTTTTGCCATCGAGTATGAAGCACAAAAACACTTTCAGGCTTGTATGCAAAGATAGGCAGAAAGAGTTTTATTAGTTGAAAAGCACTCGGTATGAAAGACTGTCAAAGAAAAGCATGCTTTCCACAAACTGGATCTGTGTTCATACAGATATAAGTAGAACACAGAAAAACACTTTCTGGGTTGTTTGCAATAAACGCCAGAAACACAGAGATGTACTTCCTAAACCGCTCTGCAGGAGGAAAACTTTCAAAGAACAGTTTGTATGAAGCATTCTGCAACTTTGATTTTGCCATCCAGTATGAAGCACAAAAACACTCTGAGGCTTGATTGCAATGAAAGGCAGAAACAGTTTTATTAGCTGAACAGTACTCAGTATGAAAGACTGTCAAAGAAAAGCATGCTTTCCACAAACTGCATCTTTCTTCATACAGATATATGTAGAACACAGAAAAACACTTTCTGGCTTGTTTGCAATGAACGCCAGAAACACAGAGATATACTTCCTAAACCGCTCTGCATGGGGAAAACTTTCAAAGAACAGTTTGTATGAAGCATTCTGCAACTTTGCTTTTGCCATCGAGTATGAAGCACAAAAACACTTTCAGGCTTGTTTGCAATGAAAGGCAGAAACAGTTTTATTAGTTGAACAGTACTCAGTATGAAAGACTGTCAAAGAAAAGCTTGCTTTCCACAAACTGCATCGTTGTTCATACAGATATAAGTAGAACACAGAAAAACACTTTCTGACTTCTTTGCAATAAGAACCAGAAACACAGAGACATACTTCCTAAACCGCTCCGCATAAGGAAAACTTTCAAAGAACAGCTTGTATGAAGCATTCTGCAACTTTGCTTTTGCCATCCAGTATGAAGCACAAAAACACTTTCAGGCTTGTTTTCAAAGAAAGGCAGAAACAGTTTTATTAGTTTTACAGCACTCAGTATGAAAGACTGTCAAAGAAAAGCATGCTTTCCACAAACTGCTTCTTTGTTCATACAGATATAAGTAGAACACAGAAAAACACTTTCTGGCTTGTTTGCAATAAACACCAGAAACACAGAGATATACTTTCTAAACCGCTCTGCATGAGGAAAGCTTTCAATGAACAGTTTGTATGAAGCATTCTGCAACTTTGATTTTGCCATCCAGTATGAAGCACAAAAACACTTTCAGGCTTGTTTTCAAAGAAAGGCAGAAACAGTTTTATTAGTTTTACAGCACTCAGTATGAAAGACTGTCAAAGAAAAGCATGCTTTCCACAAACTCCTTCTTTGTTCATACAGATATAAGTAGAACACAGAAAAAACTTTCTGGCTTGTTTGCAATGAACACCAGAAACACAGAGATATACTTCCTAAACTGCTCTGCATAAGGAAAACTTTTACAGAACAGTTTGTATGAAGCATTCTGCAACTTTGATTTTGCCATCCAGTATGAAGCACAAAAACACTCTGAGGCTTGATTGCAATGAAAGGCAGAAACAGTTTTATTAGCTGAACAGTACTCAGTATGAAAGACTGTCAAAGAAAAGCTTGCTTTCCACAAACTGCATCTTTGTTCATACAGATATAAGTAGAACATAGAAAAACACTTTCTGACTTGTTTGCAATAAACACCAGAAACACAGAGATATACTTCCTAAACCGCTCTGCATAAGGAAAACTTTTAAAGAACAGTTTGTATGAAGCATTCTGCAACTTTGCTTTTGCCATCGAGTATGAAGCACAAAAACACTTTCAGGCTTGTATGCAAAGATAGGCAGAAAGAGTTTTATTAGTTGAAAAGCACTCGGTATGAAAGACTGTCAAAGAAAAGCATGCTTTCCACAAACTGGATCTGTGTTCATACAGATATAAGTAGAACACAGAAAAACACTTTCTGGGTTGTTTGCAATAAACGCCAGAAACACAGAGATGTACTTCCTAAACCGCTCTGCAGGAGGAAAACTTTCAAAGAACAGTTTGTATGAAGCATTCTGCAACTTTGATTTTGCCATCCAGTATGAAGCACAAAAACACTCTGAGGCTTGATTGCAATGAAAGGCAGAAACAGTTTTATTAGCTGAACAGTAGTCAGTATGAAAGACTGTCAAAGAAAAGCATGCTTTCCACAAACTGCATCTTTCTTCATACAGATATATGTAGAACACAGAAAAACACTTTCTGGCTTGTTTGCAATTAACAACAGAAACACAGAGATATACTTCCTAAACTGCTCTGCATAAGGAAAACTTTTAAAGAACAGTTTGTATGAAGCATTCTGCAACTTTGCTTTTGCCATCGAGTATGAAGCACAAAAACACTTTCAGGCTTGTATGCAAAGATAGGCAGAAAGAGTTTTATTAGTTGAAAAGCACTCGGTATGAAAGACTGTCAAAGAAAAGCATGCTTTCCACAAACTGGATCTGTGTTCATACAGATATAAGTAGAACACAGAAAAACACTTTCTGGGTTGTTTGCAATAAACGCCAGAAACACAGAGATGTACTTCCTAAACCGCTCTGCAGGAGGAAAACTTTCAAAGAACAGTTTGTATGAAGCATTCTGCAACTTTGATTTTGCCATCCAGTATGAAGCACAAAAACACTCTGAGGCTTGATTGCAATGAAAGGCAGAAACAGTTTTATTAGCTGAACAGTACTCAGTATGAAAGACTGTCAAAGAAAAGCATGCTTTCCACAAACTGCATCTTTCTTCATAAAGATATAAGTAGAACACAGAAAAACACTTTCTAGCTTGTTTGCAATGAACGCCAGAAACACAGAGATGTACTTCCTAAACCGCTCTGCAGGAGGAAAACTTTCAAAGAACAATTTGTATGAAGCATTCTGCAACTTTGATTTTGCTATCCAGTATGAAGCACAAAAAAACTCTGAGGCTTGATTGCAATGAAAGGCAGAAACAGTTTTATTAGCTGAACAGTACTCAGTATGAAAGACTGTCAAAGAAAAGCATGCTTTCCACAAACTGCATCTTTCTTCATACAGATGTATGTAGAACACAGAAAAACACTTTCTGGCTTGTTTGCAATTAACACCAGAAACACAGAGATATACTTCCTAAACTGCTCTGCATAAGGAAAACTTTTACAGAACAGTTTGTATGAAGCATTCTGCAACTTTGATTTTGCCATCCAGTATGAAGCACAAAAACACTCTGAGGCTTGATTGCAATGAAAGGCAGAAACAGTTTTATTAGCTGAACAGTACTCAGTATGAAAGACGGTCAAAGAAAAGCATGCTTTCCACAAACTGCATCTTTCTTCATACAGATATATGTAGAACACAGAAAAACACTTTCTGGCTTGTTTGCAATGAACGCCAGAAACACAGAGATATACTTCCTAAACCGCTCTGCATGGGGAAAACTTTCAAAGAACAGTTTGTATGAAGCATTCTGCAACTTTGCTTTTGCCATCGAGTATGAAGCACAAAAACACTTTCAGGCTTGTTTGCAATGAAAGGCAGAAACAGTTTTATTAGTTGAACAGTACTCAGTATGAAAGACTGTCAAAGAAAAGCTTGCTTTCCACAAACTGCATCGTTGTTCATACAGATATAAGTAGAACACAGAAAAACACTTTCTGACTTCTTTGCAATAAGAACCAGAAACACAGAGACATACTTCCTAAACCGCTCCGCATAAGGAAAACTTTCAAAGAACAGTTTGTATGAAGCATTCTGCAACTTTGCTTTTGCCATCCAGTATGAAGCACAAAAACATTTTCAGGCTTGTTTTCAAAGAAAGGCAGAAACAGTTTTATTAGTTTTACAGCACTCAGTATGAAAGACTGTCAAAGAAAAGCATGCTTTCCACAAACTGCTTCTTTGCTCATACAGATATAAGTAGAACACAGAAAAAACTTTCTGGCTTGTTTGCAATGAACGCCAGAAACACAGAGATATACTTCCTAATCCAGTCTGCATAAGGAAAACTTTCAAAGAACAGATTGTATGAAGCATTCTGCAACTTTGCTTTTGCCATCCAGTATGAAGAGCAAAAACACTTTCAGGCTTGTTTGCAATGAAAGGCAGAAACAGTTTTATTAGCTGAACAGTACTCAGTATGAAAGACTGTCAAAGAAAAGCTTGCTTTCCACAAACTGCATCTTTGTTCATACAGATATAAGTAGAACATAGAAAAACACTTTCTGACTTGTTTGCAATAAACACCAGAAACACAGAGATGTACTTCCTAAACCGCTCTGCATAAGGAAAACGTTCAAAGAACAGTTTGTATGAAGCATTCTGCAACTTTGCTTTTGCCATCCAGTATGAAGCACAAACACACTTTCAGGCTTGATGGCAATGAACAGTTTTATTAGCTGAACAATACTCAGTACGAAAGACTGTCAAAGAAAAGCATGCTTTCCACAAACTGCATCTTTCTTCATAAAGATATAAGTAGAACACAGAAAAACACTTTCTAGCTTGTTTGCAATGAACGCCAGAAACACAGAGATGTACTTCCTAAACCGCTCTGCAGGAGGAAAACTTTCAAAGAACAGTTTGTATGAAGCATTCTGCAACTTTGATTTTGCCATCCAGTATGAAGCACAAAAACACTCTGAGGCTTGATTGCAATGAAAGGCAGAAACAGTTTTATTAGCTGAACAGTACTCAGTATGAAAGACTGTCAAAGAAAAGCATGCTTTCCACAAACTGCATCTTTCTTCATACAGATATATGTAGAACACAGAAAAACACTTTCTGGCTTGTTTGCAATTAACACCAGAAACACAGAGATATACTTCCTAAACTGCTCTGCATAAGGAAAACTTTTACAGAACAGTTTGTATGAAGCATTCTGCAACTTTGCTTTTGCCATCGAGTATGAAGCACAAAAACACTTTCAGGCTTGTATGCAAAGATAGGCAGAAAGAGTTTTATTAGTTGAAAAGCACTCGGTATGAAAGACTGTCAAAGAAAAGCATGCTTTCCACAAACTGGATCTGTGTTCATACAGATATAAGTAGAACACAGAAAAACACTTTCTGGGTTGTTTGCAATAAACGCCAGAAACACAGAGATGTACTTCCTAAACCGCTCTGCAGGAGGAAAACTTTCAAAGAACAGTTTGTATGAAGCATTCTGCAACTTTGATTTTGCCATCCAGTATGAAGCACAAAAACACTTTGAGGCTTGATTGCAATGAAAGGCAGAAACAGTTTTATTAGCTGAACAGTACTCAGTATGAAAGACTGTCAAAGAAAAGCATGCTTTCCACAAACTGCATCTTTCTTCATACAGATATATGTAGAACACAGAAAAACACTTTCTGGCTTGTTTGCAATTAACAACAGAAACACAGAGATATACTTCCTAAACTGCTCTGCATAAGGAAAACTTTTAAAGAACAGTTTGTATGAAGCATTCTGCAACTTTGCTTTTGCCATCGAGTATGAAGCACAAAAACACTTTCAGGCTTGTATGCAAAGATAGGCAGAAAGAGTTTTATTAGTTGAAAAGCACTCGGTATGAAAGACTGTCAAAGAAAAGCATGCTTTCCACAAACTGGATCTGTGTTCATACAGATATAAGTAGAACACAGAAAAACACTTTCTGGGTTGTTTGCAATAAACGCCAGAAACACAGAGATGTACTTCCTAAACCGCTCTGCAGGAGGAAAACTTTCAAAGAACAGTTTGTATGAAGCATTCTGCAACTTTGATTTTGCCATCCAGTATGAAGCACAAAAACACTCTGAGGCTTGATTGCAATGAAAGGCAGAAACAGTTTTATTAGCTGAACAGTACTCAGTATGAAAGACGGTCAAAGAAAAGCATGCTTTCCACAAACTGCATCTTTCTTCATACAGATATATGTAGAACACAGAAAAACACTTTCTGGCTTGTTTGCAATTAACACCAGAAACACAGAGATATACTTCCTAAACTGCTCTGCATAAGGAAAACTTTTACAGAACAGTTTGTATGAAGCATTCTGCAACTTTGATTTTGCCATCCAGTATGAAGCACAAAAACACTCTGAGGCTTGATTGCAATGAAAGGCAGAAACAGTTTTATTAGCTGAACAGTACTCAGTATGAAAGACGGTCAAAGAAAAGCATGCTTTCCACAAACTGCATCTTTCTTCATACAGATATATGTAGAACACAGAAAAACACTTTCTGGCTTGTTTGCAATGAACGCCAGAAACACAGAGATATACTTCCTAAACCGCTCTGCATGGGGAAAACTTTCAAAGAACAGTTTGTATGAAGCATTCTGCAACTTTGCTTTTGCCATCGAGTATGAAGCACAAAAACACTTTCAGGCTTGTTTGCAATGAAAGGCAGAAACAGTTTTATTAGTTGAACAGTACTCAGTATGAAAGACTGTCAAAGAAAAGCTTGCTTTCCACAAACTGCATCTTTCTTCATACAGATATATGTAGAACACAGAAAAACACTTTCTGACTTCTTTGCAATAAGAACCAGAAACACAGAGACATACTTCCTAAACCGCTCCGCATAAGGAAAACTTTCAAAGAACAGCTTGTATGAAGCATTCTGCAACTTTGCTTTTGCCATCCAGTATGAAGCACAAAAACACTTTCAGGCTTGTTTTCAAAGAAAGGCAGAAACAGTTTTATTAGTTTTACAGCACTCAGTATGAAAGACTGTCAAAGAAAAGCATGCTTTCCACAAACTGCTTCTTTGCTCATACAGATATAAGTAGAACACAGAAAAAACTTTCTGGCTTGTTTGCAATGAACGCCAGAAACACAGAGATATACTTCCTAATCCAGTCTGCATAAGGAAAACTTTCAAAGAACAGTTTGTATGAAGCATTCTGCAACTTTGCTTTTGCCATCCAGTATGAAGAGCAAAAACACTTTCAGGCTTGTTTGCAATGAAAGGCAGAAACAGTTTTATTAGCTGAACAGTACTCAGTATGAAAGACTGTCAAAGAAAAGCTTGCTTTCCACAAACTGCATCTTTGTTCATACAGATATAAGTAGAACATAGAAAAACACTTTCTGACTTGTTTGCAATAAACACCAGAAACACAGAGATATACTTCCTAAACCGCTCTGCATAAGGAAAACGTTCAAAGAACAGTTTGTATGAAGCATTCTGCAACTTTGCTTTTGCCATCCAGTATGAAGCACAAACACACTTTCAGGCTTGATGGCAATGAACAGTTTTATTAGCTGAACAATACTCAGTACGAAAGACTGTCAAAGAAAAGCATGCTTTCCACAAACTGCATCTTTCTTCATAAAGATATAAGTAGAACACAGAAAAACACTTTCTAGCTTGTTTGCAATGAACGCCAGAAACACAGAGATGTACTTCCTAAACCGCTCTGCAGGAGGAAAACTTTCAAAGAACAGTTTGTATGAAGCATTCTGCAACTTTGATTTTGCCATCCAGTATGAAGCACAAAAACACTCTGAGGCTTGATTGCAATGAAAGGCAGAAACAGTTTTATTAGCTGAACAGTACTCAGTATGAAAGACTGTCAAAGAAAAGCATGCTTTCCACAAACTGCATCTTTCTTCATACAGATATATGTAGAACACAGAAAAACACTTTCTGGCTTGTTTGCAATTAACAACAGAAACATAGAGATATACTTCCTAAACTGCTCTGCATAAGGAAAACTTTTAAAGAACAGTTTGTATGAAGCATTCTGCAACTTTGCTTTTGCCATCGAGTATGAAGCACAAAAACACTTTCAGGCTTGTATGCAAAGATAGGCAGAAAGAGTTTTATTAGTTGAAAAGCACTCGGTATGAAAGACTGTCAAAGAAAAGCATGCTTTCCACAAACTGGATCTGTGTTCATACAGATATAAGTAGAACACAGAAAAACACTTTCTGGGTTGTTTGCAATAAACGCCAGAAACACAGAGATGTACTTCCTAAACCGCTCTGCAGGAGGAAAACTTTCAAAGAACAGTTTGTATGAAGCATTCTGCAACTTTGATTTTGCCATCCAGTATGAAGCACAAAAACACTTTGAGGCTTGATTGCAATGAAAGGCAGAAACAGTTTTATTAGCTGAACAGTACTCAGTATGAAAGACTGTCAAAGAAAAGCATGCTTTCCACAAACTGCATCTTTCTTCATACAGATATATGTAGAACACAGAAAAACACTTTCTGGCTTGTTTGCAATTAACAACAGAAACACAGAGATATACTTCCTAAACTGCTCTGCATAAGGAAAACTTTTAAAGAACAGTTTGTATGAAGCATTCTGCAACTTTGCTTTTGCCATCGAGTATGAAGCACAAAAACACTTTCAGGCTTGTATGCAAAGATAGGCAGAAAGAGTTTTATTAGTTGAAAAGCACTCGGTATGAAAGACTGTCAAAGAAAAGCATGCTTTCCACAAACTGGATCTGTGTTCATACAGATATAAGTAGAACACAGAAAAACACTTTCTGGGTTGTTTGCAATAAACGCCAGAAACACAGAGATGTACTTCCTAAACCGCTCTGCAGGAGGAAAACTTTCAAAGAACAGTTTGTATGAAGCATTCTGCAACTTTGATTTTGCCATCCAGTATGAAGCACAAAAACACTCTGAGGCTTGATTGCAATGAAAGGCAGAAACAGTTTTATTAGATGAACAGTACTCAGTATGAAAGACTGTCAAAGAAAAGCATGCTTTCCACAAACTGCATCTTTCTTCATACAGATATATGTAGAACACAGAAAAACACTTTCTGGCTTGTTTGCAATTAACACCAGAAACACAGAGATATACTTCCTAAACTGCTCTGCATAAGGAAAACTTTTACAGAACAGTTTGTATGAAGCATTCTGCAACTTTGATTTTGCCATCCAGTATGAAGCACAAAAACACTCTGAGGCTTGATTGCAATGAAAGGCAGAAACAGTTTTATTAGCTGAACAGTACTCAGTATGAAAGACGGTCAAAGAAAAGCATGCTTTCCACAAACTGCATCTTTCTTCATACAGATATATGTAGAACACAGAAAAACACTTTCTGGCTTGTTTGCAATGAACGCCAGAAACACAGAGATATACTTCCTAAACCGCTCTGCATGGGGAAAACTTTCAAAGAACAGTTTGTATGAAGCATTCTGCAACTTTGCTTTTGCCATCGAGTATGAAGCACAAAAACACTTTCAGGCTTGTTTGCAATGAAAGGCAGAAACAGTTTTATTAGATGAACAGTACTCAGTATGAAAGACTGTCAAAGAAAAGCTTGCTTTCCACAAACTGCATCGTTGTTCATACAGATATAAGTAGAACACAGAAAAACACTTTCTGACTTCTTTGCAAAAAGAACCAGAAACACAGAGACATACTTCCTAAACCGCTCCGCATAAGGAAAACTTTCAAAGAACAGCTTGTATGAAGCATTCTGCAACTTTGCTTTTGCCATCCAGTATGAAGCACAAAAACACTTTCAGGCTTGTTTTCAAAGAAAGGCAGAAACAGTTTTATTAGTTTTACAGCACTCAGTATGAAAGACTGTCAAAGAAAAGCATGCTTTCCACAAACTGCTTCTTTGTTCATACAGATATAAGTAGAACACAGAAAAACACTTTCTGGCTTGTTTGCAATAAACACCAGAAACACAGAGATATACTTCCTAAACCGCTCTGCATGAGGAAAGCTTTCAATGAACAGTTTGTATGAAGCATTCTGCAACTTTGCTTTTGCCATCCAGTATGAAGCACAAAAACACTTTCAGGCTTGTTTGCAATGAAAGGCAGAAACAGTTTTATTAGCTGAACAGTACTCAGTATGATAGACTGTCAAAGGAAAGCATGCTTTCCACAAAATGCATCTTTCTTCATACAGATATAAGTAGAACACAGAAAAACACTTTCTGGCTTGCTTGCAATGAACGCCAGAATCACAGAGATATACTTCCTAAACCGCTCTGCATAACAAAAACTTTAAAAGAACAGTTTGTATGAAGCATTCTGCAACTTTGATTTTGCCATCCAGTATGAAGCACAAAAACACTCTGAGGCTTGATTGCAATGAAAGGCAGAAACAGTTTTATTAGATGAACAGTACTCAGTATGAAAGACTGTCAAAGAAAAGCATGCTTTCCACAAACTGCATCTTTCTTCATACAGATATATGTAGAACACAGAAAAACACTTTCTGGCTTGTTTGCAATTAACACCAGAAACACAGAGATATACTTCCTAAACTGCTCTGCATAAGGAAAACTTTTACAGAACAGTTTGTATGAAGCATTCTGCAACTTTGATTTTGCCATCCAGTATGAAGCACAAAAACACTCTGAGGCTTGATTGCAATGAAAGGCAGAAACAGTTTTATTAGCTGAACAGTACTCAGTATGAAAGACGGTCAAAGAAAAGCATGCTTTCCACAAACTGCATCTTTCTTCATACAGATATATGTAGAACACAGAAAAACACTTTCTGGCTTGTTTGCAATTAACACCAGAAACACAGAGATATACTTCCTAAACTGCTCTGCATAAGGAAAACTTTTACAGAACAGTTTGTATGAAGCATTCTGCAACTTTGATTTTGCCATCCAGTATGAAGCACAAAAACACTCTGAGGCTTGATTGCAATGAAAGGCAGAAACAGTTTTATTAGCTGAACAGTACTCAGTATGAAAGACGGTCAAAGAAAAGCATGCTTTCCACAAACTGCATCTTTCTTCATACAGATATATGTAGAACACAGAAAAACACTTTCTGGCTTGTTTGCAATGAACGCCAGAAACACAGAGATATACTTCCTAAACCGCTCTGCATGGGGAAAACTTTCAAAGAACAGTTTGTATGAAGCATTCTGCAACTTTGCTTTTGCCATCGAGTATGAAGCACAAAAACACTTTCAGGCTTGTTTGCAATGAAAGGCAGAAACAGTTTTATTAGTTGAACAGTACTCAGTATGAAAGACTGTCAAAGAAAAGCTTGCTTTCCACAAACTGCATCGTTGTTCATACAGATATAAGTAGAACACAGAAAAACACTTTCTGACTTCTTTGCAATAAGAACCAGAAACACAGAGACATACTTCCTAAACCGCTCCGCATAAGGAAAACTTTCAAAGAACAGCTTGTATGAAGCATTCTGCAACTTTGCTTTTGCCATCCAGTATGAAGCACAAAAACACTTTCAGGCTTGTTTTCAAAGAAAGGCAGAAACAGTTTTATTAGTTTTACAGCACTCAGTATGAAAGACTGTCAAAGAAAAGCATGCTTTCCACAAACTGCTTCTTTGCTCATACAGATATAAGTAGAACACAGAAAAAACTTTCTGGCTTGTTTGCAATGAACGCCAGAAACACAGAGATATACTTCCTAATCCAGTCTGCATAAGGAAAACTTTCAAAGAACAGTTTGTATGAAGCATTCTGCAACTTTGCTTTTGCCATCCAGTATGAAGAGCAAAAACACTTTCAGGCTTGTTTGCAATGAAAGGCAGAAACAGTTTTATTAGCTGAACAGTACTCAGTATGAAAGACTGTCAAAGAAAAGCTTGCTTTCCACAAACTGCATCTTTGTTCATACAGATATAAGTAGAACATAGAAAAACACTTTCTGACTTGTTTGCAATAAACACCAGAAACACAGAGATATACTTCCTAAACCGCTCTGCATAAGGAAAACGTTCAAAGAACAGTTTGTATGAAGCATTCTGCAACTTTGCTTTTGCCATCCAGTATGAAGCACAAACACACTTTCAGGCTTGATGGCAATGAACAGTTTTATTAGCTGAACAATACTCAGTACGAAAGACTGTCAAAGAAAAGCATGCTTTCCACAAACTGCATCTTTCTTCATAAAGATATAAGTAGAACACAGAAAAACACTTTCTAGCTTGTTTGCAATGAACGCCAGAAACACAGAGATGTACTTCCTAAACCGCTCTGCAGGAGGAAAACTTTCAAAGAACAGTTTGTATGAAGCATTCTGCAACTTTGATTTTGCCATCCAGTATGAAGCACAAAAACACTTTCAGGCTTGTTTGCAATGAAAGGCAGAAACAGTTTTATTAGTTGAACAGTACTCAGTATGAAAGACTGTCAAAGAAAAGCTTGCTTTCCACAAACTGCATCGTTGTTCATACAGATATAAGTAGAACACAGAAAAACACTTTCTGACTTCTTTGCAATAAGAACCAGAAACACAGAGACATACTTCCTAAACCGCTCCGCATAAGGAAAACTTTCAAAGAACAGCTTGTATGAAGCATTCTGCAACTTTGCTTTTGCCATCCAGTATGAAGCACAAAAACACTTTCAGGCTTGTTTTCAAAGAAAGGCAGAAACAGTTTTATTAGTTTTACAGCACTCAGTATGAAAGACTGTCAAAGAAAAGCATGCTTTCCACAAACTGCTTCTTTGCTCATACAGATATAAGTAGAACACAGAAAAAACTTTCTGGCTTGTTTGCAATGAACGCCAGAAACACAGAGATATACTTCCTAATCCAGTCTGCATAAGGAAAACTTTCAAAGAACAGTTTGTATGAAGCATTCTGCAACTTTGCTTTTGCCATCCAGTATGAAGAGCAAAAACACTTTCAGGCTTGTTTGCAATGAAAGGCAGAAACAGTTTTATTAGCTGAACAGTACTCAGTATGAAAGACTGTCAAAGAAAAGCTTGCTTTCCACAAACTGCATCTTTGTTCATACAGATATAAGTAGAACATAGAAAAACACTTTCTGACTTGTTTGCAATAAACACCAGAAACACAGAGATATACTTCCTAAACCGCTCTGCATAAGGAAAACGTTCAAAGAACAGTTTGTATGAAGCATTCTGCAACTTTGCTTTTGCCATCCAGTATGAAGCACAAACACACTTTCAGGCTTGATGGCAATGAACAGTTTTATTAGCTGAACAATACTCAGTACGAAAGACTGTCAAAGAAAAGCATGCTTTCCACAAACTGCATCTTTCTTCATAAAGATATAAGTAGAACACAGAAAAACACTTTCTAGCTTGTTTGCAATGAACGCCAGAAACACAGAGATGTACTTCCTAAACCGCTCTGCAGGAGGAAAACTTTCAAAGAACAGTTTGTATGAAGCATTCTGCAACTTT
Organism: Hoplias malabaricus; assembly: GCF_029633855.1. Taxonomy (NCBI): domain Eukaryota; kingdom Metazoa; phylum Chordata; class Actinopteri; order Characiformes; family Erythrinidae; genus Hoplias; species Hoplias malabaricus. The sequence goes on along the minus strand of NC_089816.1, from coordinate 17,408,280 downwards.
GATTTTGCCATCCAGTATGAAGCACAAAAACACTCTGAGGCTTGATTGCAATGAAAGGCAGAAACAGTTTTATTAGCTGAACAGTACTCAGTATGAAAGACTGTCAAAGAAAAGCATGCTTTCCACAAACTGCATCTTTCTTCATACAGATATATGTAGAACACAGAAAAACACTTTCTGGCTTGTTTGCAATTAACAACAGAAACATAGAGATATACTTCCTAAACTGCTCTGCATAAGGAAAACTTTTAGAGAACAGTTTGTATGAAGCATTCTGCAACTTTGCTTTTGCCATCGAGTATGAAGCACAAAAACACTTTCAGGCTTGTATGCAAAGATAGGCAGAAAGAGTTTTATTAGTTGAAAAGCACTCGGTATGAAAGACTGTCAAAGAAAAGCATGCTTTCCACAAACTGGATCTGTGTTCATACAGATATAAGTAGAACACAGAAAAACACTTTCTGGGTTGTTTGCAATAAACGCCAGAAACACAGAGATGTACTTCCTAAACCGCTCTGCAGGAGGAAAACTTTCAAAGAACAGTTTGTATGAAGCATTCTGCAACTTTGATTTTGCCATCCAGTATGAAGCACAAAAACACTTTGAGGCTTGATTGCAATGAAAGGCAGAAACAGTTTTATTAGCTGAACAGTACTCAGTATGAAAGACTGTCAAAGAAAAGCATGCTTTCCACAAACTGCATCTTTCTTCATACAGATATATGTAGAACACAGAAAAACACTTTCTGGCTTGTTTGCAATTAACAACAGAAACACAGAGATATACTTCCTAAACTGCTCTGCATAAGGAAAACTTTTAAAGAACAGTTTGTATGAAGCATTCTGCAACTTTGCTTTTGCCATCGAGTATGAAGCACAAAAACACTTTCAGGCTTGTATGCAAAGATAGGCAGAAAGAGTTTTATTAGTTGAAAAGCACTCGGTATGAAAGACTGTCAAAGAAAAGCATGCTTTCCACAAACTGGATCTGTGTTCATACAGATATAAGTAGAACACAGAAAAACACTTTCTGGGTTGTTTGCAATAAACGCCAGAAACACAGAGATGTACTTCCTAAACCGCTCTGCAGGAGGAAAACTTTCAAAGAACAGTTTGTATGAAGCATTCTGCAACTTTGATTTTGCCATCCAGTATGAAGCACAAAAACACTCTGAGGCTTGATTGCAATGAAAGGCAGAAACAGTTTTATTAGATGAACAGTACTCAGAATGAAAGACTGTCAAAGAAAAGCATGCTTTCCACAAACTGCATCTTTCTTCATACAGATATATGTAGAACACAGAAAAACACTTTCTGGCTTGTTTGCAATTAACACCAGAAACACAGAGATATACTTCCTAAACTGCTCTGCATAAGGAAAACTTTTACAGAACAGTTTGTATGAAGCATTCTGCAACTTTGATTTTGCCATCCAGTATGAAGCACAAAAACACTCTGAGGCTTGATTGCAATGAAAGGCAGAAACAGTTTTATTAGCTGAACAGTACTCAGTATGAAAGACGGTCAAAGAAAAGCATGCTTTCCACAAACTGCATCTTTCTTCATACAGATATATGTAGAACACAGAAAAACACTTTCTGGCTTGTTTGCAATGAACGCCAGAAACACAGAGATATACTTCCTAAACCGCTCTGCATGGGGAAAACTTTCAAAGAACAGTTTGTATGAAGCATTCTGCAACTTTGCTTTTGCCATCGAGTATGAAGCACAAAAACACTTTCAGGCTTGTTTGCAATGAAAGGCAGAAACAGTTTTATTAGATGAACAGTACTCAGTATGAAAGACTGTCAAAGAAAAGCTTGCTTTCCACAAACTGCATCGTTGTTCATACAGATATAAGTAGAACACAGAAAAACACTTTCTGACTTCTTTGCAAAAAGAACCAGAAACACAGAGACATACTTCCTAAACCGCTCCGCATAAGGAAAATTTTCAAAGAACAGCTTGTATGAAGCATTCTGCAACTTTGCTTTTGCCATCCAGTATGAAGCACAAAAACACTTTCAGGCTTGTTTTCAAAGAAAGGCAGAAACAGTTTTATTAGTTTTACAGCACTCAGTATGAAAGACTGTCAAAGAAAAGCATGCTTTCCACAAACTGCTTCTTTGTTCATACAGATATAAGTAGAACACAGAAAAACACTTTCTGGCTTGTTTGCAATAAACACCAGAAACACAGAGATATACTTCCTAAACCGCTCTGCATGAGGAAAGCTTTCAATGAACAGTTTGTATGAAGCATTCTGCAACTTTGCTTTTGCCATCCAGTATGAAGCACAAAAACACTTTCAGGCTTGTTTGCAATGAAAGGCAGAAACAGTTTTATTAGCTGAACAGTACTCAGTATGATAGACTGTCAAAGGAAAGCATGCTTTCCACAAAATGCATCTTTCTTCATACAGATATAAGTAGAACACAGAAAAACACTTTCTGGCTTGCTTGCAATGAACGCCAGAATCACAGAGATATACTTCCTAAACCGCTCTGCATAACAAAAACTTTAAAAGAACAGTTTGTATGAAGCATTCTGCAACTTTGATTTTGCCATCCAGTATGAAGCACAAAAACACTCTGAGGCTTGATTGCAATGAAAGGCAGAAACAGTTTTATTAGATGAACAGTACTCAGTATGAAAGACTGTCAAAGAAAAGCATGCTTTCCACAAACTGCATCTTTCTTCATACAGATATATGTAGAACACAGAAAAACACTTTCTGGCTTGTTTGCAATTAACACCAGAAACACAGAGATATACTTCCTAAACTGCTCTGCATAAGGAAAACTTTTACAGAACAGTTTGTATGAAGCATTCTGCAACTTTGATTTTGCCATCCAGTATGAAGCACAAAAACACTCTGAGGCTTGATTGCAATGAAAGGCAGAAACAGTTTTATTAGCTGAACAGTACTCAGTATGAAAGACGGTCAAAGAAAAGCATGCTTTCCACAAACTGCATCTTTCTTCATACAGATATATGTAGAACACAGAAAAACACTTTCTGGCTTGTTTGCAATGAACGCCAGAAACACAGAGATATACTTCCTAAACCGCTCTGCATGGGGAAAACTTTCAAAGAACAGTTTGTATGAAGCATTCTGCAACTTTGCTTTTGCCATCGAGTATGAAGCACAAAAACACTTTCAGGCTTGTTTGCAATGAAAGGCAGAAACAGTTTTATTAGATGAACAGTACTCAGTATGAAAGACTGTCAAAGAAAAGCTTGCTTTCCACAAACTGCATCGTTGTTCATACAGATATAAGTAGAACACAGAAAAACACTTTCTGACTTGTTTGCAATAAGAACCAGAAACACAGAGACATACTTCCTAAACCGCTCCGCATAAGGAAAACTTTCAAAGAACAGCTTGTATGAAGCATTCTGCAACTTTGCTTTTGCCATCCAGTATGAAGCACAAAAACACTTTCAGGCTTGTTTTCAAAGAAAGGCAGAAACAGTTTTATTAGTTTTACAGCACTCAGTATGAAAGACTGTCAAAGAAAAGCATGCTTTCCACAAACTGCTTCTTTGTTCATACAGATATAAGTAGAACACAGAAAAACACTTTCTGGCTTGTTTGCAATAAACACCAGAAACACAGAGATATACTTCCTAAACCGCTCTGCATGAGGAAAGCTTTCAATGAACAGTTTGTATGAAGCATTCTGCAACTTTGCTTTTGCCATCCAGTATGAAGCACAAAAACACTTTCAGGCTTGTTTGCAATGAAAGGCAGAAACAGTTTTATTAGCTGAACAGTACTCAGTATGATAGACTGTCAAAGGAAAGCATGCTTTCCACAAACTGCATCTTTCTTCATACAGATATAAGTAGAACACAGAAAAACACTTTCTGGCTTGCTTGCAATGAACGCCAGAATCACAGAGATATACTTCCTAAACCGCTCTGCATAACAAAAACTTTAAAAGAACAGTTTGTATGAAGCATTCTGCAACTTTGATTTTGCCATCCAGTATGAAGCACAAAAACACTTTCAGGCTTGTTTTCAAAGAAAGGCAGAAACAGTTTTATTAGTTTTACAGCACTCAGTATGAAAGACTGTCAAAGAAAAGCATGCTTTCCACAAACTGCTTCTTTGTTCATACAGATATAAGTAGAACACAGAAAAAACTTTCTGGCTTGTTTGCAATGAACGCCAGAAACACAGAGATATACTTCCTAAACCTCTCTGCAGGAGGAAAACTTTCAAAGAACAGTTTGTATGAAGCATTCTGCAACTTTGCTTTTGCCATCCAGTATGAGGCACAAAAACACTTTCAGGCTTGTTTGCAATGAAAGGCAGAAACAGTTTTATTAGTTTTACAGCACTCAGTATGAAAGACTGTCAAAGAAAAGCATGCTTTCCACAAACTGCATCTTTCTTCATACAGATATATGTAGAACACAGAAAAACACTTTCTGGCTTGTTTGCAATTAACAACAGAAACATAGAGATATACTTCCTAAACTGCTCTGCATAAGGAAAACTTTTAAAGAACAGTTTGTATGAAGCATTCTGCAACTTTGCTTTTGCCATCGAGTATGAAGCACAAAAACACTTTCAGGCTTGTATGCAAAGATAGGCAGAAAGAGTTTTATTAGTTGAAAAGCACTCGGTATGAAAGACTGTCAAAGAAAAGCATGCTTTCCACAAACTGGATCTGTGTTCATACAGATATAAGTAGAACACAGAAAAACACTTTCTGGGTTGTTTGCAATAAACGCCAGAAACACAGAGATGTACTTCCTAAACCGCTCTGCAGGAGGAAAACTTTCAAAGAACAGTTTGTATGAAGCATTCTGCAACTTTGATTTTGCCATCCAGTATGAAGCACAAAAACACTTTGAGGCTTGATTGCAATGAAAGGCAGAAACAGTTTTATTAGCTGAACAGTACTCAGTATGAAAGACTGTCAAAGAAAAGCATGCTTTCCACAAACTGCATCTTTCTTCATACAGATATATGTAGAACACAGAAAAACACTTTCTGGCTTGTTTGCAATTAACAACAGAAACACAGAGATATACTTCCTAAACTGCTCTGCATAAGGAAAACTTTTAAAGAACAGTTTGTATGAAGCATTCTGCAACTTTGCTTTTGCCATCGAGTATGAAGCACAAAAACACTTTCAGGCTTGTATGCAAAGATAGGCAGAAAGAGTTTTATTAGTTGAAAAGCACTCGGTATGAAAGACTGTCAAAGAAAAGCATGCTTTCCACAAACTGGATCTGTGTTCATACAGATATAAGTAGAACACAGAAAAACACTTTCTGGGTTGTTTGCAATAAACGCCAGAAACACAGAGATGTACTTCCTAAACCGCTCTGCAGGAGGAAAACTTTCAAAGAACAGTTTGTATGAAGCATTCTGCAACTTTGATTTTGCCATCCAGTATGAAGCACAAAAACACTCTGAGGCTTGATTGCAATGAAAGGCAGAAACAGTTTTATTAGATGAACAGTACTCAGTATGAAAGACTGTCAAAGAAAAGCATGCTTTCCACAAACTGCATCTTTCTTCATACAGATATATGTAGAACACAGAAAAACACTTTCTGGCTTGTTTGCAATTAACACCAGAAACACAGAGATATACTTCCTAAACTGCTCTGCATAAGGAAAACTTTTACAGAACAGTTTGTATGAAGCATTCTGCAACTTTGATTTTGCCATCCAGTATGAAGCACAAAAACACTCTGAGGCTTGATTGCAATGAAAGGCAGAAACAGTTTTATTAGCTGAACAGTACTCAGTATGAAAGACGGTCAAAGAAAAGCATGCTTTCCACAAACTGCATCTTTCTTCATACAGATATATGTAGAACACAGAAAAACACTTTCTGGCTTGTTTGCAATGAACGCCAGAAACACAGAGATATACTTCCTAAACCGCTCTGCATGGGGAAAACTTTCAAAGAACAGTTTGTATGAAGCATTCTGCAACTTTGCTTTTGCCATCGAGTATGAAGCACAAAAACACTTTCAGGCTTGTTTTCAAAGAAAGGCAGAAACAGTTTTATTAGTTTTACAGCACTCAGTATGAAAGACTGTCAAAGAAAAGCATGCTTTCCACAAACTGCTTCTTTGTTCATACAGATATAAGTAGAACACAGAAAAACACTTTCTGGCTTGTTTGCAATAAACACCAGAAACACAGAGATATACTTCCTAAACCGCTCTGCATGAGGAAAGCTTTCAATGAACAGTTTGTATGAAGCATTCTGCAACTTTGCTTTTGCCATCCAGTATGAAGCACAAAAACACTTTCAGGCTTGTTTGCAATGAAAGGCAGAAACAGTTTTATTAGCTGAACAGTACTCAGTATGATAGACTGTCAAAGGAAAGCATGCTTTCCACAAACTGCATCTTTCTTCATACAGATATAAGTAGAACACAGAAAAACACTTTCTGGCTTGCTTGCAATGAACGCCAGAATCACAGAGATATACTTCCTAAACCGCTCTGCATAACAAAAACTTTAAAAGAACAGTTTGTATGAAGCATTCTGCAACTTTGATTTTGCCATCCAGTATGAAGCACAAAAACACTTTCAGGCTTGTTTTCAAAGAAAGGCAGAAACAGTTTTATTAGTTTTACAGCACTCAGTATGAAAGACTGTCAAAGAAAAGCATGCTTTCCACAAACTGCTTCTTTGTTCATACAGATATAAGTAGAACACAGAAAAAACTTTCTGGCTTGTTTGCAATGAACGCCAGAAACACAGAGATATACTTCCTAAACCTCTCTGCAGGAGGAAAACTTTCAAAGAACAGTTTGTATGAAGCATTCTGCAACTTTGCTTTTGCCATCCAGTATGAGGCACAAAAACACTTTCAGGCTTGTTTGCAATGAAAGGCAGAAACAGTTTTATTAGTTTTACAGCACTCAGTATGAAAGACTGTCAAAGAAAAGCATGCTTTCCACAAACTGCATCTTTGTTCATACAGATATAAGTAGAACACAGAAAACACTTTCTGGCTTGCTTGCAATGAACGCCAGAAACACAGAGATGTACTTCCTAAAACGCTTTGCATAACGAAAACTTTAAAAGAACAGTTTGTATGAAGCATTCTGCAACTTTGATTTTGCCATCCAGTATGAAGCACAAAAACACTTTCAGGCTTGTTTTCAAAGAAAGGCAGAAACAGTTTTATTAGTTTTACAGCACTCAGTATGAAAGACTGTCAAAGAAAAGCATGCTTTCCACAAACTGCTTCTTTGCTCATACAGATATAAGTAGAACACAGAAAAAACTTTCTGGCTTGTTTGCAATGAACGCCAGAAACACAGAGATATACTTCCTAATCCAGTCTGCATAAGGAAAACTTTCAAAGAACAGTTTGTATGAAGCATTCTGCAACTTTGCTTTTGCCATCCAGTATGAAGAGCAAAAATACTTTCAGGCTTGTTTGCAATGAAAGGCAGAAACAGTTTTATTAGCTGAACAGTACTCAGTATGAAAGACTGTCAAAGAAAAGCTTGTTTTCCACAAACTGCATCTTTGTTCATACAGATATAAGTAGAACATAGAAAAACACTTTCTGACTTGTTTGCAATAAACACCAGAAACACAGAGATATACTTCCTAAACCGCTCTGCATAAGGAAAACGTTCAAAGAACATTTTGTATGAAGCATTCTGCAACTTTGCTTTTGCCATCCAGTATGAAGCACAAACACACTTTCAGGCTTGATGGCAATGAACAGTTTTATTAGCTGAACAATACTCAGTACGAAAGACTGTCAAAGAAAAGCATGCTTTCCACAAACTGCATCTTTCTTCATAAAGATATAAGTAGAACACAGAAAAACACTTTCTAGCTTGTTTGCAATGAACGCCAGAAACACAGAGATGTACTTCCTAAACCGCTCTGCAGGAGGAAAACTTTCAAAGAACAGTTTGTATGAAGCATTCTGCAACTTTGATTTTGCCATCCAGTATGAAGCACAAAAACACTCTGAGGCTTGATTGCAATGAAAGGCAGAAACAGTTTTATTAGCTGGACAGTACTCAGTATGAAAGACTGTCAAAGAAAAGCATGCTTTCCACAAACTGCATCTTTCTTCATACAGATATATGTAGAACACAGAAAAACACTTTCTGGCTTGTTTGCAATTAACAACAGAAACACAGAGATATACTTCCTAAACTGCTCTGCACAAGGAAAACTTTTACAGAACAGTTTGTATGAAGCATTTTGCAACTTTGCTTTTGCCATCCAGTATGAAGCACAAAAACACTTTCAGGCTTGTTTGCAGACAAAGGCAGAAACAGTTTTATTAGTTGAACAGCACTCAGTATTAAAGACTGTCAAAGAAAAGCATGTTTTCCACAAACTGCATCTTTATTCATAAAGATATAAGTAGAACACAGAAAAACACTTTCTGGCTTGTTTGCAATGAACGCCAGAAACACAGAGATATACTTCCTAAACCGCTCTGCATGGGGAAAACTTTCAAAGAACAGTTTGTATGAAGCATTCTGCAACTTTGCTTTTGCCATCGAGTATGAAGCACAAAAACACTTTCAGGCTTGTATGCAAAGATAGGCAGAAAGAGTTTTATTAGTTGAAAAGCACTCGGTATGAAAGACTGTCAAAGAAAAGCATGCTTTCCACAAACTGCATCTGTGTTCATACAGATATAAGTAGAACACAGAAAAACACTTTCTGGGTTGTTTGCAATAAACGCCAGAAACACAGAGATGTACTTCCTAAACCGCTCTGCAGGAGGAAAACTTTCAAAGAACAGTTTGTATGAAGCATTCTGCAACTTTGATTTTGCCATCCAGTATGAAGCACAAAAACACTCTGAGGCTTGATTGCAATGAAAGGCAGAAACAGTTTTATTAGCTGAACAGTACTCAGTGTGAAAGACTGTCAAAGAAAAGCGTGCTTTCCACAAACTGCATCTTTCTTCATAAAGATATAAGTAGAACACAGAAAAACACTTTCTAGCTTGTTTGCAATGAACGCCAGAAACACAGAGATGTACTTCCTAAACCGCTCTGCAGGAGGAAAACTTTCAAAGAACAATTTGTATGAAGCATTCTGCAACTTTGATTTTGCCATCCAGTATGAAGCACAAAAACACTCTGAGGCTTGATTGCAATGAAAGGCGGAAACAGTTTTATTAGCTGAACAGTACTCAGTATGAAAGACTGTCAAAGAAAAGCATGCTTTCCACAAACTGCATCTTTCTTCATACAGATATATGTAGAACACAGAAAAACACTTTCTGGCTTGTTTGCAATTAACACCAGAAACACAGAGATATACTTCCTAAACTGCTCTGCATAAGGAAAACTTTTACAGAACAGTTTGTATGAAGCATTCTGCAACTTTGCTTTTGCCATCCAGTATGAAGCACAAAAACACTTTCAGGCTTGTTTGCAAACAAAGGCAGAAACAGTTTTATTACTTGAACAGCACTCAGTATGAAAGACTGTCAAAGAAAAACATGCTTTCCACAAACTGCATCTTTGTTCATACAGATATAAGTAGAACACAGAAAAAACTTTCTGGCTTGCTTGCAATGAACGCCAGAAACACAGAGATATACTTCCTAAACCGCTCTGCATAACGAAAACTTTAAAAGAACAGTTTGTATGAAGCATTCTGCAACTTTGCTTTTGCCATCCAGTATGAAGCACAAAAACACTTTCAGGCTTGTTTTCAAAGAAAGGCAGAAACAGTTTTATTAGTTTTACAGCACTCAGTATGAAAGACTGTCAAAGAAAAGCATGCTTTCCACAAACTGCTTCTTTGTTCATACAGATATAAGTAGAACACAGAAAAAAATTTCTGGCTTGTTTGCAATGAACGCCAGAAACACAGAGATGTACTTCCTAAACCTCTCTGCATGAGGAAAACTTTCAAAGAACAATTTGTATGAAGCATTCTGCAACTTTGCTTTTGCCATCCAGTATGAAGCACAAAAACACTTTCAGGCTTGATTGCAATGAAAGGCAGAAACAGTTTTATTAGTTTTACAGCACTCAGTATGAAAGACTGTCAAAGAAAAGCATGCTTTCCACAAACTGCATCTTTCTTCATACAGATATAAGTAGAACACAGAAAACACTTTCTGGCTTGCTTGCAATGAACGCCAGAAACACAGAGATATACTTCCTAAACCGCTCTGCATAACGAAAACTTTAAAAGAACAGTTTGTATGAAGCATTCTGCAACTTTGCTTTTGCCATCCAGTATGAAGCACAAAAACACTTTCAGGCTTCTTTTCAAAGAAAGGCAGAAACAGTTTTATTAGTTTTACAACACTCAGTATGAAAGACTGTCAAAAAAAAGCATGCTTTCCACAAACTGCTTCTTTGTTCATACAGATATAAGTAGAACACAGAAAAAACTTTCTGGCTTGTTTGCAATGAAAGCCAGAAACACAGAGATATACTTCCTAATCCACTCTGCATAAGGAAAACTTTCAAAGAACAGTTTGTATGAAGCAATCTGCAACTTTGCTTTTGCCATCCAGTATGAAGAGCAAAAACACTTTCAGGCTTGTTTGCAATGAAAGGCAGAAACAGTTTTATTAGCTGAACAGTACTCAGTATGAAAGACTGTCAAAGAAAAGCTTGCTTTCAACAAACTGCATCTGTGTTCATATAGATATAAGTAGAACATAGAAAAACACTTTCTGGCTTGCTTGCAATAAACACCAGAAACACAGAGATATACTTCCTAAACCACTCTGCATAAGGAAAACGTTCAAAGAACAGTTTGTATGAAGCATTCTGCAACTTTGCTTTTGCCATCCAGTATGAAGCACAAAAACACTTTCAGGCTTGATTGCAATAAAAGGCAGAAATAGTTTTATTAGCTGAACAGTACTCAGTATGAAAGACTGTGAAAGGAAAGCATGCTTTCCACAAACTGCATCTGTGTTCATACAGATATAAGTAGAACACAGAAAAACACTTTCTGACTTGTTTGCAATAAACACCAGAAACACAAAGATATACTTCCTAAACCGCTCTGCATGAGGAAAACGTTCAAAGAACAGTTTGTATAAAGCATTCTGCAACTTTGCTTTTGCCATCCAGTATGAAGCACAAACACACTTTCAGGCTTGTTTGCAATGAACAGTTTTATTAGCTGAACAATACTCAGTATGAAAGACTGTCAAAGAAAAGCATGCTTTCCACAAACTGCATCTTTCTTCATAAAGATATAAGTAGAACACAGAAAAACACTTTCTGGCTTGTTTGCAATGAACACCAGAAACACAGAGATATACTTCCTAAACCTCTCTGCATGAGGAACACTTTCAAAGAACAGTTTGTATGAAGCATTCTGCAACTTTGCTCTTGCCATCCAGTATGAAGCACAAAAACACTTTCAGGCTTGTTTTCAAAGAAAGGCAGAAACAGTTTTATTAGTTTTACAGCACTCAGTATGAAAGACTGTCAAAGAAAAGCATGCTTTCCACAAACTGCATCTTTGTTCATAAAGATAGAAGTAGAACACAGAAAACACTTTCTGGCTTGCTTGCAATGAACGCCAGAAACACAGAGATATACTTCCTAAACCGCTCTGCATAACGAAAACTTTAAAAGAACAGTTTGTATGAAGCATTCTGCAACTTTGATTTTGCCATTCAGTATGAAGCACAAAAACACTTTCAGGCTTGTTTTCAAAGAAAGGCAGAAACAGTTTTATTAGTTTTACAGCACTCAGTATGAAAGACTGTCAAAGAAAAGCATGCTTTCCACAAACTGCATCTTTCTTCATACAGATATAAGTAGAACACAGAAAACACTTTCTGGCTTGCTTGCAATGAACGCCAGAAACACAGAGATATACTTCCTAAACCGCTCTGCATAAGGAAAACTTTAAAAGAACAGTTTGTATGAAGCATTCTGCAACTTTGCTTTTGCCATCCAGTATGAAGCACAAAAACACTTTCAGGCTTGTTTTCAAAGAAAGGCAGAAACAGTTTTATTAGTTTTACAGCACTCAGTATGAAAGACTGTCAAAGAAAAGCATGCTTTCCACAAACTGCATGTTTGTTCATACAGATATAAGTAGAACACAGAAAAACACTTTCTTGATTGCTTGCAATGAACGCCAGAAACACAGAGATATACTTCTTAAACCGCTCTGCATGAGGAAAACTTTCAAAGAACAGTTTGTATGAAGCATTCTGCAACTTTGCTTTTGCCATTGAGTATGAAGCACAAAAACACTTTCAGGCTTGTTTGCAATGAAAGGCAGATATAGTTTAATTAGTTGAACAGTACTCAGTATGAAAGACTGTCAAAGAAAAGCATGCTTTCCACAAACTGCATCGTTGTTCATACAGATACAAGTAGAACACAGAAAAACACTTTCTGACTTCTTTGCAATAAACACCAGAAACACAGAGACATACTTCCTAAACTGCTCCGCATAAGGAAAACTTTCAAAGAACAGTTTGTATGAAGCATTCTGCAACTTTGCTTTTGCCATCCAGTATGAAGCACAAAAACACTTTCAGGCTTGTATGCAAAGATAGGCAGAGTTTTATGAGTTGAACAGCACTCAGTATGAAAGACTGTCAAAGAAAAGCTTGCTTTCAGCAGACTGCATCTTTGTTCATACAGATAAAAGTAGAACACAGAAAAAAATGTTCTGGCTTGTTTGCAATGAACGCCAGAAACAGAGATATATACTTTCTAAACCGCTCTGCATAAGGAAAACTTTCAAAGAACAGTTTGTATGAAGCATTCTGCAACTTTGCTTTTGCCATCCAGTATGAAGCACAACAACACTTTCAGGCTTGTTTGCAATGAAAGGCAGAAACAGTTTTATTAGTTGAGCAGTACTCAGTATGAAAGACTGTCAAAGAAAACCATGCTTTCCACAAACTGTGTCTTTGTTCATACAGAAATAAGTAGAACACAGAAAAACACTTTCTGGCTTGTTTGCAATGAACGCCAGAAACACAGAGATATACTTCCTAAACCGCTCTGCATAAGGAAAACTTTCAAAGAACAGTTTGTATGAAGCATTCTGCAACTTTGCTTTTGCCATCCAGTATGAACCACAAAAACACTTTCAGGCTTGTTTGCAATGAAAGGCAGAGACAGTTTTATTAGCTGAACAATACTCAGTATGAAAGACTGTCAAAGAAAAGCATGCTTTCCACAAACTGCATCTTTGTTCATACAGATATAAGTAGAACACAGAAAAACACTTTCTGGCTTGCTTGCAATGAACGCCAGAAACACAGAGATATACTTCCTAAACCGCTCTGCATGAGGAAATCTTTCAAAGAACAGTTTGTATGAAGCATTCTGCAACTTTGCTTTTGCCATCCAGTATGAAGCACAAAAACACTTTCAGGCTTGTTTTCAAAGAAAGGCAGAAACAGTTTTATTAGTTTTACAGCACTCAGTATGAAAGACTGTCAAAAAAAAGCATGCTTTCCACAAACTGCATCTTTGTGCATACAGATATAAGTAGAACACAGAAAAACACTTTCTGGCTTGTTTGCAATGAATGCCAGAAACACAGAGATATACTTCCTAAACCACTCTGCATGAGCAATACTTTCAAAGAACAGTTTGTACGAACCATTCTGCAACTTTGCTTTTGCCATCCAGTATGAAGCACAAAAACACTTTCAGGCTTGTTTACAATGAAAGGCAGAAACAGTTTTATTAGCTGAACAGTACTCAGTATGAAAGACTGTCAAAGAAAAGCTTGCTTTCCACAAACTGCATCTGTGTGCATACAGATATAAGTAGAACACAGAAAAACACTTTCTGACTTCTTTACAATAAACACCAGAAACACAGAGATATACTTCCTAAACCGCTCCGCATAAGGAAACTTTCAAAGAACAGTTTGTATGAAGCACAAAAACACTTTCAGGCTTGCATGCAAAGAAAGGCAGAAGGAGTTTTATTAGTTGAACAGCACTCAGTATGAAAGACTGTCAAATAAAAGCTTGCTTTCAGCAGACTGCATCTTTGTTCATACAGATAAAAGTAGAACACAGAAAAAAACTTTCTGGCTTGTTTGCAATGAACGCCAGAAACACAGAGATGTACTTCCTAAACCGCTCTGCAGGAGGAAAACTTTCAAAGAACAGTTTGTATGAAGCATTCTGCAACTTTGATTTTGCCATCCAGTATGAAGCACAAAAACACTCTGAGGCTTGATTGCAATGAAAGGCAGAAACAGTTTTATTAGCTGAACAGTACTCAGTATGAAAGACTGTCAAAGAAAAGCATGCTTTCCACAAACTGCATCTTTCTTCATACAGATATATGTAGAACACAGAAAAACACTTTCTGGCTTGTTTGCAATGAACGGCAGAAACACAGAGATTTACTTCCTAAACCGCTCTGCATAAAGAAAACTTTCAAAGAATAGTTTGTATGAAGCATACTGCAACTTTGCTTCTGCCATCCAGTCTGAAGCATTAAAACATTTTCTGGCTTGTTCGCAATGAATGGCAGAAAGAGTTTTATTAGCTGAACAGCACTCAGTATGAAAGACTGTCAAAGAACAGCTTGCTTTCAGCAGGCTGCATGTTTTTTCATACAGACATAAGTAGAACACAGAAAACACTTTCTGGCTTGTTTGCAATGAACGCCAGAAACACAGAGATATACATCCTTCAGAGGGGAGGCTGGGCTTACCTCCACCTTAGCCCAGAGGGCGTCACTCCTTGGGCATGAACTTACCATCACTGGTGTGTATGGAAGTCTTAACTTAGGTTTTTTTAACCTCCAGAGGGGAGGCAGGGCTTATCACCACCTTAGCCCAGAGGTGAACCACTCCTCGGGCATGAAATCCGCATCACCGGGTTCTAATGGAAGTCTGGAGTTTTTGGTGACTTCCAGGGAGATTCAAACCTAATATTCCCAATTTTCAAGCCCAGATGTGAACCACAGCCTTGGGCATGTCATAGTTACATAGGGTGAACGCAAACTTTTGTCTTTTTCAACCTACCCCTAATATCCTGACGAGACCTCACTGGAAACACCACTTCCCCCTCGAATTTGGGGGGTCTCACCCATACCGACGTTGACCGACGAAGGTGCATCTTCTCGGGCTTGCTACAAGGATGAAGGAGGTGGATGAAATTGTCCAAAAATTGACTTTCAGCCACTGGGAGATCTGGCTTTGACCAAACCAAAAAATGCTGGCTGAATTGTATTTTCACATCACAGACCTGCCAATTAAACACACGGGAAATACGGTTCTCTATTGCCCCATGCATGAGGCACTATTATCGGCCATGGGACCTCTGGGGTGAGGCCCCCCTGGCTCCTACAACAATTATTTAAGTTCATTCTGCCCACTGCGAGACCTGAGGAACATCCACGCGTTACTAAGGGAGCGACCTGCCTCCCTATGCCCACCACTGGCTCCATTTAACCGGTGTACAGACTCTCGGGGCCCACGCCCCAGAGGACCAGACGTTCAGAAATTGCACTAAGTCCTGACTTCCAGGACTTTTTAAGGGAGCAACCTGCCTCCCTATGTCCGCCACTGGCTCACCCTTACCGGTGTACGGACTCTCGGGACCCACGCCCCAGAGAACCAGAGTTCCTGAAAATTCTCAAAGTCCAGTTTCACCCACTGCAAGACCTGGACTTTTCCAGAAGGCCGGGTGGGTTAAGGGCCCTAGGGCATTCACCTCCCCCGACAAATGTTTGAGTGGACGGGATGACTTTCAATGGATCGTGGTATATGCACCCGCTCTGCCACTTATGACACCCACACTCAGAATCAGATCATTAACGAGTCATTTCTGGAGTGCACTCTGGAGGTTTAAAAAAACTAAGTTATGACTTCCACACACCCCAGTGATGCTAAATTTATGCCCGAGGAGTGATGACCCTCTGGGCTAAGGTGGAGGTAAGCCAGGTAAGGTAAGTCCAGACTTCCATAGACCCTGGTAATGCGAAATTCAAGTTGAAGGAGTGACACCCTCTGATCTAAAGTGGTGATAAGCCCGGCCTTCCCTCTGGAGGTTTAAAAAAACAAAGTTAAGACTTCCATACACCCCAGTGATGGTAAGTTCATGCCTGAGGAGTGATGCCCTCTGGGCTAAGGGGATGGTAAGCCCAGCCTCCCCTCTGGAAGCGAACAAAACCTAAGTCCAGACTTCCATACACCATGGTAATGCGAAATTCAAGCTGGAGGAGTGACGCCCTCTGGTCTAAAGTGGTGATAAGCCTGGCCTTCCCTCTGGAGGTCTTAAATTTTAAAGTGAAAAAATTCTATGTTGACTTCAAAA
The DNA here is from genome assembly GCF_029633855.1 of Hoplias malabaricus. Classification (NCBI taxonomy): domain Eukaryota; kingdom Metazoa; phylum Chordata; class Actinopteri; order Characiformes; family Erythrinidae; genus Hoplias; species Hoplias malabaricus. The sequence continues at coordinate 17,392,014 of NC_089816.1, read as the reverse complement.
GCAAATTCAGGTACCCCCTCAAGCCTTGTAGTGTGTCCGAGGAGGGTGCATCATTCTCGGTCAAAGTCGGTTGGGGCGAGACCCCCCCAAAATCAAAGGGCACTGGCGTTTCCAATGCGGTCCCGTCGGGATATTAGGGAGGTGTTGAAAAAGACAAAAGTGTAGGTACACCCAATGTAACTATGACATGCCCAAAGGAGTGGTTCACCTCTGGGCTTGAATATTGGGAGTTTTATGCCTAATCTCCCTGGAAGTCACCAAAAACAAAGTCCAGACTTCCATAGACCCTGGTGATGCAAATTTCAAGCCCGAGGAGTGATGCCCTCTGGGCTAAGGTAGAGGTAAGCACGGCCTCCCCTCTGGAAGTGGACAAAAACTAAGTCCAGACTTCCATAGACCTAGGTGATGTGAAGGGCTAAGCCAGAGGAGTGGCAACCCTCTGGGCTAAGGGGTTGGTATGCTCAGCCTCCCCTCTGGAATTCTAAAATTCTACCTTGAAAAATGTCTAAGTTCAAGAATGAGCACTGGCAGAACTGGTAAAAGACTTCCATAGACCCCGGTTATGCGAAGAGTTAAGCCCGAGGAGTGGCGACCCTCTGGGCTTAAGGGATGGGCAGGGGAACCCTCCCTGGTGGAGACTTACCTCCATCGAAAACTGGTTCTTTTTGAACTGAGGTGCCCAGAGGAAGTGGCAACCCTCTGGGCTAAGGGGATGGTGTGCAGGGCCTCCCCTCTGGAAATATTAAAAACTCTAAGTCCAGACTTCCAGAGACCCCTGTTGATGTGAATACACAAGCCCGATGAGTGACCCCCTCCAGGCTAAGGGGTTGGTATGAATGACCTCCCCTCTGGAAATATTAAAAACTCTAAGTCCAGACTTCCATAGACCCCCGTTGATGCGAATACACAAGCCCAAGGAGTGACGCCCTCCGGGCTAAGGGGTTGGTATGCTTGGCCTCCCCTCTGGAAGTCTAAAATTCGAACATGAAATATTTCTAAGTTCAAGAACGAGCACTGGTAGAACTGGTGAAAGACGTCCATAGACCCCGGTGATTCTAAATTCAAGCCGGAGGAGTGACGCCCTCCGGTCTAAAGTGGTGATAAGCCCAGCCTCCCCTCTGGAGGTGTTAAATTATAAAGCAAAAAATTTCTATGTTCACTTTATAAGCAAATTCAAGTACCCCCTCACGCCTTGTAGTGAGTCAGAAGGGGTGCATCACTGTCGGTCAAACGAATGAGGTTCCAATGCCTGGATGTCTAAAGGGCATATGCCTTTACAGACTGGTCCCGTCGGGATATTAGGGAGGCATTTAAAAAGGCGAAAGTTTGGGTAACAGCAATGGCAATATGCTATGCCTGAGGGAGTGGCGCCCCTCTGGGCTTAAGGGGATGGTATGGCACGGCCTCCTTTCTGGAAGTTGAAACATTTCTAAGTTCAAGAACGAGCACTGGCAGAACTGGTGAAAGACTTCCATAGACCCAGGTGATTCTAAATTCAAGCTGGAGGAGTGACGCCCTCCGGTCTAAAGTGGTGAAAAATTTATATGTTCCAGCTTATGCTCTCTCCCCAGGTTACCCCAGGTTGTAGTCAACTTTTTACCTTGCCTCCTTGCTTGAGCTCCTCTGCACCTTTTGGATTTTTCTCTTTCAGAGTTTTCTCCTGTGTGACAAAATGCCTTCTCTCTATCTCGCCTTTCCTGCGGTGCTGACCATTTTGGGCTTCTTAACTGGCCTCATCTGTCATCCCTCTAGATCACGATTCTGTTCTCAATTCCCTCTATGCCATTGGAAATGCACCACCAGGGCATACCTGCCAACTAAGCATATCTCGCTTTATTAACTCTGCCCCTCTGTAGTACTTGACTTCAAGGCTGCTACTAATCCACTTTCCACCTATTGTTGCCAGCCTCAGACCCCTCACTATTGCCCAATCACCATTAATTACACTGAAGAAGAAATTGGACTTAGCAACACTCTGTCCAGTGCATCCAGCCTGATGCACTACCATGGTGGCCCCAGATAAATGTCACTATTATTGTTACACTGTAGCTTAATGACATTTAGCTGGTGATACTTTAAAATTCTATTATTAGTTGATCAATTTGATTTCTTCAGACGCGATGATCTTGTCCTTCTTAAAACCAACTCTGACTCTATATCACTTTTCGCAATCATATCCCCTTTACCGCTGCGGCATCTGAATACTCAAATTACCAGTCATGCTAGAATTTCCATTATCATAATCAATAAAGGACATTCAGCTTACTCATGCTATTTCTCTACCGTCTCACATGACACTCAGTCATGCACCAGTTTATTAAAGGTAGTTCATTCAAAGACTCACTAACCCCTTCATTCACCTACACACAATCAGGACACCAATAAAATCCTTGACCAGAGTACCTGAACCTATCCATTCTGCAGCACTTAATGACCAGCATTCCTGTACATTTTTGGGGGTCTGGCTTCATACACATTCAAAAGCCGCCCTGAATTCTTCCCCAAAAGACTTCTGAGTTCACCTCCCCGTTTCAGCCTCTATGGGCGTGGTCCGTACTAGCAAAGAAAGCCATGAGAGTCTGACGCCTGCAAGGAAGCCTGCAGAGTCATTTCAAATCATGAGTCATTTTCCTCTTTAGCCTTGAAAAATGCTAAAAGAGAGAAAGTGTGAAGTGAAGAGAAGGTGTGGGGAAAGAAGCCTGCAGTGTCTGAAGCCTTGAGTAGAAGCCTTTTTCATTTGGCGCCACTGCCTTTTACCAGAATTTAGAAGACCCACTTTAAAGACCTGATTGGATCTCAAAGATTGAGATCTTGCTCCTAGTGATATCACATAAAGTTTATGACCCTTGACAAGACAAAGACGATTCCTATTGAATGACCATCCAAAAATGTCTGAATCATACTTTTGCGATATAAAAGATTATATGTTAACACAAAACAATATCATTCATGCAAACCATGTTTCATCATTTTTGACTAGATAACACAAAGTATTTGGCTACCTCGTTTCTACATAAATTCATATAAAACAAAATTGACTTTAAACACATGTAAATTAATCCCACCTATTTTGATTGTCCAAATGGAATTAATTTCCTCACCCTGCTTCTTATGGTACTGTTTTCATTGATTCCTCCAGCTGACCTCTCCTCTTGGCAACCATGTTGTTCCAGCTTATGCTCTCTCCTCAGGTGTTGTCTTGAATAGCCGCCCTTCCCAGCACTCAGGCACTTGAAGCCACCTCAAATTCAATTCACCCTATCACATGTTGCCTCTTCTGTGGCACCTGTTTTCACCATCTAGGCATCTCTGTTATCCTTGAGTCAACTTTCTACCTTGCCACTATGCTCCTCAGCAACTTTTGGAATTTTTTTCTTTCAGAGTTTGCTCCTGGGTGTCAAACTGCGTTCTCTCTGTCTCACATTTCATGCAGTGCTGACCCTTTTGGGTCTTCTTATTTTGCTTCATCTGTGATCCCTCTAGATCACCCTTCCATTCTCATTTCCCTCTCATAGATTTCTGTCATTGTCATAATCAATAAGGGGTATTCTATTTACTCAACCTAATGCTCCTCCTCTACCATCTCACGTGGTGCTAAGTCATGCACCAGTTTATTAAAGGTAGTTCATTCATGGACTCACTAACCCCTTTCATTCACCTTCACATGATCCCGGACACCAACCAAACCCTCGACTAGAGTACTTGAACCTGTCCATTCTGTAGCACTTAATTTAGGAATGATGGTCATATCATTCCAAATTTGGGGTCCAGCTTCATATGCATTCATAAGCCACCCTGAACTCCTCCCCAAAGACTTCTGAGTTCACTTCCCCATTTCAGCCTCTATGGGTGTGGTCTGTACTAGCAAATTGAAGTTATGTAATAACATAATTTGTGAGTAGGACCACGCCTGAACTCCTCTTCTCAGCCTTATATATACCCCTGAAATTCATGTCATTTGATGTTCAGTTAGTAAGAGTATTCTTCTGTTTAAACAAAACATTATGAATAATGATGTGGGACACAGATGACTTTCATCCAAAAAGGCCTGTATCTCTTTAAAATTATGCTCGGAGAAGAAATTAGTAAAATATCTGAGCTATCAGCAAAGTGTACACAGGCATGATGTATAAGTTTAGGGGTTAAGCAAACTCTGTCTTTACCTGTCCAATAGTACATACTCACTCCAGATTAGTACATATATTTTTGCAGGTTTTTTTCTTCCAATTTTGGTATGTAATAGTACAAAGACTAATTGTCAAGACTAATAAAATACCAGATAGGGGATGATCCTAAAAGTAATTTTTGTTGTGCACTGTTGGGGAATTTCAACTCCACCGTAATTTCCACCACTTCCCAAAGGATAAATCCTTAAGACAAATATAGATATGGAATTTAAGAGGAGAGAATTTATTCATTAAATTACCATGACCGTCTGTAATAGACATTTAATTTTCACTGATGTTTTTTGGGGAACAGACATGGTTTCAAGATTGTAGCTAGATGAAATATCAAGGCAAACAGCAGACGGCTGATTTAGATTGTCTCATGGCCTTGGCTCTCATTTTATCAGCAGCATTTAATCTTACTGGGTCACTAAGTAAAATACAATGTGAAATGCTGCAAGAAAGCAGAGTGATACCCTCCCAGGAGTGGTGACATATTTTCTATAAACCCCACACAATTTTCTGAACCCTGAAACCTTTCAAAGAAACAAGATTCAAATGGGGAAAGTATAAAGTTTTCTTGCTTTTGCCCCAAATTACTGCAGTGAAATGCCCAATATTCAATATTAATCCTGAAAACAAACAGCTGCTTGATGTGTGGCAAAAGTGAGAAAACTTTACATATTCCTCATTTGAATCTTGTTTCTTTTAAAGGTTTCAGAGTCAGTATATTTTAAAAGTTGCTTCAGGACAATGGTTGCTGCAAAACAAAATAATAATAATTTTTATTAAAAAGTCATGACCTATTTTAAACTAGAATTTGTTTACTGTTTTGTTATTCTGGTAAAGATGAGCAAAAATACATACATGAAAATGGTATATGATGAGATAATAAGAAGGCCTTTATTCGAGAACTTGGAAAGGTCAGAGAATAAACAAAGAAGACAAAAGGCAAATATTATTCAAAAATCTGTCAATGACTATAAATGATCACATCATACCTGAAAATACACTGATTAGCCCATCTAGAAGAGAATGGAAGTTTCTTCTTCCCATACACATTAAGGAAAACTGTAAAAGCCAACGTGTTGTCCAATTTTGGACAATTGCTGAAAGTTAGTTGCAACTTAAGATCAAAAATACAAATATATGGCAAACAGAGGGAGGGTGTAGCATACAAACAACAAGGTAATATAGAAAAAAAAGGAATCCTCAATGTACAGTATGTGCTACAAAGGGGCCTAGGAACGTAGCTGAGATTTATAGCTGCATTTGCTCAGAGATATCTTTAAACATATGCTGGGCAAGCGAAAATACACAGAAGAGGATTCCAGGCAGTGTAATGACCAATGGGATATTTCAGAAAACATCTAAGAAAATTTGGTCAGCGCATTGTCACTAGCTCCTCTGAAGAGGTAGGGTGAATGGCAATAGTTCTGTCAAAGTCTGCTTTGGTAGCACCCATCTTGATGGCCACTGCAAAACCCTGAAGCATCTCATCACATCCAAGTCCTTGCATATGGAGCCCAACCACCTACAGAACAGAGAGAGAGAGAGAGAGAGAGAGAGAGAATAAGAAAATTGGTTTGCAGGCTTCCACGGGTGCCTCAGTTTCAGTATTAAGGCTCATGATATTTTATTTTTGACAGGCTACTCTACATTTTGTAAACCCTAAAACCATTTTTGTTTTACAAAAGTAGCTTTTTAAATCCAAACTGATCTTAAAGTGTTGGCATTTTAAATGATTCAATCCAAAATTGTAACAGGAATCTGATTTCAGTCAAGCTAGATGTTGGCTCTGAATAATGTTTGGGTAAATTGTTTTTGTTATCTAAATTTGGCAGTTCATAAGATTAAACACTATTATTACTGAGGGACAATATATTAGAATAAAGTGTATCGAATTGTTGGTGCAACCATCCCTGAAGAATCTAATATATCTAATAAATATTGGTTCTGTCATTATGTTATTACATGTATGTTATTACATGTACATAGACAGCCTCTGAAATATATGGTACCTTGAGCATTGTAAGCACATGCACTGCATTACAGTGCAGTACCATAGATTTGTACAGTATAGAAAATAGCTGGCTAATGGTTTATAAATAAGATTGCTGTAAGCAATCACACTCCTTAAGACATTATTAATGTGATTTCAGTGTTTGAGTTATTAGGGCATTGGGGAGGGAAGACAGCCCCATAGATATCAATGCAATTTGTTAAAAAGATAATAAAATGTTGTAATTTTGTCACGGCTGAAGGGAGGATGAGGGATGCAGACATACTTGCAAGGAATAATTTATTTTCAAAACAGAAACAAACACAAAACACAACATGAAAATAAACAAGAGCAGGAGAAACAGAAAACAAACTAGACTAAACTGAACAGAATAAAACAGGAACAAACAAGAAACAGCTGTGAACCGGTGTTGACATACATAAAGACAGACAGAGAAACGTATCTACACACACACACACAAGACCGCACAAAGGAGCACTGAAACTGAAAGAGATGGCAGTGGCAGTGCAGCAAAGGAGGCATAGACGCGGGGACTAAGGCAGGGCTAAGACAGAGAGAAGGGAGGAGACAGAGACAAAACAAAAAAAGAGCCATGTGATTTTTACCACATGGTAAACAAGGGAACTTGGAAACAGACAGAGCAGGACTATACAAAACAGGGAAAAAGCGTGACAAATTTGAGCTTGTGAAGGCCCTTTTTCTTGTGATAATCTTGTGATAATGAAGGCACTTACCTTGCTATGAAACCACAAATTCATGCTAAATTGGAACCGTTTTTTCCTCTAAAGCAATCATCAAAATATCCTTACCTGAATAATGTCACTGGTCAGGCAATTTGGGAAATATTTGTCTATGCTTTGAGCATTTGTTTGTACTGAGGCAAATTAGTTTTTTTCTCCTTTCATTGCAGTGGCACCAATAAAACCACACGTTCTTGCTCAATCTGTACAGTTCTTGCACTTAAGTGAACATTCAAGTGTCTTTACCAGAATAATGCCACGGGTCAATATTATCTAAAGTTTGAGCATCTGTTTGTAGTGATGAAAAACCACTTTTTTATAATTTTCCAGATTAGATTTAAAGACAAATTTTGCCCTGCCAACTCAAAGTTTAAAGAGTTCTTCCTCATTCATATTTAAGTAACAAACACCAAATTTGCAGGCCTGTACATAAATTTTCACATGGGAAAATACTCTGTTGTTATTATTATTATAAGCACCAGTGCAAAGCCTTAGTGTTTTGGTGTGTTTGTTATTAGGGCTTGAGAGGAGCCAACCATATTCTTTTCAGTTTTTATTATTCTTTTTTTAAATTTTTTTAATTTATTTTTTTATTTTAATAAATAGGCTCTTTAGGCTTTAGGGTCATGATGTGTCTGGAGCCTACCCAGAATCACTGGGTGCATGGCACACCCTGGAGGGGACGCCAGTCCTTCACAGAGCAACACACACTCACACACATCCTAGGGACACTTCTGAGTAGCCAATCCACCTAGTGTTTTTGGACCATGTGAGGAAACTGAAGCACATGGACACAAGGAGAACACAAACTCCTCACACCCAGTCACCCAGAATGGGCCTCAAACCCACAAGCCCAGGACCCTGCAGTGCTCTGAGGGAGGGGCACAGGCCTGACGCCCGCCAAACTTAACTTTGTCAATTTCCGATCTGCGTCAATCTGTTACGTTCCGCTTCACGCTCTTGAATTTTAATTTCCAGCTCCAACTCCTTCAGCCGGACAGCCAGGCGGAGATCTAATCAGAACAGCACTTGAAGCAACACCCAGGGAAGTTTCCCTTCTAGGTAAGATCCCTTTACTAATGAGCTCAATGTCAAATAAACGCTTCATTTCATATTTTGGAGCAGAACGGGAAACACTAATAGAAAAAAATATCAGCCACCAAAAGAACGTCGTCTTTTCGACACAAATCAAAACTTAAGGTAGGCTCGAGTGCAAACGCAACTAAGTCAAATCTAGCCATGTCACCCACTACCTTCCCACCCACAAAAAAAAAACCACCAGCCAGAACAAAGAAAACAAAAGGGACGAGCCCTCAAATATGTTACAACCCAGTCTAGGTCAGACCGCAACACAAAATGAAATAATGGACAGTGTGATGTTTGCAAAAAATATACTACAACTAGGACAGTTTTTGCGAAATGTATTGAAGGTAATTTATACAATTTAGTGAACCAGAAAATTGACTTCAGGAGTGACCCAGGCCAAAACAACAAACAAACCCCACACTAACTAGTTTAGGTACACTAAGTAACCTGTGCAGGACAACAAAAACACAGTGCTAACCTTACTCCCTTGCTATGGATAAAGAGAGACAAATCCCAGTTCCCCAAACAAAAATGGCAGCCACTCCCTACAACCGGTACTAGTTTACAAATATATAAAATAAACAGATAGCCAAAGATCACAAATTACAATTAACAAGTCAAAATACGAACAGAGTACAACCGCACAAAAGATAAACAGTCTAGTGAGGAAATCTTCCTCCAGAGTGTGACATAAACATCTCTTTTATAGTGGACAGTTGAAGCCAAACCATGGACACAGATCTGGATCCTAGAATATATAAACAGGACAGGATAGAGACACAAAAAAAACATCCATGCCCAAAACAAGCCAGAGACCCACACAGTCAGCCAGAGCTAATTCCCAGCATGCAATTTCACCTGCTCTTTGTTGTCTACGTGTCTCAATAAAAATACTTTATGAGTATTTTCAGTTGTAATGCTGCACTATGGAAACAATAACTATTAAAAATTTCTGTACATAATTATTTTTCAAATAATGATGTATTAGGATTCTCATTATGTACAACAAAGTTACAATACTTAATTAATCAGTGCATTTCTTCCACAACCCTTAGAACCTCACAACCTGTCAGGAAAAGCGGGGCGGACTGACGGAGGCGGACGCACACGCTAAAACGGTTCCTTTATTTACAAAAAGGATAACAAACCAAAGACAAACTAGGTCTACAAAACAAAGGAAACGACTTGACAACAAATGGAAACGACAACATGAACAAGGAATATAGGTGCAGCAGAGACAGACTAGACTGGGCAAAACGATGATAGGAAATTAAACAATACAATACTAGACAGGGAGAGCTAAACAAACAAACCTAGACAGAGAGAGTTAAACAGACAATACTAGAAAGGGAGAGCTAAACAAACAAACCTAGACAGGGATAGTTAAACAGACAAACCTAGACATGGAGAGCTAAACAAACAAACCTAGACATGGAGAGCTAAACAAACAAACCTAGACATGGAGAGATAAACAAACAAACCTAGACATGGAGAGATAAACAAACAAACCTAGACATGGAGAGATAAACAATACTACTAGACTTAGGAAAGGAAACAACAAGACTTGGAATTGGAACGAGAAACAACATGACCTGGGAATTGGAACGAATGACCGACAAACAAGAACTGAGACAAGGGAACTTAAATACATGACACAGACAAGACACACCTGAGACAGATAACGAGGAGGACGGACAAGGAGGCGGAACAAAGGCAGGACATCGGCAGAGACATGGACAATAACAGACAGAGCCATGTGCTAAGAGACCACATGGCGGGGAAAACAGACATGACAGGACGAGGGCGTGACACAACCCACAACCCTCCACAACCCAATCAGTTGTGAAGCTCAAGCATTGTTGTGAAGCATTGTTTTATATTATGAAGAATTGTTTATATATATATATATATAAAACACACACACACACACACACATATATATATTTCCCCATAACTTTCCCCATAACAGACTATTGCCAGTCCTGGGCATTCTCCAGTTGTTTTGGTTCCCCTGTCTCTCCCTTTTCTGGTCCCTGTCTCTGTCCTTGTTCCTGTGCCTGTGTCTGCTTTTGTCTCGGTTCCTGTCCCTATCACTGTGTTTGTGTCTGTCCCTGTAAACATCCTGGTCCCTGTTCCCCTGCCAAGTCCTGTCCAGTCTCCTGTTAATCCAGTCCAGTCCTCGTTTCAACCCTCTGTTCTGTCTCAAGTCCCGTCTCCTTGATTAAAAGTTTATTGTGTTTTAGCAAGTGCGTCCGCCTCCGTCAGTCCGCCCCATGATCCGTGACATCTATTTGTTTATTTTTTTTATTTGTCTAAATAAAATCCAACACATTTTGAAATGAAATTAATAAATTTCAAAAGAAAATATAGTACTGGACCTAATCTGATCAAGATCTCTTTCATCTTAAAAGCAGACTGCTTTTGTTTAAGTCACCAGCCTGATTTCTCTAAAGATTAAAGAAGATTGGGGATGATCCAATCACCCAATCTTGCAGTTGGCACCCTTTGTGATTAAAATGTATTGACACAAAAGGTAATACATGGCCCTACTCACAGCTGAAGATAACCTAACCCAATGAGTTTGAAACAATCAGGATACCTTATATAGCTTATATATAGCTATATAGCTTATATAGCTTTTAAACTAGCAGTTATTAAACCTATGATCAAGAAACCAAATCTTGATGCTAGTACACTGTCTAATTACAGGCCTATTTCTAATTTGCCATTTCTGTCCAAGATCTTAGAAAGAGCTGTGGCCCAACAACTTAGTTCATATCTACATAAGAATCATATATATGAAAAATTCCAATCTGGATTCAGGCAACATCATAGTACAGAGACAGCTCTAGCCAAGATAACAAATGATCTTCTTCTTGCCTCTGATCAAGGCCACGTATCCCTGTTGGTGCTTCTTGACCTAAGCGCAGCCTTCGATACAATAGACCACAATATTCTCATAGAAAGGTTAGAAAACATGGTTGGAATCACAGGGACAGCCCTATTATGGTTCAAATCTTACTTAACGGAACGTTATCAATTCGTAAAAGTAAACAATCTAAATTCAAATTATTCTAAAGTAAGATTTGGAATTCCACAAGGCTCTATTTTAGGACCATTATTATTTACATTATACATGTTACCGCTAGGCACAGTTATAAGAAACCATGACATTAACTTTCACTGTTACGCAGACGACACACAATTGTATATTTCAGCCAAGCCCGATGACAAACACAGATTAAAGAAAATAGAGGACTGTTTAAAAGACGTGAAAGGCTGGATGTTGCATAACTTCCTCCTTCTAAACAGCAACAAAACAGAGGTCCTGCTTTTGGGTCCAAAAGTGGCAAGAAATAAATTATCAGATTTAATTTTAAATCTCGCTGACTCTCCAATTAAACCTGGTTCAGCAGCAAAAAATCTTGGTGTCATAATTGACCCGGATTTATCATTTGATCAACACATAGGTAGTATCACTAGGACAGCTTTTTTACATCTTCGCAATATTGCTAGATTAGAAATGCCTTATCCCTTCAGGACGCAGAAACATTAGTACATGCCTTTATTACTTCAAGGCTTGACTACTGTAACGCACTACTGTCAGGATGCACCGGCAGCAATTTAAGAAAACTTCAACTAGTTCAAAATGCTGCAGCTAGGGTCCTCACTAAAACTAGAAAATTTGAACATATAAGCCCAGTTTTATCATCACTTCATTGGCTGCCTGTTAAATTCCGCATTGACTACAAAATTTTGTTATTAACATATAAAGCTCTACATGGGCTTGCTCCTGAATATCTTCAAGATACAATTTACTATTATGAGCCTCCACGTTCACTCAGATCACAGAATACTGGATTTTTAATTGTTCCCAGAATTCAGAAGGCCTCAGCTGGGGGAAGAGCCTTTTCTTATAAAGCCCCCAGACTCTGGAATGATCTTCCAGAAAATGTTCGGGACTCAGACACAGTCGCAATCTTCAAATCTAGGCTAAAAACACATTTGTTTAGTTTATCTTTTGGTAGCTAATGCTCCCCCATAGATAAAGGCGGCAGATCCGGGGGGTCCATGGACACAGGGAATTATAGTAAACTGAGATGCTTGTGCTGTCGTCCCGCCGGTTCTCGCGATCACTCAGGTTTGTTGACGGTGGAGCGGAGGGATGCCAGTGTTTCAGGATGCTCCCGTGTCTGTGTGTCCTCCTGGTTCTCTCCTTTTAGTTAAAGCTGTCATAGTCAGATCTGCCGGAGTCATTAGCCACACTCTGGAAATATATATTTTCTACTTTACAAACACAAAACAGTTCAAAACTAATTCCATCCCTTTACATTTTTCCGAGTAAACAACTGCCCACCTGTCTGTCTGGACACTGATGGATGACTGTCGGTGACCTCCACACTTCAGACCAGCTGCCCACGCTCCAGCAACCACCAAGTGCCTTGAAGCTGTCCCTACACTGAAGTTCTCATGGACTACTAACTATCATCACCAGTAGATTGACCAGAGGAGGATGGGTCACCCCTTGTGAGCCTTGGTTCCTCCCAAGGTTTCTTCCTCAGCTGGGGGAGTTTTTCCTTGCCACTGTCGCCCCTGGCTTGCTCACTTGAGGGTTTTACATTTGTTTTTACATTTCATGTCAAATCTTTGTCTTACTGGAATTCTGTGAAGCTGCTTTGTGACAACAACAGTTGTGAAAAGCGCTATATAAATAAATTTGATTTGATTTGATATCTGATTGTATAACATCTGAAAAAAAAACGTCACGTAGTAATTTCAACAACAACAAAAAAGAAATCTCTTCTCCGATGTGCAATATTGAATGGATATTACAACCAAACTTATCATCTTACAAACCATCCTGCATCATTGTGACCCTGATGGGATCCACTTGGATTGTAAGGTGAATGTGCTGCATTTGTTTTGTTTACGGGCGACGTTCAGTCATACAAATTCCCCACAGAAAATATGAGTCAAATTACTAAGCCTGTTTTGTTATCTTTTTAATAAGATCAGTGACTCTAGCCAGTAATCTAAAATATTTTATACTTTTATACTGAAGCCCATCAATGGATAATTTCCTAGATGCTTGGTTTAACAAAAACAAACAAACAAACAAACAAAAACTCTTTATTTCATATATTATTCTGTATTTGGGTTAAACTGTTTGGTCATATGCTATGTATCAATGATTGTGGGATAGTCCACCAGGAAACATGTTTTATTCCAAATATCTTTCTTTATATGCCAATTAATTCCTGGGCGAGCTCTAAGTGAAGGACCAGCCAGTCGAGATTGTAAACTGATGAAATGAAGTTTATTGGATGTGCAAGTCTGAAACTCTCTGTACAAAACCATTTTCATTCGCATACTCAGAGATGGCTAACTTCAAACGCACTTAATGAATAGCAGCATACAGATTATACAGATTACACATTACACAGGATAATCCCTGGTTTGTTAGGGGCATCCAGTCTGTCTGCAGCTTGGCCTAAATGGTTGCAACAAATGGTAACTATGGTAATTACTTTTTCTTTTGAGTGGCTTGTTGAATTACCAAGGCACCAAGGTGACTGCGTCCTGAATTATCTTACAAAGTTCATGTGACGAAGAGAGAGAAAGAAAAATGATGTACAACAGTTATCAATACTTAATGGCAACAAGTACCTGAATTACTGCTTCAGATACTCTTTCACAATCTTAGGCAGAAAGCTAAAAGGACCTGCTGAGCAGGCAATCACCCCAGAACACGATGCTTATACAACTTTGGCTAGACATGCAGGACAGTTATAAGAAGGGGGACCTAGTATGAATCAGGATTCATCCTTCATCCAAATCTAAAGCTGGAGTCAATTTTAGTGCCAAATTAGTACCAAAGATGTTAAAATGCCTTGGTAATATGAATTACACAGTAGCTGTGATTAATTATCCTGATCATTTCCACATAGCAAATTTGAAAAAGTATTCTGGGCTACGCTTTTGTCTGTAGGAGGGAGATTTTAACTATTGCCTAAGGTTACTTAATCAATGTGAATTGAATATTCTTGTAATCTTTACTCCTGCCACTAGAGGGCAGGAGTGCAATCTGTAACTTCTTAAGAGAAGTGTTTCTTTGTTAGCCAGAACAGCATGCTACAAACAATGTAGTGGTTACTTCTTTCTCAATTTTATGTCCTCATTTTGAGAAACAAAATTTTGAGAGTGCAGGTGTGATTTTGGTTTCGTTTTCAAATTATGGACAACAAAAAAATAAAGCCTCAAGTACTTCTTTATATATATATATATATATATATATATATATATATATTTACCATTGTCAAAGAAATGAAATTTTATTTGAATGAAGTATGCTTTGATATAATTATATGTAACAAAAATCAAACCACAACTCCTCCACTCTCAACAATAAATAATGCGCAAACTATGCTCTCTCCCTCCCTCATTAGCGGCATGGGCTGATTCTGTATTATACTTTGCAGCTGAAACGTTGGCACAGGCAGCGCAGGACGTTTCTGCATTATACTCAGCAGAAGCATCGTTGGCACAGGCAGTGAGGGGCGATTTTGCATTATACTCGGCAGCCGAAGCATTGGCACAGACAACGTGGGCCATTTCTGTATTATATTCAGCAGCTGGAGTGTTGGCTCAGGTGGCGTGTGCAGGTTCTGTATTATACTCAGCAACTAGAGCATTGGCACAGGCAGCATGGGCCTATTCTGTATTATATTCTGCAGCCGAAGCATTGGCAAAGGCTGTGCAGTCAAATTCTGTATTACACTGTGCAGTACAATTCTGTATTGGCAGCCAGAGTGTTTGCACAGGCAGCGTGGTCAGATTCTGTATTTTACTCAACAGCTGCATGCGGCTAAAATACAAACAGCCAAAAAACTTTCAAAACACTCATCTGAAGCTGGTAATTTGTCATTTGTTAGATTGTTTTGTTCGTTTGTATGTTTTTTTTACTATAGTCTATATATATTATGACTGAGACATTTTTTCCATATATGCTTACTTATTTATTGATTCACTGCATCTTCAAGCTAAACTAAATATGCTAAATACTTCTTTTAAAAGACTCATCAGAAGCTAAAATTGTGTTATTCGTTAGATCATTATTTTTACAATATATAAAATATATACATATTTATTTATTTATTTAAAATAAACTATAGTCAAAAAAATAATGTAGACATTGATTAATTTCTTTCTTTCTTTCTCATATATATATATATACATATATATATATATATATATATATATATATATATATATATATATATATATATATATCCATGCTAATGTCAGCTGGTATGCAGTACATTAACAGAACATAAGCTGTACCCAGCATATTCATAGAGACTTAGAGAGAACTATTTATTACTAGATTATGATAAAAGCAGCTGATCTAGCAGATGAAGGCATACATACACATGTAAGAGAATGGAAAATGTCAGTGAGGAAGTAGCCCAAAATGCCTTTACCCCTAATTATCCCCAACAAGCTATCCGCAAATTTTAAATGCAACCCTATCAGTGACTGGAATGCAAAATATATGCAACAAAGAATAGATGAATACCAGTGAGAGAAAAGAACAGCCACAAACCATGATAGGTTTAGTCAACTCAAAAGCTATTCCACAGCATGTTAGCCTGTTTTTTCCCAGTCACCAATTCACATAATATAAACCAGCATCATGCCCCCTTTGTACCCTCACCGTGCCTGCCCACTGCATGATCATGCCGCCTTCCTGCAACAAATTGTCTGCCGTGCTGCTGGAAGACATGGATTATTCTGGTCCAGTACATTCTGCCGTTTAACTTGCATGCTGTTCTCAGGTGACTGCTTTAGATGACTCTGTAGTAAGCAGGCAGAAGATTCTAGGATATACTGAAGAGACACTACAGCAGATTGAACTAAGTGGACTGGATCTTGATAAAAATCTTGATATGTCTGAGCAGTGTAAGTGAGTTGTTCACTCTGGTTATACAATATGAAGATGTTTTTTTCTTGCCACCATATCGAAGCAAAGGTGTTGCACATTCTTCACTCATCAAGCTAACTGGTCAGCTACACTAAGTGCAATACTGTGTTTAGCACTATGGACCTAACCTCTGGATTTTACAACATGCCACTCTATGAAGAGGACAAGAAGTACTCTGCTTTTACAACCCCGATGGGGCCGTACGAGTACAATCATCTCCCTCAAGGTCTCTGTAACAGTCCTGTGAGCTTCATGCGTATGATAACAAGTACTTTTGGTGATCACAATATTTTGAGCTTACTGTACTACCTAGATTATTTGCTTGATTTTGCACCAAACAAGACAGTGTCCCTGGAAAGCTTAGAGATTGACTTCACCAGACTGGTCACAATCTAAAATTGGCTCCCAAGAAACATTTCTTTCTTCAGAAATCTATTACATTTCCCGGCAATATAATCAATGAGGAAGCTGACCTTGGAAAGTTTGTGTGCATCGCAAAGTCAACTAGTGCTGACCTTATTGGGGAAGATGGTATGCCGCCATGCCTGAGAGGTGTCAGAATATTTCTTGGTATGATCAATTACTACCAACATTTTGTGCTAAGCCATTTTTTTGAGTTGCTATCTGGTCAGAATGGGAAGTATACAGGTGCATGGAAGCCAACCAGAGTATCTCACTGTCAGAAACCAGGCCCCACGGACTGGACACCTGAACACCAGCAAGCTCGTTGCTGATGCCCTTAGACGAGTGCCATTTGTAAATGTGAGCTGTAGACTATTGAACAAGTCTATTTCTTGCTTTATTACTGATTTTAGGGACGTGTCCAAGTTTAAATTTAAATGAAATTTGTCGTTCCAGATTCCCTCAAAGCTATAGTCCTGAAAGGTATTCACAAGCATGTAGGTCACCAAGGCCAACTGAGTCTTAATTTAGCAAAAAAACAAATTCTTCTGGATACATTCTTCTGAATACATCTGGACTGTAATGTGAGAGAATATCTCCGCCACTGCCAGCACAGTAAAGCTGCTCAATAAGACAGTAGAGCACCACTAGGGACCATAGCATCAACAAGAACCCTAGGGCTTGTGTGCACTGATTTTTGGTCAGTAGAAGATGCGAGTAATAAGTCCAATGACATTCTGGTTATCACTGACCATTTGCAAAAATAAGGCCACAAACTCCTGTGGGATAAATACTTCTGTATGTATGGTTTTCCAGAAAGGGTTAATTCTGATCAAGGAGCAAGTTTTGAAAGTTATTACAAAGTGAACTCCTCAGAATCTCTGGAATACCAAAATCCCACACAACTCCTTATCACCTGATGGGAAACGGCAGAACTGAACAGTTCAACAGGACCCTTGGTAATATGATTCAGACACTTGTCTCAAAGAGAATACTTGACTGGCCAAGACAACTCTAGACACTTTCTTTAATGTACATATGTACAATCCATGAGAAGACAGGGTATGCACATTTTTTTAATGTTCGGGAGAATTGTTATGTTCAGAAGTGTTCTGAATGACAGTGCCAGCAGACTATGACAAGTATGTAATATAATTTATAATTCATAATTCAGTCTGAGGATCAACCAGAGCACTCAATAAACAGCATTATATACAGACTGGTCTCCTCTCTTCACTTTGAAACCACCAGAAGACAAGTTTACAACAGTTGGTGTTTCCGCCCGGTTCTGATGGTTTCAGATGGTTTCTGAACACTCCTGGTGGCTCTTCATGACGGTTTTGCTCCCTAAATCTGGATGGAGTGGTGATTCTCCCTCTGACGACAACAAACTACATGCAAGCGGTGAGCTACTAGAACCTTATGAGTCCATTTATGAAGAAAAAGAGCTGTTAAATTAAGAGAGTCTATGTTTTGTCTTTGTATTGTTTTTGGCTTCTTCGTACTACCGTGTTTCCCCGATAGTAAGACACCCCCGATTGTAAGACGCAGTGTGGGTTTTAGGGGGGTCGGCTAATGTAAGACGTACCCCGAAAGTAAGACATAGTAAACTGTACGTTGGAAAAATATAAGCCATAGTACCGGTACCTTTTGCTGCATTAACTGCGGGATGCGGACGGATCTGGAGCGGAATGAGCGGAGGGATGTGGAGGCCGCCGGAGCAGCAGTAATGTTGTCCGTGGTCCAACACGCAGCCTCAGTGCCCTCATGTGCAGCCGCTGGTGGCCGCTCTGATTGGCATGGCCATGGTTGTCATGGAATAAATCTGTTTTATCTTCCAGTATAACATATTCAAACTGTTCGTTCTTACCGTTTTCATTGTTTTACATGTTATACATGGAAATACCGTCATGATACGGTTGTAACAAGACATTCTTGGCACTTGCTTTTATAAAACTGTTTTATGGTGAATACCATACTGTTCAGGTTGTTAATAAATGTTAATTTTATGGTTAAAACAAAAATCGACATTTTTTACCAATATAAGACATACCCCGAAAGTAAGACATAGTGGGACTTTCGGGGGTAAAAAGAATGTAAGACACTGTCTTACTTTCGGGGAAACACGGTAGTTCTAAGAAGTGAGGCAGGGTGTTTTCCTGGCCTTAGCACACAGTCGTTCCTAATTGGGTTTATTAGGATTTAGTGGGATTTGAATGTGATCAGATCCAGTTTCCGGTCTTTTGCTACACGCAGGTATTTTTCCTAATTGTGTTTCATTAGGACAACAGGTGTAGGAATTATTTGCCTAAGGTCTGTTGCAACACTGCGATATTCTTAAGTGTGTTTCCTTAAGACAGAAGACAGTGTGGGGCAGAGTGTTTCTCGTGCCCATAGAGGTGTGCTTAAACTTTCCCTAGGAGTTCCTGGTCAAATAGACGCAAGGGTAAAACGGAATTATCTCTAGGGTGTGTTTGTTTGTTTAATTTGTGTTTTGTGTTAAAATGTCTACATCGGATATTAACATGGCAACAGCATTTGTAGACAGAGCTTCATTTGAGGCTGGTCTCACAAAAATGTTAGACAAATTATGCTCCAAAAGGAAGGCTAAGTTATGTAAGAAATTTAATATTCCAGTAGAGTCAGACTGGAATCAGGAGCAGTGTTTTACAGTCTTAGCAAAATGTATGAAAAAGAAGGACCTTGGGGGTGTGTTCAGGTGTTCAGACAGTGGCATTCTTTACCAATGAATGAACAGAAGGAACAAAATGCACAACTGTTACAGGAGTGTGCTAATCATAAACGTGCAGCCATTAGTGCACAGAACACATGTGAACCCACTCAACGCACTCTCAATGCACTACAAGTTAAAGTAGATAAACTTATAAAAGAGAAAAGGGACCTTCAGGAATTAGCTGCAAAATAGGTGGAGAAGCTGTATCCATCTCTTACAAAATTTCAAAGTCTAGAAGAGAAGTCTTCCAGCTCAGGTTCTAGTAACAGCACTGATGAAGAAAGTTATGATCTAACAATGTTAGAAGCTGCTCCAGTTGTAGTAAAACAAGTAAAATCTAGAGAGTGGGAGGATAAAATTTCAGTTAAACACATCCCACTAAATCCAGAACAGATAGATCGCCTGTCTAAAGAATTTAAGCACCCTAAGGAAATGGGCATTGGTCCTTTCTTAACACAAATGACACGTAAAATCAAACTGTACTCTCTCCATCCATTAGACATCATATCTGTGTGCTCGCAAATACTCCTGCCAGTTGAGATTGAAGGCATGGACGAATATTATGAGTCACAGATAGATAAGTTGAAATCTAGAAAAGCAGTGCAGGACTGTAATATGGGGTTGCTTACAGTACTTAGAAACAGTTTATGGTCTACTGTTTGCTGGCTAAAAGTTGTGGAATGTCATCTGGGGAAAAATGAGCCTGTGAGTCAGTACACACAGAGGTTTGCTGAGGTGTTTTTGCTCCATGGGGGAAGTTCAGAGTTTGTATCACTAGCAGACGTTCTGAATTCTTGGGTGTCAGTGGCCCAGTGGGCTGATGGCTTATCTCAGGAAATGAGGAAGGTTTTGCCACTGTTGAAGCTCAACTGGCGCACTAGTACACTGACTGAGTTATCTGAGTGTTTAACAGCATACGAGAGAGATGCGCAGGTTAAACTACATGTTGCCTCTGTTTTGCAAACTGTTCCCCAGCTGACAAGTAGTCAGGTCCTCCAGAATAAACATAACAACGTGTGTCACTTTTGTGGGAAAAAGGGACATTTGAAACGAGATTGTAAAAAGAGGAGATGGCAAAATTATAAATACAAGTCTAGTCCAGAAGAATTACAGTCTCAGTCAGATAGTCCTCTCACCTCAGAGGTAGCAGGACAGCTGCTAAAACTTATACAACAGGCTACTCAGCTGGCTGCCCCCACTCGGATTTCTGCTCTTTCAACAGATTCAGAGCATTTAAACTAGAGATGTCAGCTGTGAGAGCGTATTTGGAGCCAATTCTCCAAAATAATGTCAATAGATTGTATGTGAGAACCACTGTGAATGATAATGAATGTGATTTTTTGATTGACACAGGAGCACAAGCTACTTTACTACCCACTGCAATGGCTAAAAAATTAAAACTGTCTTTGGTTAATACTGGTACTGTGATTACAGGTGTAACAGAGCCTGTGTGTTTAAGGTTTGGTCCTAAATCTATTTCTCTCTCCCTCATAGTAGCTCCAATTAAGTCACCTCCAATTTTGGGTATTGATGCCATTTCTCAATTGAAAATGCGATTGGAATTTGGAGCTGGGAATCCTAGGCTATCTGTCCTTCCAGTTCAAGTGTTTGATCCTCAAATTAAAGATCATCCTATCTGGTCAAAAAACAAGGATGAATGTGGACTGTTGGACATTGAACCAGTAAAGCTCACAGGAAAACCTCCACTTATGACTAAGCAACATCCGCGAGCCAGGGAAGCAATTGAAGGTGTTCGACCAATTATACAAGAATTGGTTGATAAAAGTATATTAATTAAGGCACAGAGTGAGTCATGCTCTCCAATTTGGCCTGTAAAAAAGGCTTCAGGGGCATGGCGTCTCACAATAGATTATCGCATTGCTTACACGTGCATAGATCGTATAACACCTATGGTTGCAGATACTAGCAGCATTTTTGATGGAGTACCAAACACACACACAGTCTTCTCTGTTATTGATATGTCTAATGGATTTTGGTCTGTTCCACTTCACCCAAACAGTTGAACATGGTTGGCATTTTTCATGGTGAAATGACATGGTGAAATGTTTCAGTGGTCAAGACTACCACAGGGCCTACACAATAGCCCAACTATTTTATCACCAGGCACTAAGGCGGCATTTGGCAGAACCACAATGTCCTGTTAAAAATTCCACACTAGTTCAATACATTGATGATGTCATGCTTGCTTCACCTAATAAGGAAGTGCACATCAATGAACTTGTGGCATTACTAACACATCTCAGTGCACATGGTCACAAAGCTAGACTGGCCAAAGCAAAGTTAGCCACACCTTCAGTGCATTATTTAGGGCAGTTAGTAACTGCTGGACAAAGGTCCATTCTTCCTGACCGTGCTTCTGCAGTGCGTGCACTCCCAGTACCAACCACCATCAAAGGTCTTAGGTCATTCTTGGGCTTGTGCAATTATTGTCGTCCATGGATTGAAAATTATGCTCAAATTGCTCAGCCATTATATGATATTTTGAAGAGAAGCCCCAAAGAAACAGACAGTGTTCAGGTTTCCAACACGGCTGAAATAGCAATTAAAGAGCTTAAGGATGCTCTGACATCTGCCCCAGCATTAGGTTTTGTTCAATCCGATCTGCCCTTCACATTGTATGTTCATGAACATGATGGTTTTATGACAGCATGCCTCATGCAAGATCATGGTGGGCAAAGGGCACAGATCACTAATCCCTCGTCATTAATGATGACTGCATTGTCTGATACTTGTAATGAGGGTGAAGATGATCATGACTGTGTTGTTTTGTCACACAGTCCACATATGGATATTTCTGAAATTCCCTTGGAAAATCCTGATTTGATTTTGTTTACTGGTGGTTCAGCACAGATTCTGAATGGCTGTAAACATGTTGGATGGGCTGTCTGCTCGCCACATGCAGTAATTGCTCAGGGTCGTCTTCCTGATCATTTTTCTGCCCAAGCTGCTGAATTGGTGGACTTAGCTAATGCTTGTATGCTAGCTTCAGGTCTAACTGCAAGAATTTATACGGATTCCAGGTACGCATTTGGTGTAATTCATGATTTTGGCCATATTTGGCGTTGTCGTGGTTTTCTGACAGCTGCTGGTACCCCTATTAAACATGCCTCTTTGGTTTCTGATCTCATGTCAGCTAGTGAGCTTCCAACAGAACTTGCAGTTGTTAAAGTAAAAGCTCATAATTCCTCTTATACTGATGAAGCACGGGGTAATGCCATGGCTGATGCAGCAGTAAATGCTGCAGAGAAATTACCAGCAGTGACAGTGGCTGCTACAAAAACTAATGACACTAATTTACAAACTGTACGTTCATCACTAATGCAAATGTACTCTGATGCTCCTGCTATTGAAGTGTGGTCTTGGGTGGATAAAGGTGCGTGTCTTGATTCCAGTGGGTTTTGGACAAAGGGAGTGAAGAATATAGCACCTGAGGCACTTTTACCATACTTGGCTCAGCAAATTCATAGTTTAGGACATGTGGGTGTCCACAGCATGGTTCACTGGTTCTCCTCAGTATGGTGGAATCCCAAATTCCGCTCCCATGCATCTGAGGTAGTGAGGCGGTGTATATTGTGTCAGTCAAACAATACAGTGGCGGGTGTCTCCACACCTGCTGTGCACACAATGGCACCCCCAGGACCATTCACACATCTGCAAGTTAATTACATCACACTACCTCCCTGTCAGGGAAAGCAAGATGTGTTGATTGTGGTTGATAAATTTTCACGCTAGATAGAAGCTTATCCAACAAAAAAGGGAACTGCTTTGCACACAGCCAAGGTTCTGGTCCAAGACTATATTCCACATTGGGGTTTGCCTGACATCATAGAGTCTGACCAGGGAACACACTTTACAGGAAAATTAGTGCAGGAAGTGATGAAAATGTTGCATGTTAAATGGAAGGTCCACTGTCCGTACAGACCTCAAGCATCTGGTCAGGTGGAACGACAGAACCAAAATATAAAGCAGCGTTTGTCAAAGCTACACCAAAGTGGGGTTTCTTGGGTGGATGAGCTACCTGCTGTATTGTGTAGCATCAGAGCCTCACCTACACGCAAAATTGGTTTGAGTCCATATGAAATCATTACAGGACGTGCCATGTCTCTACCAGGAAGCATTGACCTTAGACAGGCAGATGTGCATCTTACGTCATGCCTGTACTGTAAGCAGCTCACCAATTCTGTACATTCTGCTCAACAACGTGTTAAAGGTGCTTGGACTGAGCCTTCCAGGGGGGACATCCAATTGTTCCAGGACAATTTGTGATGATTAAAAATCACATAGCTGGTCCACTTGAAGCAAAATGGAAAGGCCCATTCCAAGTGCTATTAGTAACAGATGCAGCAGTATTGTGTCAAGGGAAGAAAGCTTGGACACACGTGTCACATTGCAAAGTAGTGTTACCACCTAACTAGGGACAGATGGCTGAACTGGTTGGGAGAGCTTTGGGAAGAACTGTATGCATGTAGGCTACAGGGGCCACACCCAAAGTGAAGACACCCTCTTTTCACCCTACGATTAGCGTTCCACACTTCCAGCCAGTATCTTAGGAGCCCAGTGTTAGGTAGGGTAAGACGTGGTAATACTCGATGTAATAGTGAAGTGATGCTCCTCAAAATGTTAAAAGTTTATATACAGCCAACATGATACTGCCAAGTCTTTTAGTTTTTGTTTTTGATTTTTATTTTGTTGTTAACATGATACTGCCAAGTCTTTTTGTTTTTGTACCTTCTAGGTAAAGTCAAGAACAACAGTGGATGAAATGAATCTCCCCTGAAGATTTCTGCATGGATGTGTTCATCTCACCATTCCTGATAATCATCAAGGAAGATGTCACAAATGAAAATGTTGTTTCTTCTACTGACTCTATGGACTATATGTGCTGCTGTTCACATCTCAGATGTGAGCTGTGACAATGTCTGTCAACTACACTACACTACGCTACACTATATCTAATGTAAGATACATTAGGAAAGAAATAAGGTCTATTCCACTTAGGAATATGAAACGTTTTTTTGTTTTGTTTTGTTTTGTTTAATTTTTCTTTAATTTATGGTGTGTAGGTTTCTTTTACGTACAAGAGGGAGGAATGTTGTATTGTTATTTTTCCTTTGGATCTGAATTGTACCATTTCTCCTATAACATTTTGGACTGTTTAAGTGATCACACATTCCCAGTTTTAAACACCTTTGATAAGAACAGCTGTTAACTTTACGACAGTACACCAGGAACTCAGATGATGGATATGGCCTAGGTTGTTTATGGCTTGTTCATGACAGTGATGTGTTACGACAGTTCCTGGTGCTTCCAGATCCTGTTTTAGGTAAAGATCAATCCATGTGTGAAGTTGTAAAATGGGTATAAATATGTGTGTCCCTTATGTTGTGAAAAATAATTTTATTACTTTGTGTTAGTGGATAAATATCCTTAAATGATTAGTTAAAATTAAGCAATTATAATTGTGTGAAACCTTGTATCTTATATGTACTCAGATGAATGATTAACCAGTATTTTAACCATGCATTTAAACAGTTTAGAATCTGCACACCTTCTGACATGCTGACTCAGTGTTTACACTTTTCTAATTTCTTAGATCTTTAACAGATCTGCACTTAGGCTTGTAGTATAAATTCCAAGTGTTAGTTAGGACAGTTGAACTTTAGGGCACCTCAGTGACCTTAACTCCATTAGTGACCCCTCTGGATCTTGGTGACAGAAAAGGAGTGAAGGAGTGTGGGTAATAAAACCTACAGAGTCAGAAGGGCAGGATGAGTGTTTTGGGGTCATAGGTGCATGGGAAACATGCACGCAGAAACCTGAGTACTAACATGTCTAATTATGCATATTAATATATGTTAATCAGCCAGAAACGCCTTGCCAGTAGGGTATTCGTGTGAAGTGTGAGAACAAGACCGACTTCGGACTCCTTTCCACTCGCGGCCGCAATTTATTGAGGTGGGTGAGCAGACCCTGTTTTATTCAAATTCTGCATATTGGAATTTCTAAATCAGAGTGGTGCGGAGGTCTGAAGGCGGTCTGGAGTGAGGTAATGAGCAAATCAATTTATTTTAAATATGTTTTTATAATTTTTTATTGGTTTATACATTTGGGGTTGCTTGGTTATGGTATTTATTATGGTTTCGATGGAAGTTGTGCCCATCATGGTTTTTTATAATGGAATTTATAATGGTTTAGATGGAAGTTGTGCCCATCTGAGACAGAGTGGTGGCGTCCTCAGCTCGGAACCTGACGAGGTTTCGTGTTAATTGCCTGGTCTAAGGGTTAGTCCGTGAGAGTTCGTCTCCTCTAAAGTATATTAATATTAGCGGATGTCGTGCCCGCGAGCGGAAGTTGTCCCCGCGTATTTATTGATTAAAAGAGCGGATGTTGTTCCCGCCACAATTTGTTGTATATTTTAATGAAATTTGATTGTGTATTCATGTTTTATGTCTGGTCTGAGAGGCTGTGTTATTTTTTGGGGCTGTTTGCATGACTGTTGTGTACGTCTCTGCTCGCTAGAGGGCGATAGAGGAGTGTCTTGCTGTGTATGTGTATGTGTGTGTGTCAGCTGAAAGAATTTTTTTTTTTTGGGAGAAAAGGGAGAAAGTGGGGGACTGATCAAACCCCTTTTCTTCTGCGGTTGCTTTAGACAGAGTGTGTTTAAAGAGAACGGAAAGTGTTAGAAAGAGAGATTTAGACATTAATAGGGAAAGAAATTTGTAATGGTATAAATTATGAGCTTCGTTCAAGGACAGTTATTTAAAGAATATGAACCTCAATAAAATGAGGGGTTTGTTTATCTATGACAATGAGCCTGAATGGAAGACGTTTTTAAAGTAAAAATGTATAAAGTAAATTAAATGAGCTTTCTTGGAGACTATACATTAAGAAAATATAGACAATGAGCTCCAGAAAGACGTTTTTAGAGGTTGAGAGTAGGAGAAAGGAGAGCAAGGTGTAAAGCTGAGTTATTGATAGGATATATTGAGGTAATTGTAAGGTTTAAACATGGGAATTAAAGGGAAAATTGTTAATTGAACACTTGCTCTAATTTTGAGTATGGTTTCTTTGATATTGTTAATTTAGGCTGGTGGTGGATAAAATATATTTTGTTTACTGCTTATTGTCCTAAGAATCTTATTTTTCCGGTTTAGTTAGTATTTTTTAACTATGGTAGTTTGTCTAAAAAAAAAAAAATTTATTTTCTGCCACGGTTTGAATTTTTCGTTCATCATAACATATTTTGTAACCTGCTTGCTATTTCTCTAGTTCATAAAATTTTGCTTTCACTTGCTATAATATATCTTGTGATTTCACTGTGGCCTGTGGACTGTTGAGTGTGGCTGGAACCTTGTTTTCGTTTTTAAAATATAGTCGTTGGTTTAATTCTGTGTTGTGAGATACTAGTCCTGCTTTTCTTGCTTTTTCTATTTACTATAAATTGTATTTCGTATATTGGCGTGGTATTTGCTTCTGCCTAACAAGCTTTTTTCGGTCCGTGGGTCGGTTTCATACTTCATGTAAATTAGGCTTGACTTGCTTTTATATTCAATACTGTGTTTGAAGACAAACTTATGTTTTATATCTACCTGTGAAATTCTTCACAGGGTTGAGGAGGTCCTGCTTTTATTGGCTGAGTTTGTAAACTTGACTGTAAAACTTTGGACTTTTTCTTTTATATAAACTAAGGCGGACTGTGCTGAGAGCAGCGGCGGCTGCGTGGGCGATTTGCGTGGGTGTTGGGAAACTGTTTTAATTCACTCTGAATTGCAATGAAACCTAGCGGTGATAATTGATTTGCAATTAAAGGGTGAACTAGAACGAAGACCATTTCAGGTAAGGTCAAATTTTTTAATCAGCTTCTTACAGACATTATGGCTACTACTAGAGACTTACATAATGAATTAAACGCCATTTACGGCGTGGGGAATTGGGAATGGAAACCGTTTGTACAATAAATTGAAATTATTACTGAGGGATTAAAACAGGGAGAAATATATTTGAAAAAGCGGGATATTGTGCACAAAAGTGTGCTACAGAGATTTGAAACATGGGCTAAAAATACACACAGGAGAGAAAACTTCTTTAATTTCCGGTATTAATCAGTTGAAAAGAGAGCTGGAGGTAAGATTACGTCAGGCTGAAGCAGAGGTTAGTAAGGCTAGCCTTTTCCAAAGACCTAAGGCAAACGCAAGTTTAAAAATAGCTAAAATAGACATTGCGGAGCTTCTAAATTTTAAAATGGCATTCCTCAGTCTCATTACGCAGCTCTTACTTTGAAAACAACAGGTCAGTCACACTCGAACGCCGTTTAACTCACTGCCGTGAACACGGAAGTGGACATTGAGTATATGAAACACAAGGGGGAGGAGCCTACAGCTCCTACAGCTCCGCCTCCCCCATATAACATAGGTCACGTCACATTAGTTGATAATGTCCCACCAGTTGATAATATCCTCCCTGTTTTCAGTGTTGATTCCGGCAAAGTGAGCGTACAGACAGACACAAGAGGCCGGGATTTTGCTTGTGAGCAGCCAGCTCAAAGTGACACATATACAAAAGCACACATACACGACCCATTCCAATTGCGAAAGCCACATGAGTCAATTTTAAATACACATACGGATATTAATACTGACCGTTATGACATTATAGATGACACGGGAAAGCATGTAGAACAGGATAATCTGCGCCTTGTCGATAAACAAACACTAACAACATCATTTAAGAACTCGATGCCACGTAAAAATAAACAAAACATCAGGATTAAAGCAGATTTAGAGGGACATGTCACAACGGCTGACTATAATCAGGATGACGGACATATAGCAGATGATGAGGACAGTGAGAATGGACGACGTGGTGGTAGACGGCTTTCTGATTTGAACAAAACATTACGTGCCATGGAAAAACTTATACTAGAAGAACAGAGACAGTTGGACTTAGAAAAACAGACTTTAGAATGCGACATGCAAACTTCAGACAAAACGGACATTTTGAGACGAAGCACCAGACCCCGACACCCGCCTGACAGGTATACAACTGACACTAACGTCGGCACTATGCTTCCATTAGTGGCCACTAGTACAGGAACATATAAATATGTACCATTATCACTGACTGATGCACAGACTTTGGTCGATCAGCTTCCGCCTTTATGTAGTGGAGCGGCTGCCTGGATTAGAAAGCTGGACAGTCTGACAGGTGGCATGACTGTAGCACTTGGGGATTTTAGAAATATTATTAAAAGATCAACTACTTCCATGGAAGCAACTGAAATAGAAAAACAGGCTTTGACATTTAATAAACCTAACTATGATCTTTTCTATATGAACAATTATAAGGAAAAATTTGATAATATAGACAAGGAGATATATAAGTTACAAAGAGACTTACTAACTGTTATACTAGCAGAAGCCAGGAAATCTATAAATAATAATAAAAAGCAAACAAAGTCTGACACCATGATGCCTATGACTGCACTGCCACATATGCAATCACCACAAATAATTATGAACAAAAATACATACATGCCTACTTAATCTGGGCCACCACAAAACCCACCATATAATTATGGACTAAGTCCATATTTCCCATATCAGCCCTACTCAGGAGGCAGGGGGCGTGGTAATGGTGGGAGGAGGGGCAGGGCCCGCCGTCGGACAGCGGCATGTCTAAGATGTGGAGCTTTGGACCACTGGGCAGCACAATGTAGGGCACCACTGTCTACTGACACCAGCTATCCACAACAGGCACCACACCCACAGGCGGCACCAAAACCGGAGCCATCACATCTTCCTGCTGGCCAATACAGCATGGAGCCGTGGGGTGGACATTGACGGGGCCAAGAGGAGCACCAGGACAGCAGGGCCAGGGCAGAACCATGCTGTCATTAACTGTGGGGGCCTCCGAAATCTTTTTTCTGGTAGACAAGGGAGCCACATGGTCAGCCATCAATAAAGTATTACCTGCACATCTGATGAGCGCTATTTTATGCCAACCAGATGGGATCACACTTATGTGGTTGGACGGATACAAAACTGTGGCAGTGGTGGGG
Source organism: Hoplias malabaricus (assembly GCF_029633855.1). NCBI lineage: Eukaryota > Metazoa > Chordata > Actinopteri > Characiformes > Erythrinidae > Hoplias > Hoplias malabaricus. Next base: position 17,362,804 of record NC_089816.1, on the reverse strand, counting down.
TACACTGACGGTATGTACCTGATGAGACCTCAACAGGATGAGTCGATAGACATTTCCTGGGCTTTAGTGACTGGACAGACGGACCGGTCACCACGACTCATTGCCTTGTTCCACCACTGGTCGACTTGGATTACAGCCATGGCACCCTACGTTCCTCCGCCCGACCCATTCCATGTCACCCTGTTTTATGATGTAGGGGGAGATTTAACTTATTATGAATATTTTCAAACAGAATTAGAGGGCATACAGTGGTCGGTTAATACCACAGGGATTTATGTGGGTCTTGAAGGGGTGGCATCTCCTGTTTCACTAACACCACAACAACATTGTTGGTACAAACTGTCTGACACGGCGGCACCACACATTTCACTAGCTGTCGATCAGAGACACGAGGCCAAGCAGTTGGGCCGTATGGTAAAAAGAGCAAAAGAGGCCACGGATTGGGTCTGGACCCAGCTGCCTGGTGTCATGTTTTCGCAGTCCACACAGACATATCACATCACTGATAACTCACCAATCTTAGTCACATTACTCCATTAATTGCTGCCTAGACACCATGGTTGTGAGGACTGTGATTATCTACAGATGGAGGTATTATTAGCATCACTACCTGACACATTGTGGTCCACAGGACCAGATGATGTATGATAGACTAATCAAACACTTGTCTATTTTTGTATGAATATTACACAACCAATTTGGATTGCACAATATAAACTAAAAACTAGAGACTGTGTAAGAACATGTTAGCATTTTTAGAACTGACTGGTTACAGCAGACAATACATTACTGACTTTGTTGGACGAACATAACCTTTTAGACATGGTGAAATCTCTAGGGATGAGAAATTTGTCTGGTAAGCTTAATTGGACGGTGGAGTCTGAACAGGCGTTTATAGACGTTAAACAAGCCTTATCCGTTGCAGTTGACTTGGCCAGACCTGACTATTAATTACCTTTTTACATGAATGTTTCTGAAACAGACACTGTGATAAATGGTGTACTGTTTCAGAAAAAGGGGGATGGTAGAGCAGTACTAATGTATTTAAGTGTCCCATTGGACCTTATAGAGAGGAGACAACCACAGTGCACAAGACATGTAGCAGGACTGACCAAATTAGTACAGAAAACAGCACATTTGGTAGCAGGATATCCATTGCGCATTCTAACCACACATGGAGTAGTAGCGTAAATAAGCTCACAGATGTTCACACTCACTACATTGAGACAGAGACGCATTCACAAAGCATTGACTGCACCCAACATCACCTACACACGAAGGAGTTAATATGGCGGATGGGATGATGGAAGGTCCACCACATGAGTGCGAGGAACAGGTGGAAAGGCAAGGAAAAGTAAGACCAGACTTACAAGCCACACCCATTCCAGGGTCATGGAATCTATGGACGGATGGGTGTGGGTACAGGGCAGATACAGGTGAAGTCAGAGCAGGATACGCAGTAGTTCAGGAAGCGAAGGGGGAAACACAAGAGTTTCAGACAGTTATTGCAGACGAAGTGAAACAAAACTCATCGGCGCAGAAGGCAGAACTGCTAGCAGTAATTTCAGCATTAGAAGTGGCACATATAGGAAAACAACAAAACACTGGAAAATCTAAAACAATGGTGGCACCCATACATGTCAGCATTAGTGGTTGATTACATCACTAAATGTCAGATTTGTAACACTCAGAATGTAACAAAAGCATTTAAACTAGCTCCAGGAAGGTTTCCATTGCCAGATTCTCATGGACATGAGATTCAAATGGATTACACAGATATGATTGACCCCATTAGGAGATATAGATATCTCCTGGTCGTAGTAGATAGATTCTCGGGGTGGGTAGAGGCACTCCCCACTCTGAGGGAAGATGTAAAATGAGTCTGTAAGTTTCTGATTAATTGTTGGATTTCGAACTATGAGTTTCCTAGGAAAATTTTTTATTTTTTATATTTTTTCAGATAGCGGGAGTCATTTCACGAGTAAAACACTGCAGTGGGTGGAGCAGTCGTTGGGGCTGCGCCATAGCTATGGTTGTGTGTATCATCCTGCCTCACAAGGTCAGGTGGAGAGGATGAATCAAACTTTGAAAACCAAATTAGCAAAAATCAAACTGGCCACGGGCATGAATTGGCTTGATGCCCTTCCAATTGTTTTAATTAGTGTCTGTAGTTCAGTAAATAGAACTATAGGATTTACTACTTTTGAATTAGGGAGGGGCATCCCTTTTTAAGGCCCCTCCAGCGCGCTTGCGTCCCCCCAGAAACTACCTCAAGCAGAGTACCGACAGCTATATGAGAACTAAAAGCTGTTTGTAAAGATTTCTCTGTATAGGTGCAGGAAAGGAGAGAAGGAGAAGAAACGGAGGAGAAGGATCCAGAAGTGACAGTCTCACCCTGGGTCCTCCTGAAGGTCATCAAGCGGAAGTGGTACGAACCTCGCTGGACAGGACCCTACCAGGTGACAGAGAGAACCAGTTGGGCAGTCCGGCTGAAGGGTAAAGGCTTATAGTGGTACCACCTCACACAGTGCAGAGCCGCACCGACACCTAACATCAAACATTCACTGAAGGAAAACAACACCTCAGAAGAGGCTGATCAAGCAGCCTCAACCAACATAGGGGCAGAATAATCCCCTGAGGCAGGGGCACGACAAGGAAAGTCTATCCTTGCCCCCAGCGCAGATCCCTACCAACGGATGAAGAATACACTTTAACACATACACATATAGGGCTCATTGTAATCTCTTAGTCCAGAGAGTGAGTGGTAGGACAGAGGTGTCCACTCCTAACAGGAGTGGTGTAATTGCCCGCTACCACCACAATCTGCCATCACGCTCTACCTAAGTCACTCGCCAAGCCGGGGGTGACCTAGGCAGACCAATTTAACATTAATTGCTTACCATTTATCTAAATGTATTGACCTGTCAGTTGGACAGGTCAAAAGGGGGAATTGTTGTGAAAAATAATTTTATTACTTTGTGTTAGTGGATAAATATCCTTAAATGATTAGTTAAAATTAAGCAATTATAATTGTGTGAAACCTTGTATCTTATATGTACTCAGATGAATGATTAACCAGTATTTTAACCATGCATTTAAACAGTTTAGAATCTGCACACCTTCTGACATGCTGACTCAGTGTTTACACTTTTCTAATTTCTTAGATCTTTAACAGATCTGCACTTAGGCTTGTAGTATAAATTCCAAGTGTTAGTTAGGACAGTTGAACTTTAGGGCACCTCAGTGACCTTAACTCCATTAGTGACCCCTCTGGATCTTGGTGACAGAAAAGGAGTGTGGGTAATAAAACCTACAGAGTCAGAAGGGCAGGATGAGTGTTTTGGGGTCATAGGTGCATGGGAAACATGCACGCAGAAACCTGAGTACTAACATGTCTAATTATGCATATTAATATATGTTAATCAGCCAGAAACGCCTTGCCAGTAGGGTATTCGTCATTTGGGGTATAAAACTGTGGAGTCAGATGGGAAGGTCAGAACTTTGCGTGGAAGGGCACTAGGTTGCGTTTCTTATGTATTAGTTCTCCTGGTACCAGTATTGAAATAAATACTTTGGTTTGCTTTGAACTTCACTCGACTGGTATTTGTAACGCTTCCGGAATGAGCACGCCTCCCTCAGGAGAGAGGGTGTATTTTGGATCTTTTGGAGATCTTTTAAATTTTAATTACTTTGGGAACGGTCCAAAAAGAACATTTAATTCTTCACTTACAAACAATTAGATCAGCCTGAGATTCAGCCTGTGACCAGATCATTCTGAGGATCAACCAGAGCACTCAATAAACAGCATTAAATCCAGACTGGTCTCCTCTCTTCACTTTGAAACCACCAGAAGACAAGTTTACAACAGGCGCAAGGCAGGAATACATTCTGGAGGGGGTGCCAGTCCTTCACAGGGCAACACAGACACACACACACGGACACTTTTGAGTCGCCACCGGAAACTGGAGCACCCAGAGGAAACCCACACGGACACGGGGAGAACACACCAACTCCTCACAGACAGTCACCCAGAGCGGGAATCGAACCCACAACCTCCAGGTCCCTGGAGCTGTGTGACTGCGACACTACCTGCTGCGCCACCGTGCCACCCTAATTTATATTTATATTCACTATGTCTAGGCAAGATGTTGTTAAGGATGCTAAAGATAATGTTCAGACCTTGTTTAGGTCAGTTTTTCTGATTTTCAGTCATTGTGATGTGAGTTGATTGTGATAAGTATTCTAGACCTAATATTTGTTAATATTATGGAAGATGTCTGTGTGGGAGTGTGGCACTACTACTACTACTACTACTAATAATAATAATAATAATAATAATAATAATATCCTCACCAAATATTAAAAAAAATGTTGAAAATTTTTTCTGGATCTTTTTTCCAGCCAGTACTCTTGACACAAACATGAGGATTACTCAAGAACGGTTTGACGGAGAGACTCAAATTCAGTCTTGTTTTGAAGGGGACAGCCTAAGGTAAGCACTGCTATGCTAACTTTGTTTGTGAGCTGCCTGTGGGCTCTTCAGGCTTCAAGACGCAGCAGTTTTGTCATTGGTGAAGGAAGAAATCTGGGCTTATATCCTCATGATCCTGAGAGTCTGCCAAAATTTGTACTGTCACCAATAGTTTTTCATAACAATTTCCTGACAAGGTATATTTTGAACAAAAATACTCATTTATTGAGTGGAATTATACATAAAAGTATACATTAAATCAATGAAAAGCAGTGACTTTAAGCTTTAATTTGGTACCTTGACTGTCGACATTGGACCTGTAGTACTTGAGATATACTTACGGATATAACTAAGTGATTTTTTTTTGCTCGCCGGCGTCCAAAATTGAAAAATCAGTGGCCTAAAAGTTAATGGAACTCCGTGAAGCTGCTTTTTGACAACGTTAGTTGGATGGGTATTGCTGGGTATAAAAGGCATCCTTACAGCCTGTGGTTGATTTGAGGTTTTAGTGCTGCTCTCCTTCCACTTCATCCACAAGGACACTTCTTAAAGTTGGCAGCCCACTTTAGGACACTTTGTTTGGTAGAGGTTTTACTTGCTTTGTATTTGTAGTTTTGGCAGAATTCAGTGAGGGTGTGTGTAACAGGGCTGAAAATAATGTAATTGAATGCATTCAACCAAAATTATAATTTTTTTAACAGTGTAAATTTTATGAAATTATACTTTCCTGTAATGAAATTCACTGTTTGTGTGCAGAGAGAGAAATTAAAGAGAGAGTGATCTGGAAAAATGCCTAACAGTCCTTTTTTGAGCATACGTACACTCAAGTCAGATCTGTCCCGTAACAACCATTACATCTGCTTAGACAACTTAATGATAAAATGTATTGCCATACACTCTCTTGCACACAGAGACACATGCACAATACTCTGTGTGTGAGTATCTGTCTTTATCTTTCACTCACACATGCATGCACACAGCTCCTGATCAGAGATATGGACAGATTTCAATGTATTCCTATGGGAGTGTCCTCAATGCTTAAAGCTCGGAAAAACTACTGCTTACGCACGTGAACAAATGCTTATGTAAACGAATGCTTTCGGAAAACTGTACCCGGATCATTAAGAGAAACTGAAGCAGTGTTTAGGTATTGGTTCTACAATTTCATATATTTTGTTGCTTCTACCTTAAAAGCTGTATGAGCTGGAAATCTGGATCACTCTCTCTCTTTAATTTCTATCTCTGCACACAAACAGTGAATTTAATTACTGGAAAATATAATTTCATAAAATTTACAGAAAGAATCGGAAAAAGCTAATAAATTAGCTGTGTTATAGCAGTTTAAACACAAATATGTTTTGAAAACACTTGTGCACACCCACCCCAAAAATACATTTAAGTCTATGGAGCAGTGAACTGTCCCAACTACTGAGCAAATGCTCATAACTCGAAAACTGTATTGTGAAATTATTTCAAATGTACAGGTATTAGAGATGAGGGATATTTCTGCTATTTAAAGTTGCCCAAAATCTAGGTGAATGTATAAGGATTATAGGAGAAAATGTTCAGCAGAAAAGTGAAATTAACCAGTTTCAAATAGCTAATTCAGATGAAGGGAGGAAAACAGAATGAGAGATAAAACAAGACCAATGAGTGTGATCGGTTTAAATTTGGCCAAATTTAGCCGATGTGGCTACAGGTTTTTGTTGCAGGAAGAGATCAGTTGTTTAAAGACAGAGACTGACTGATTAAAAAAGTGGAATCAAGTGTACTCTTCTTGTTTGAAGTGAAAACCTGAAATCACACTTTTATAATAGGGTTCTACATGGCAACAAAATCGGTTCATTTATTGTTACAATGTCAAGTTATTAAAGCCAAAAGAGATTTTTTTTTGGAAAGAATGTTTAGAGTTAACTTATGCAAAATATAGATTATATTAATGACTAACTGCTCTCACATTATTTTTGCTGAATTTGTGCTGAATATAAGGATGTACATTAGAACAATTAGCATTACGGGATTACAGTTTTTATGTACACTCAAACATAATGGTGCTACAGAAGTTGGTTTGGGTGATGCCATAGAAGAACCACATTTGTTTCCATAAAAATTCGCATTTAACAGATGTGTGGGTGTGAAGAACCTTTTAAAGTTATAAAAATCCATCCCTTGATCCTAACGTTTTTCCCATTTAAACTGATTAAAGTTTATTCATCATTAAAAATTAACAGTTAATGTTCTGTTTCTGTATAACAATTTTATGTATCCATTTTTTTACTTATACTGTTAACTAAAAATTGCAGACAGACACGTCCCCTTTAAATGCCCTTTTGAAAAACTAGAGCTCCTGCCCTCAAAAGTGTGTGCACACTACTTTCTGACAATTTCACTGTTCAAAAAAACTAGGCCTAGGAGAATAAACAACATCAATATATTTTGCAATATATATGTCATAAACAATAATCAGAAAATGTTTCATAGATTCAATAAACCACAAACTACAAATGTTTGGCTAAATGAAATTTCTCCCACGCTGGCTTTAAAAGGAAATGTCTACGATTGTGGGGAAATGCAGTTTTTTGTTTTGTTTATGTTCAGAAGCTCCCTGTCTTTTAGTGTTGAATGGTTTATTTGAGGAGAAAAATGATTGTTTGTAGGTGGCTAACATTTAACTTGTCTATATTTTTTATTCACTGTTAGCACTCGTTCACAAACTGGTCTGTGTTTAGTTTTATACAGTTTGCAGTGTTCCAAATGTGGGGTCCTACCTAATTATCTGAAACAGAAAAATTAAGTCAATATTACCTACCCATGGGGCAGGAATAAAGCAATATCTCATATTTTTTCAATGTTGGTGATCTCTTTACAATTTCTAGGAGCATAGAGAGAGAGAAAGCCTAGTATGTAACTTTGTTTTGTTTTTTGATGTTGTTGTTTACTGACACAGGATTCATAAACACATTAGACTGGCTTCAAATGTGCAAACAGACTGGAAAACATATGGCTAGATTTAGGGTTAGATGGAGAAAAAATTGTGAGGAAACATTCATTCATTCATTCATTTATTATCTTTAACCGCTTATCCAGTTCATGGTCACGGTGTGTCCAGAGCCTACCTGGAATCACTAGGTGAAAGGCAGGAATACACCCTGGAGAGGGGCCCAGTCCTTCACAGGGCAACATACACACATTCACTCAAACCTACGGACATTTTTGAGTTGCCAATCCACCTACCAACATGTGTTTTTGGACTGTGGGAGGAAACCGGAGCACCCGGAGGAAACCCACCAAACTCCTCACAGACATGCACCCGGAGCGTCTCTTGAACCCACAACTTCCAGGTCCCTGGAGCTGTGTGACTGCGACACTACCAGCTGTGCCACCATGCCATTCCTTGAGGAAACATACTCAGAAATTTATAAAAAGTGTTTTAGACATGAACGTTGCCTTTAAACAGACAATCTTGATAAATGAACATGTCAGGATTTACATGCAAATTACAGCCAAACATGTATCACAGGGTTTATCACTTGGCTGCATCTTGTACTTAACAACAAAAACAGTGTGTGTGTGTGTAAAAATTTGTGCAGCCACAGGCAATCATGAATTAAAAAAGCAAAATCAGTTATTTATTACTTTGAAAATATTTCTGTGTTTCAACTAAAAATACAATGCTTAAAATAAAGTGGTAAAATTCATTTTAAAAAAGTGTAAAAAATGTATTAATATCTGTTAAAATATTATATTGTGCCAGCCCTAGGAAGAGTTTTAAAAAATATTTATATTAACAATCACTGATAATAACTTACCTTTTCCTCCTTTCCTACACACACCAACTTCATGACACACTGAGTTTTACGTGTCGTAATGGCATGGTACATGGGAGTGAAGGAAGTTGTATAACTCTTCACATTTGCCTTTCCCCAGATCTTGATCGCATCATCTAAAAAACATGTAAATATTAGAACTGTTGATTGATTAAAAATAAACTTATTTAACAATTTATTTGATTAATTACAATTACTTGTATTGTCCCTTCTTAAGACTGAAGCTTTAAATAATGGTTATCTTAAGAGCAGACTCCTTTTATTTAAGTCACACATCTGTTTCTTAATTAAAAATGCATGAAACAGAGGTTACACAGAGCTCCCATTTCACACATTGAGAAAATCTCTTCAGGTGAAGGAGCCAGATGTTTGTAGGTTGACACACTCACCATTGATATGTAAAAAAAAAATATCAAGACAGCCTCTGACTTTCTAATCAAGTCAAATCATGGAATTCCAATATAAAAAAGAAATACGTTCAATATGTAATGTTCCCATTCATTATGGAGTGGAGATCACAACCAAACACTAGGACTTCACATGACAATTAAATTGACATTAAAGTATGATTCATAAAAAGAGATCCTGAATAAAGCTTTCAGTGTAATGTGCTTTGTGTTCTGTTCTGTTTTTGTTCCTTGTTTGTGCTCCCCTTGTCATGTGACTGTTTCCCCCTGTCTTGTGTGTGCTTCCTGCTTGTTCCCTGGTCATGTGATACTCTTCCCTTTTGTTTCTAGTGTCATGTGTCTTAATTAGTACCCAGGTCTTTCTTGTTGGTGTTGTCTTTATATAGTCCTTGTCAGTGTTTCTTGTTTGTGAATGAATGAATGAATAAATGAATGAATGAATGAATGAATGAATGAATGAATGAATGTATGTATGTATGAATGTTTTCTCTGATTGATGGCTCTGTTCCTTAGCCTTGCTCTGTGTTTAGCCCCTTAGTTCTGTTTAGTCCTTGTTTTATGTTTAATTCCTTGTTTAGTGTTTAGCTTTGTTTAATGTTTAGTGTTTAGCCCTGTTTATAGTTTAGCCCTTGTGTTTAGTGTCCTTCTGTCTAGTTGAATCTTCAGTAAGAGTGAGTTGTTTTGGAGTTTAGTTCAAGTGGAGTTTGGATCATCAAGTTCCAGCACGGAAAATCAACTAAGCAACAAATCGACTTCAGGATTCACCAATGAACAAAGGACAACTCACTCCAGCTTTACAAAGGAAAGCCCCAAAACAAAAAAGAACTGACACTATTTTAAATATTGAGCCTTCTGCAGAAATACAGTACTTTTGATATTGTTTTTGTTTTGTTGTATTTTACTTTGTTAATTTGTTTAATTTATTGCTCTACAAAAGCTTCCATGTTAGAACAGATCAACAGCTGATCAACTTTACTCAGCCAAGCAAGTAGACTGCCCTAGATTAGTCCACAGATTAGAGATTATAAAAGATGCATTATAATAGATGGCATTCTTTCAGGTGTCAACAACCACGGCTAGCCCATGATGTGGACTCGTGGTGTCTGCAAGGCTTGAGGAACCAACCCTTCACCACCAGGACCTGGCTACTCTTGAAGAGCCCAATTGATCCAATGATCAAACCCGATAAGCAATCCTTCTGGTCCCCCTTATCAGCAAGAGGACCAATTGCCCAGGAGCTCCACCGTAGATGCTTGGCATTCATTCAGGTGTCAACAACCACGGTCAGCCCATGATGTGGACTCGTGGTGTCTGCAAGGCTTGAGGAACCAACCCTTCACCACCAGGACCTGGCTACTCTTGAAGAGCCCATTGGATCAAACCCAATAAGCAATCCTTCTGGTCCCCCTTATCAGCAAGAGGACCAATTGCCCAGGAGCTCCACCATAGATCCGAATCATTTGCTGGGAGCCAGTGGCCAAAAGAATTCACGATTGTGTGCAGTAAGGCTTCATTTCAAACATGCTTTCAGAGTGAATGCCAATTTTTAATCTAGGGAAACTGCATATTTATAATTAAATAAAACTGTATGAATTACCCACTCAGCTAATTAATAATTAATAAGTCATTAATTCATGACTAATTAATTTACTGATTCTGGTACATATTTTATTTGCACCCAACGTGGGGCTTGGTAAAGGAACTTCTATGAGCAAACTCTATACATAAACACCAAAGCTAAGAACAATCTTAGCTTGGGGTGTACTGAATACATATTCTTCTGTTTTTAAATCTCTATCGCTGATTAACATTCTCATTTTAAGGCATTACGAAGTTAAAAGCTTGAATGTGGGCAAATTTGTTCTGTGTTATTTAATTGTGTGTTTAAGTCCTGTTGCTGTTTGGTATACCATACATTAATAGCGTAAGATACACTCATTAAAAAGGCCTTAGCAATAGCCAAACTGCGTGAATTCTGCATTGGTGATTTGCTCCTCTTGATAATCCTCATTGCAAATTCCAGTGACAGACTATCGACCTGGCCCCTTCGCTCAGCTCAGAAATCTCAGGGTCACTTCCGGAGCTGAACGGTTGCAAACTAAGCAATAGAAGGGTTATTTTCTCAACAACTGCTTAATCTGGTTTGGTTGAACGTGAAAGCCATGTAAATCACCTATGCTATAAAGTACAACGCTGCAAATGTCCGGCTTGTTTAAAAAATTACATGGTAAACCGCGTTACATTGCAAAGCAACTTTGTAAAGCAATTTAAATTTAACTTCAGCTTTATCTAGAGCGTGACACTCACCACTATTTACCCTTGCTATTGCAGTTGAAATTGCTTGGGTATTCTTCATATTTAAAAAAACAAACAAAAACTGTTAGTGCAAGTTGATATGTTCTTTCCAACTTTTGTATATCTAAGTAACTGTGCTGTTAACTAATTTTAAATTACATACAGATTAATAAAATGGCAATATGGTTTATATAGCAACTAAAAATGATGTCCTAGCTTCTATACCGACTGATAAAGTTGTAACAACTTCTACTTCACTCAGCTATTATTCACTCATCCATTTATTCATTCAGTCCCCAAGTGGACTTAGGGAACAAACAATTCATAGCATTAATCACTAGGGTGTACTGGTTGTGACTATTCTGTGTCCACATTTATGGTTGACCTGCTTTCTTGTGCTTAGCACCAGATACTACATCTCTCTGCTCTGAGACCATAGGTTTTGTAATTGGAAGGTTCCCAATTTTGAACAGTGGTTCTGGTCCATCTGGAGAGTCTTAAATACACACATTGTTTACTGTGCTCCTTGTTAAAAGCTCCCTGTGTGTTCCAATAATGAGTTTCCGGGAAGATAGTTTGTCAGATGAAATGTTTGCGGCAATGGCAAGCCTCACCGGTGATGTCCTGCCAGAATTTGCAGCTGCGAACATATGATGACCAAGTGGGTAAATGTCCACTTGACTGATATACTCAAGGGCAAACCTTTTGTAGAAGCATTAAGCCAAATAACCATCCTAGAAGTACTACAGATTAGAGCCAGTGAACAAGATCTAGATAAAGGTGTCATGGTAACACTAGGCAAAGCCTGAGAAAGAATTAAGCCAGATTAAATAAGAAATGGAAGTTACAGCCTTACTACATTTCTCTCCTTGTATTCCTCCAGCCACAACAAGGGTAGGACAGGATCACCAGAAAAATAAAGATGACCAGGTACCAGACTTTGTACCTATAACCTATGGAGCTGCTGCAGCAACTCTTCCAGTATCAACAGGTTTCAATATGCCCATGCATCTCCTGTAAGCCGTCCTCACACATTCATTATCTGTAACCGCTCATCTAGTTCAGGGTCGCAATGGCCCTGAAATCATTGGGCGCAAGGCTGGAACACACCCTGGAGGGGTCAGGGCAACTGACCTCCAGTCGAGACGTCATTAATTTTATTGAACGCTAGCCAGAATATGTGAAATCGCAATATGAATTGCTTTGCAAAGCACTGGAGGAAGAATTCTCCAACCACCTGTCACAGACAGGACTGTCTGCTACTTTAAGTTTAAAACAACAATGTCAGGAATCACCTCAACTATATTATAGCAGACTCAGGCAAGCATATTTCAAACTGCAAAATGACTCTGGAATGGAAGAAGATTTAAACTTTAAAACATTGTTTGTTCAAAATATCCATCCCAATCCTAGCCACCATTTAGGAGTTTCCACTTGTCCACACATCCTGTCTAGTAAACAGTTAAGGTTTCCTAAAATCTCAAAATGCAAATAAATGGTCTGAAACTCCCCAGGTTTTAAATATTAATGCTGATTCTTTGCCCTTATGATTAGAGGGTGCCACGCTGATCCACCAAATCCGTTCGTGAATCCCAGGTCCACTGGCCAAGAAAAGGCTTGGGATCTCCCCGACTTGCACTATGTTGCGATCACTACGAACCACAAAGGACGGACAGAAATCGCCACACAGATTTCTGGGATCACCGGACCAGGCCTTATTATGGATGGGACAATTACCCACCTGAGAACCAAGGCAATGGCTGTAGTAAAAACTCATATTCCCATAAGGGATATGATAGGTCAGCTTGAAACCAGCCATCTGACTCAACTAACAAGATGAAAGACATTACCTTAATGTCCTCTACTCTGTTCCATCAGGTCAAAGCCATCACTCTTGAATTCAAATCTTGAATTACAGCACCAAAGCTGTTCCCTATATATTTAACCATACCCCCATATGGGTATTATAATTGAATCTGTGGCATTGATACACTTATATATAGGACCTATGAGCTTTGTCAATTCTGTCCATGTATCCCCTCTTGAAACTATACTGATCCTTATTGGCAAAGATCTCCTTAATTGATTTGAACAACTGATGTGAAGAACTGAACTCAAGTGAGTAAGCCTCTGCACATATTTTTTCCAAACCACCAGGAAGCTCAGTGTTGCCGCCTCAAGGCTTGTCCCAACTCACTATGAAGTTCACACCTTTCATTGAACCCATGGTTGCCACTCAAGAGACCACAGTCTTGAGTGGTCGGATAAGACACCGGATTGACAGGCCTCAGCCTCAAAAGCCTCAAAAGACTGAAGTCTTTTTGCAAAGGATTCTATGGACTCCCACACACCTAGTATTAAAGGCATATTCCCTGAAACTACATTTGAATGTGCCTACTGATCCCCCTCCTCCACAGACTTCTTCAATGTCCCCTGAGGAAAATAGACTCATAAAAGGGGGGATGTGTAGTGGACTCAGGACTAATCTGATCAAGATCCCTTTCATCTTAAGGGCAGACTCCCTTTGTGTAAGTCACCCATCTGTTTCTTCTAAAGACCAAGGTAGAGTGGGGGATGATCCAGCCAACCCAACCTTGCAATCAGCACCTTTTGTAATTAAAAATGCCCCTATAGCATGAACAAATCCCATTGAGATAATCTCTTCAGCTACAGACATCTGTAGGTTTGACACACTCACCATTGATAAGTAAAAAACGTATCAAGACAGCCTCTGATTGAGTCAAACCATGCAATTCCAACATTGAAATAAAGTTAAGAAATCTATATTCCTTTGTTCACAACCAAACACTGAGACATCATGTGACAATTAAATTGACATTAACTAAGATTCATAAAATGAGATCCTGAATATAGCTTTCAGGAGCAACTGTGTCTACACTTGAAGCCAGAGTGCCCCCAAGCAGACATCCTGAGATACAACACCACGCGATATCAAATAAGTCCATTGTTCCTGTGCCTGTGGGAATTCCTGTATATTCTAATTTCTATAACTTTTAGCCTGTTAATCAAAGTTGTATCATCTTACAAACCTTCTAACATTCCTGAGTCCCTGATGGGATCCACCTGGATTGTAAGATAAGTGTGTTGCTTTTGTTTTTGTGTACGGGCTATGCTCAGTCATAAAATTCCCCACAGAAAAAATTAATCAAACAACTTAATTTACAACAGTTTAATTTTTTTATGATTATTGACCCAGTTAGTAATCTAAAACAGGAGAAACTCATTCAGAGACCATGTGAAGGGATAAAGTCCTAAATGTTTGATTTAACATGGCTTTAAAGAAACCCCTCTTTATTTTATGTACTATTCTGTATTTGGGTTAACACAATTTAACTTGTATGCTATGTGTAATGAACTGTGGAATCTTCAGTAAGAACAGTAACAGCAAAAGTAAGTTATTTTGGAGTTTAGTTCATGTGGAGCACAGATCTTCAAGATCCAGCACGGAAAATCAACAAATCAACATATCAACTTCAGGATTCACCAATGAACAAAGGACGGCTCACTCCAGCTTCACAAAGGAAAGCCTCCAAAAAAGAACTGAAGTATTGAGCCTTCTAAAGAAAGATAGTACTTTTGATAATATTTGTTTAGTTTTATTTTACTTCATTCTTTTGTTTTCTTTATTGCTATACAAAAGCTTCCACATTAGAACTAATCAATGGCTGGTAAACTTAATTTGGCCAAGCAAGTAGACTGCCTTATATTAGTCCACAAATTAGAGATTATAATTTAATAGATGCTTGACATTCATCCAGGAAGCACGCCAAGAGAAGCTGAACCTGTGACCATAAGTGTCCGACAGCTTCAGCATTAGACACAGAAGCTTTAACTAAGAAAATTAGCACTAAAGTGCAGCTCATGGCTCAAATGAGTGAGGTACATCATGAAACAGGAGCTCTATCTCCCTGTGTGAAAGCATGAGAGACAGAGAGCGAGAGAGGAAAACGTGAAAGAGTGGGAGTTAGTTATGATATTTAATATTTCACCAATTTTACATATTTCATTATAAATAAAATGTAACCTACAATCTGAACTCAACAGTAGTGATGCCCTGTTTACCATCCTTAAATTAATCGGCTAATTCGTCACTATGAATTGGTGATGGAAAAATGATTAAGTTTAAAAGATTAAGCAAAAAAAATCAATATAAATACACAAACACACATACACTTGCTAAAGTTTACTCTGGGGTGTGACTATGTGGGTTCTGACCACTGAAGAACAAGTTCAAATGGTAAATAATGGATATGTTTGTATGTAAAACAATAGTTTAAAACATGGGAAAGCTAAGGTCACAAAAAAAAGCATGACTATATATTATTATTTATAATATTATTAAGGATTTATTAAGAATCTCTGGAAAAGAAAGTTATTAAATTGCAGGTAAACAAAAAAAATAACTTTGTTTTACTCATTAAACAAAATAAATGAACAAAAACCCCTCCCTGGATCACCACTTTAACGTGGTGGAGGTTTGCCTCCCCGGTAAGGTCTATGCTGAGGAACTGGCGGGAGTATGGGGTTCTGGGCTCTTTGCAACGAGCTATCCAGTCCTTGTATAAACAGAGCAGGAGTCTCATTCATATGGCTGGCAGTAAGTTGGACTCAGGGCTGTCCGTTGTCACCGGTTCTGTTCATAATTTTTATGGACAGAATTTCTCGGTGTAGCCAAGTGGTGGAAGGTGTCCGCTTCAGTGGTCTCAGGATTCCACGTCTGCTTTTTGCGGATGATGTGGCTTCACCTACAGCTCTTGCTGCACCATTTTACAGCCAAGTGTGAAGTGGAGGAGTTCAAATACCTTGGGGTCTTGTTCATGAGTAAGGGAATGATGGAGCAGGAGAATGACAAGCAGATCGGTGCCACATCAGCAGTAATGCGGGCTCTGTACCCGTCCGCTGTGGTGAAGAGAGAGCTGAGCAGAGAAGCAAAGCTCTTGATTTACGTCCCAACCCTCACCTATGGACATGAGCTTTGATTAGTGACCGAAAGAAAGATTGCGGGTACAAGCGACTGAAATTAGTTTTCTCCGCAGGGTGTCTGGACTCTCCCTTAGAGACAGGGTCAGGAGCTTGGACATCCAGGAGAGACTCGGATAGGAGCCGCTGCTCCTCCATGTCAAGAGGAGCCAGTTGAGTTGGTTCAGGCATCTGGTTCAGATGCCTCCTGGACGCCTTCCTGTTGAGGTGTTTCGGGCATGTCCAACGGGGAAGAGGCCCCGGGAAGACCAAGTCTCAACTGGCCTGGGAACACCTCAGCATACCCCCAGGGGAGCTGAAAGCAGTGCCTGGGGAGAGGGAGGTCTGGGCTTCTTTACTTGGACTGCTTCCCCTGCAACCCGGACCCAGATAAGCAGTATATAATGGATGGATGGATGGAAATTAACAAAAAATGCATACTCTCTCAGAGGACATTATGACAGCCTACCCCATAATAGCTAGTATTAACCCCTTTGGCTGAAATAACATCAGTGAGACACTTCTACCAGTCTCTGACATCAGTCGGAGGAAAGTTTGTCCCACTCCTCAATACAGAATTTCTTCAGCTGTGAGATGTTCGAGAAGTTTCTTGCATGTACAGCCTGTTTAAATTCATCCCGCAGCCTCACAATGGGATTAAGATCTGGGATTTGACTTGGCATTCCATGACTCTTCTTAGTTTTCAGCCAGTCCTGGGTGGATTTACTTGTTTGTTATGGCCCATAACTGCAAAGATCTTTTTTTCTGATGGCATTAGTGGTGTTCACTCTCACTTTAACAGTCAGGAGTACATCAAGCAAAATGCCTGAGGTTTAAATTAGGCAAGCATATTTCAAAATGCTGAGTAACAATGTTCTAACCACATTTACCCAATGTGATACACCTGTGTGTTATTTTAGCAATTTGAAGTGGGAATAAATGTGGGGGTGTCCTAATTTATTCATCACCTGAAATTACTCTTTTTGCCGGACTTGTCCTCTTTTCGGGACCTAAAAAATGCGTCCGGCCAGGATTCCAAAACTGCCCGAGATTTTGCCGTGCACAGTCTCCCCCCTGTCCCAATTCTTACAGGACGCCCTAATCCCTTTCTTGAAGTGTGCACTTAGATGGCTTTGTTTTCGGTGAGCAAAAGGGGTGCACAGGGATCAAGTGTTCAAGGGGTCGGAGCTCAGAGCAGAAATGCAACACACTTCGCCGCTCGTGCCTTCTTGTGCTTCACTGGAGCCTTGAAAAATGTAATTATTTTATCATTTTTGCTTAGGGCCAAATTTTGAATGGAAAGGAATCTGTCCAAAAAGGCATTTGTTATTTATCTTGTTAACAAGTATCTGTTTATGTATTAAAGTTCAGCAGCATATTTGCATGGTTATGGAAGTATTTATGCTGCCAAACTGCCTCATGTGTCCTCTTTTTTGAAAACTCAAATATGGTCACCCTATTAAAAAGTCTTTTCCTTCAGTTGTAATTGTTTAGTTAAATTACTTGTATCTCACAGCATTGTTAGCATTGATATTAAATATACATTCATTGTCTATAACCGATTATCCAGTCCTGGCTTGGGGTGGGTCTAATCTATATCTATATCTATATGTCTATATATGTTAAAAAACAAGTAGGCTTTCATAGGGTGTTCTAATAACTATAAAACACAAACACTCTTTATTTTTTTCTTTTACTGAAAGGCAATACCAGATATATGCACATTACTTACCTTCAGTTTGACCCACTGTGCCAATAGGTGGATGGCTGAACACAACAGTAGGAATATTACTATAGTCAATTTTAGATTCTGATTTCCCCTCAAACAGTCGATGAGCGAGTTTTCGTCCAGCAGCAATGGCAACTTGCAAGAGAGAAATAACACACACACACAAATTCAGTCAGTCTTGCTGGATTGTGCTGTTTTCTAAACCCAAGTTCAAACCCAAACCCTATCTCATGTATAGGTGAATACAAATAGGCAAGCCTTATATTAGAGACTCCCAAGGCTGTTGTGCAAGTCTATAATATGCACATTACATTTTTGTACATAAGAATATACAGTGGGGCAAAAAAGTATTTAGTCAGATACTGATTGTGCAAGTTCTCCTACTTAGAAATAAGAGAGGTCTGTAATTTCCATCATAGGTACACTTCAACTATAAGAGACAAAATAAGAAAAAAAAAAGAATTTATTTGTAAACTATGGTGGAAAATAAGCATTTGGTCACCCGCAAACAAGCAAGATTTCTGGTTCTCACAGACTTGTAACAACTTCTTTAAGAAGCTCTTCTGTCCTCCCCTCGTTACCTGTATTAATGGCACCTGTTTGACCTCGTTATCTGTATAAAAGACAATTGTCCACAGCCTCAAACAGTCAGACTCTAAACGCAACCATGGCCAAGACTAAAGAGCTGTCAAAGGACACCAGGAAAAAAATTGTAGACCTGCAGAAGGCTGGGTAAAATGAATCTACAATAGGCTAGCAGGTTTTTGTGAATCAATCAACTGTGGGAGCAATCGTAAGAAAATGGAAGACGTTCAAGAGCATTGATAATCTTCCTTGATCTGGGGCCCCATGCATGATCTCATCCCATGGGGTCAAAATGATCTTGAAAATGGTGAGCAAAAATCCCAGAACTACACAGAGGGACCTGATGAACGATCTGCAAAGAGCTGGGACCAAAGTAACACAGGCTACCATCAGTAATACACTATGTTGTGAGGGACTCAAATCCTGCAGTGCCAGGCATGTCCCCCTGCCAGAGAGCATACGTTGGCCAGAGAGCATATGGATGATCCAGAAGAGGACTGGGAGAATATCATGTGGTTAGATGAAACCAAAATAGTCTTTGTGCTGCCCCTCCAAACCACCAGAAGTCGCTTCTGAGTATTAAGCCCAATTTATGCTTCTGTGTTGAACCTATGCCATAGGCAGTGCAGCCTGATGTGCAACTCTCCAGAAATGTAACTTGTCATGTCTACACAGACCACAATGACGGTGAGTGGTCTGTAGTCGGACAAAAATGTGTCAAAAGTCCAGAAATATTAACTCTTAAATATTAAGACTAAATATTCAAATAGAAAATGTTTGAAATTCAGCCCTAGTGGTTGGCGGTGTAATTGAAGAGTGACAGAGATGCCAATGCAAAAGTATAAACTTTTACAATGGCGTAAGACACTTTAACACTTTTTTATGCAAATACGAGGTAAGAGTTGGGGGATATTTTTTTTTTTTTTTGACTCCTGGGTCTCTCCCTAGTGCAATTAACTTTTGTTTGGAGCTATATTAGGCTCTAAAGTTTTGTTCATTTGAAAAAAAAAATCAGAAACTGAAAGTTCAAATCTTGAGATTGAACTTTGAAAAATATAACATATTCAAAATTTTATTAAATTTTATTAAAATGTAATTTTTTTAATCAATAATTCATTTTCTATTTTCACTTTGCTATATATTTTGATATTTGAATTCTTATATTTTTCAATTGCAGATTTTATGTTTTCAGATTCAAATTTAAATTTTTTTAGTTTCATATTTTTTTCGGTCACAGATTTTATTTTAATATATATATCAGACATATTATTTATAGCTTAGTTTCGGATCCTTTTTTTCCAGTTTCAGATTTCTGACCTTTTTCTCGCATGGGAGGTGGGACATCAGCAGAGAAGGGTAGGGTATAATGACTGACAGCATAGCAATGAAGGCGGAGGAACTTCCTTAGTGTTGACAATGAGAACTATCACTGAACACTCACATTATATGCAATTATTCAGTGTAAAACATTGAATTTAGTGACAAAGTCCTTTATAGTGAGCACTTTTAGACAACATTTGGCACCTATCGCTATAAAAGAGCTATAAACTCTGTCAGAGTGTGTAGTTCCACAGCCACATTTTAGTTTCCCAGCACTTTGCTGGCGATGGTGTCCACTCCACCAGGACAAAGCTGCAGCGAGTGGTAACGGATCTGAATAAGCTACTTATTCCTCAGGTTCATAGTCTGATGTTCTGTTCCACCTTAAATCAGGCTTTAATTTAAACTGGTTCTGTTGCTGTGTCCGCAGCTTTATCCTGATGATAAATACAGATAGTGAAACTTTGAAGAATAATATTAATAACATTCTTTATAATTTTCTCACAAACACAAAATGAAGACAGTGAACTTTGCAGCAATTTCACTTAACTTTATTAAATGTTTAGTAACTATTTATATAAAAAAAAAAAACAAAAACAGGAACATTCCATCATTCTCTGCTTTTTTTGGTGACTTGAGTTTCTTTTTTCTCCTGCACTTTGTCCTCCACAGAATTTCTGTAACACACAGTGCACATACAACAGTTTTCAATATACAGGGTGAACTCTGATTTTCATCATAAACAGACCAGTTCAATCATTGGGAAATCACTATAGAAAAGTTCAAGGCTCACTTATGTAGGAACCTCTACAGCATTCTGATGTGAAGAGGAGCTCAATAGTACTAAATTGTACTCCTTGGAAGCTGTTTGCTCCTCTACTGAGGACGCATAGTGAATCCAGGGGTATCCTGTCTACTGAATGATACCCCTGCTGTATCTTATCGTTGATTATATGCATTTGTTGGCTGTATATAAATGTGCCTTTGAAATGGGACTGCAATGGGACTACAAATGAGTCCTTCAAAGGATGAAAGATTTTACAAATGAGAAAGTAGTCTCAGTGGTTCTTTATTCTAACTGAGGTATTGGCATTAGATTTGATAAATTGTAATTTTATAAAATTATTTCATTGTTAACCTGTCAGCATGTCATTTGAGATTACTGACTCAGTGTAAATTACACTTGGCATTAATACTTGATTCACAAAACACATTGAACGCTTCACAGGCAGGTTAGACACTATAAAATCACTTATATATTAAGTGACTATGATACAGTTTATGTAAAACCTCAAATGTTTGTTGTAATAAAAAATGCAAGAACAAAGATGTGGCTCTCCACACCATTATTGTGGGGGTGCATTTTTCTGGCAGTGCATAGCTGTATGACAATTCTTTGGCTCAGACAGGCTGGATTTTGCAAACTGCTATATTTATAAACTGCACTATGGGTTCATGTGGGCCCAATATATATAGTTATGTTGACTGGCCACCTTTATCTGATACAGGCAGCCAGTATGTTACCAACATACCCAGAACCCATGCACACCTAAAAAAAAAAAAAAACTAATTGATATTTTAATTCATTCATTGTCTGTAACTGCTTATCCAGTTAAGGGTTGGGGTGGGTCTGGAACCTGCCCAGAACAACCAGACAAAAAGTAGGGACCCACTCTGTAGGCAGTGGCCGTCAAACACAGGGCAACAGACAGCCAGTCTGTTGCAATTTAAATACAATTACAATTCGACAAAACTAATATACCAAGATGACTCTTTTAATGACTAGTGCAGTCTCAGAATTATTCAGCCATAACAGGCATCTTTACTACATAGTGCAAACTTCTGCTGTTATATTCTTCTGAAAATGTGATGCATAGTCAGATGCCATAGTTTCTGAGGCCTATTCATTAGTCTACTAATGTCAAAGTGTCTAAGGCGGAATCTAGCCACTTACTCAGTGACAGCAGGGGGCAGTGTGACATGGAGAGTTTCCTTACACTCATTAGTGAAATTCTCTCACAGCTGCAGATATCTCTGTAATGTTAAGACCTGCCGCTCTGCCTCATCATTTCTCTCCTGTTTTCAGGTTAGTAATGTGGAATAAAACTTTAAAGACATCACAAACAGCATTATGAGCTGTGAGCCAGCACTTTCCATGGAATACTATTCATTAAGATAATCATTTTGTTGCGATATAAGCCACTGTTTGGGATGAAAACACTAAGCTCTGCGGAGTGTAGCTGACTAATGATAACATCATGTTTTTGTTTGAGGATGTCAGGTTAGTATAAGTCACACCCATGATGCCAAAGTTTGTATGTCCCTTGCTATTTTGTTAGTTATATATGGAAACTCTTTTGTTTAGAAAAAGAAACTGTAAGAAATTACAGCATGGACCCAAATGTGACTGGCTTAACTTGCTGCAATCAACAGTATTAATATCATTACAAATGTTCCAAACCAGTGTGTCTTCCTAGAGATAGGTTGACCATTTGGCACATTTAGCATATAAACAGGCAAAGCAGGAAGAGCCACAACAGCTCTCACTGTGGGACCAGAAGACCTAATCAATATCAAAGGAAGTTTATTACTGAGTAATCAACAACCACCACAGACAAAGTGAACTAGTCTAAACATGAAGGTGACAGAACTCAATTTCCACTGAATTAGAACTTGAGTGATATTTACACATGGACTGTATTCAGACACAACTGATATTACATCCTTCAGGAGGAGCTTAGGGGAAGGCGGTATTGTCAAACTATATAAGCTGTGTTTTTCTATTACTCAATGTTCAATCTAGCTCCACTGAACCCATGGTACATCTTTGTATCTTGCAACTGCTTGCTGTAATAAAGGTTTTCCAATTTTCATCAACTTTTTGAGAGACGTCCCATTTTTTCCTACAAAATACCTGGTGTAATTTTACAGAAAAAATGTTAGTACAGAGAATCCGTTGCAGTACACTGTTAAACAATTTTGATATATTTGAAGTGTATTACTTGAGCTGGTAAATGCAAACATTGAAAATTTAAGTGATAAAACTACAGTTCATAATTGTATATTGTTACACAGAACTTTGATAAATGGTGAATTCAAAATTTTCAATTAGAAAATTTTAAATGTATTTTTGTTTCTATAAAGATACATTGAAGATTAAGGGAATTGAGGAAATAAAATCATGTATGTACATGAAGAAAATATAATGGTTTAATAAATATAGCTGCAGAGAACTCAGTAAATTTAAGACCTGCCATCCTGCCTCATCATTTCTCTCCTGTTTTCAGGAATTTAACTGTTAACTCTTTGTCATGCAGTACCTGTAATATTAATCCAATGCACCCTGGGACCTGCAGCTTTTATCCTACGTCCACCAGCAATTTCCAATGTCGTGCTTCACCCCATCTTCCAATAGTTGTAGCCTGTGCACTTTCTCGAAAGCATTCCAATCATCAATGCATTAATCTTTAGCCGTTTGCTGTCCAACAAAAATGCTAAAACCCTTAGCACCTGATTATGTCTCCATGTTTCCTGATGAACTAACTTTACAAGCTGATAGAATATGCTTCAGCGTGCCAACCCCTGTACATAAATCCACAACTAGCGTCTTCACCTACCCACGGTCCAAGATTTTGCGGTGTTGGAAGAACGTCATAAGTTGCTCCCAGCAAACAGTTAACACGACTTGCCTCCATTGCTCACAGCTCTTGCCAGGAAATCTTCTGCTATCCAAGCCCTGCTCTTCTGCATTGTACTTGGCCAATCACATTCCTTAGTTCTAATGAGCTCCTGGCTGCCTGCATGACCACTTTCGCATTGCACTTCCTTCCTGTTTTTATAATTGACACTGCTGCTTTTACTACTGCATCTTTCAATCCTGACAAAATCATCTCACAACTCACCTTTGCACATTTAAATTCCTCAAGTAAACTTGTGAGTGGTAACTCCAGTACCCTCTCCCATACCATGACACACTACTGCGGCACCCCTAGTCACTTCCTTATGGCCTTGTTAATAATCCTTTCAATCCTCTCTACGTCTGTGATTAAAATTTCATAAAATGTCAATGGCCACCTAATACAAGGCAGTAAGCCAAACTGCAGACATCATAAAACATCAAAGTTTGACCTCCCTCTCACCCCTTTTTAATTAAGTGTAGAGGTTATCAAAATTAAAAATCTTTTTACAACATCAAATGGACATGTCAACCAAATATTAGTCTTTCTTGTGACAAACCACCTGATATCAAGCAACATTGTCATGGCTGCAGGGAGGATGAGGAGGTGGACGTAAATGCAAGGAACACTTTATTAACAAAATGAAAGTAAAATACAAACAAAACAAACGGACAGAAAAGACGGAATACAGACAGGACTAAACTTAACTGAACTAAACAAAGACAGACAGGGAAGAGCCATGAATCGGTGCAGACACATGTAAACAGAAAGACAGAGAAACACATCTACGCACACAACACCAGACCTATTAACATGGACGTAGTGAGGAATCCATGGGTTGTGTGTGCCATTCGTCGGACTCCATTTCTTTCAGGTCCTGGCACACCCATTGGGTATGTAAAGGAGGAACCAGCGACCTCCACATCCCGTCGCCATAGGCTTCGATGAGGGCAGCGTGCTGGAGCCTCCCCCTCACTGGAGGACAACCCCTTCAAATCAGGGGAGAATTTGGGGTGGGGGGGCATTTAGGGTTGGTGCTATTAGCCTCAAGCCTCAGGGAAAAGGAGGTGAGGCTAACGGGCGCGTATTTCATGAGGATCCTTGTTCAGGAAACTTCTTGGATTTCTTCATGAATGCGCCGATTAGATCTCCTGAACCCTCAACCCTTCAAGCAGCCCAAGTCCCTGCCTCCATGGATGTTGTTGCAGGACCTTTGCTGCTGCTCCAGTGATGACGGCGCCCGCCACTTCTGTTCCTGTGATGGCAACAACCCCTCCTCCTTCTGTTACTGTGAAGGCAGCGATCCAGGCTGCTCCAGATGCAGCGAAGGCGGATCCTGTCCACATATACCCCTTTGGTTTCAGTGCTCCTTTGTCTGGTGTGTTTCTCTGTCTTTCTGTTTATACATACCCCAGTTCATGGCTCTGTCTTTTAGTCCATAGTTTTGTCCTGTCTGTATTCCCTGTTTTTACCCATGTTTGTTTTGTATTGTATTTTGCAAGTGTTCCTTGCGTTTACGTCCGCCTCCTCGTCCTCCCAGCAGCCGTGACAACCATAATGAAATTCCCAAATTCGAGGACCGAGTTGTTGTAGGATCATTATTTATTACAAGTGAAATGGTAAATAAGTGATCTTGTTCCAAATTTTTGTATTGGAACATTTATGTGTAAAAGAGTCTCCCTTTGTTCTAAATTACCAAAAAAAAAAAAAAAAAAAGCAGGAAAGCCCTAAGAACCAGGCAACACCAATGGTCCATTTTTGTCGTATCATTAGAAACCTAATGCTTTTTCCAAACCCCAAGATCCAGTTAGAACATTAGTTCCCTGCCATGGGGGCAGAGCAAACAGCTGCTCAAAAGTCAGCATGAGCTGCTCAGAGTTCAGTCAAAGGAGTTCAGTTTGGAGACCTAGCTGAAGAGAGGGGAGTTCCATTTTTAGTTTAATTTTAAAAGATTAAAATTGTTTGAAAGATTGAAAATTTTTTAAAAGGACACAGATGAAAATACTTAAATTAAAAATATTATATAAACTGGTTATTACAAATGAAAAGGCTGTAGTTAAAATTAACTGTTAACTGAGGTTATAATGTAGTACTTTTTTTTAGCTAAAGCAGCCAAGCACTGGTATTCAGGCATGCTTTAAAGACGAAGTTCATGACTGTAATCAAAAAATACTTTTAGAAAATTCTGAAAATGTTTCCTCACCTTTTGCTATCTCTCCAGCCTGTTTTTTTGCTTGCTTGAAAGCAGTCTAATGTTTTCAGTTATTTTTTTCAATTTCATTGTTTAATGTAATGTTAAAAGAAAAAATAAATAAATAAAAATAAACCTTCATTCGAGTATACTAATGTCTCTCTCGCTTTCTCTGCGAGAGGTATGTGGAGATTGTTTAGACAATGGGGAGAACTCCAAATGTTGAAAAGCATGAAGCATAAATAAGGTTTGCCATATTCTTTTTCCATAGGTGGGTAATATTGGTCTTTTTGCTGTTTCAGATCATTTAAAGTGGAAATGTCTCCAAACTCAGGAGATGTGAACTGCATTACAGAAAGTGCTACAGAATGAATCGACTCAAATTACAAATGAGTTTCTGTGGTAATTCAAACAGTGAATAAAAACATACAAAAAAATGTTGTGCTTCAAAAGCACTATATTGTTATTCCTAACTTTCTTACATTTTATTTTGTTTATAAACATCTCAGTTTCACTGCTGGACTGAGAATAGTCCACCGAACAAAACCATCCAGTCGACAGCATCCATTGTCCACTGAAGAAGGACGACCAACACACAGTGTGCAGTGACAAATGAGCTACTGGCTCTGACTTAACATCTACAAGGTGGCCTAAGATGTAGGAGTGTTTCACAGAGTGGACAGTGAGTGGAAACAGGGTTTAAAGACTCCAGCAGCACTGCTGAGTCTGATCCACTCATACCCACACAACACACACATCACCAACACGTCAGTGTCACAGTTCTGAGAATGATCCACCACCCATCATACCTGCTTTCTCTCACACATTAACACACACACACTTCAAGCTATTTTCAAGCACTATGTAATTCCTTCAGAAAATGCAAATCTAGTTGTAGTCCTTGAAAAGCATTATATTGTTATTCCTCTTCTTTTTATATTTTGTATTTCTTATCATTATTCTACAGTTTTCTGCGATTAATACAGCCTGAACCGCTTAACGTACAGACTCAGTTCAAACTGCATTTCAAAGCTCTTGGCTCTGAGAGATGTGTATGTATTTTTTGTTATTTTTAATAAATTTGTGATTAAATATTAGAAATCCCTTTTTTAAATGAATGAGTGGAATGTTCAAAGCTTAACTGCCATTGATGATGTAACAGTCAATCTCTAACTGCCACCGAGTCTCACAGACACAGCACACATGCACGGCCCCTTCTCTCTTTCACTGATACACACTCACCTCTACCCCACAAACACACGGACACAGTCACAGACACAAACACACACACACCTCTCCACCCCACAAAAACACACACAACCCCTTTTCTCTCTGGCTCTACAAGACTCAGCATGGCTCAGCTCGTTTAATGCTTGTCACTTTTCGGCTGGCACAGCTAACCCGCGATGGGAATTGTGGGCTTTGAAAACCCACGATGAGTGTTCACTGATTTACTCTGTGTTCCTCCTGCCAAATTACGCAGGTATGGTGATGCAGTTACCAGAGTTTTGGAAATCTTCATATCTGCCAGTCACAATCCACCTGTAAGAAGCATTTAAAAGCTTTACTTTTTCAAACTGCTTTTCGTAATTTGTAGTTTTATTGCCTCACTGCTCTGTTGTTTTCTCATAGATTTAGTTGTCCTCTATTTTTATTATGGTTTAACCTGCTTTATTTTATTTTTGTTTTTGAACCCTGCAATTTTTCTCCTATAACTGTTTGACTGTGAAGTGTTCTTGAGTATCGTGAATGGTGCTTTTAAATAAAATGTATTATTACTATTGTTATTATTATTATTATTATTATTATTATTATTATTATTATTACTATTATTATTATTGCTATTATTTAACTGATTTGGAAGTGGAGACATGATAAAGGCCAACTATGGAAGTCACATAACACATGATATGTTCTGTGTGTGAAATAGCTCTTCATTCACTATTCCCTATGTTACAGCACTCTATTACAAGGAACTGAATTCAGGAGCATAGCGTCAAATCAAGTCAAATCAAATTTATTTGTATAGCGCTTTTTACAACTGATGTCACAAAGCAGCTTCACAGAATTCCAGTAAGACAAAGATTTGATATGAAATGTAAAAATCCCCAGGTGAGCAAGCCAGGGGCGACAGTGGCAAGGAAAAACTCCCTCAGCTGAGGAAGAAACCTTGGGAGGAACCAAGGCTCACAAGAGGTGACCTATCCTCCTCTGGTCAATCTACTGGTAATAGTTAGGAGTCCGTGAAAACTTCAGTTTAGGGGCAGCTTCAAGGCACTTGTTGGTTGCTAGTGAATGATTTCATGTGGGTTTAAACCAAACAGTGCCATGCATTATGAGTATCCACTATCCACCAATGTCAGCTATTTTACATTGGCCACACATGGTTCTCTACTCTGAAAGTAAATGGATAGTTCCATATTAGGGGGCTGTAGATGAGGCATTCAAAAGGAAGAAGCTGAAGTATGTGGACTTGGCAGCTGAGGTGAGGGAACGATGATGGCAGGCATTTGTGGCCAAGTCTGCCACGTCCCTGCCTGTGCAGTTCAGCATCAGGGGCCAGAAAATAAGGGCAGTTATCTGAAAGTCACCAGGGAGGCCAATGTAGATTTACGGTTGTTGATGGTATGGTAAGGTAAGACTGTAAAGCTGGCTTGGAGTGGTGTGTGCCTGGGATGCCAGACTTCATTGTTGAGGCTTCTGGAGGTGTCGTGGGCTAAATTCAGTGAAATACCAACAAGGAGAGTTGCCTACCTGATGACCCTTGTGAAAAACTAGTGATACAATGTGTGTATATGGCACTCAGGGGCTGGGCTCTATGAGTAACCGTAGTTTTTAAGGATAGCTGGTTGCTGATCGGATCATAAATGGCCACAGCAACCCTAGTGGGTAGGGTTAGGATAATATAAATGCTGCTAGCTGTAGCGAGGTTCTGATCAGATCATAAATGGCAACAGGAGCAATAGTGTTGAGGTGTAGGATTCAACCAACAGAAAATTTGGGGCTGCAAGTAGGAAGAGAGTGTGGTGGGCCCTATGTAAAGCTCAGGTTGGCATAGGATAGTTTACATCTTATCCTGTGCATGAATATAATCACTTATCTAGGTTACCTAGTGAATGTTGTGAACAGAGCAGCTGATAACAGAGGATACACCTTGTGGCAGCTTGGAGAGACAGCTGACATAGGGGAACAGAATCTGGTGGGGCTGCCATGGGCTAGCAACCCATAGCAGCCATGGTGTGATCAACCATGTAGATGCAACCGATAAATATTACAATGAGATATCTAGATTCATTAACACATAAGTCTGCACGTTGGGTTGGAAGATGACTCACAGGAGAATTACTTGGCTATGGACAGTGGAACGGCTCTAACTACAAGGAAAGAGATAAACTTAGAGGCAACTGGGGTGATAGGAAATGGAAAGAGGTTGCAGGTTTGTGTGTGCGGATGGGTCTTCATTGGGACTGAGGCTTCATTAAGGAAAGAGAAGGTGCATGGATGAGGGAGTACAGGGGCCCCACATTGAACAATACTTGATACAGGGTTGTTCAAATCAGTCAGCTGAAGTCCAGTGATAGGTCACTAACAGGATATCAACATTGCTGCTACTACTGAAGAGAACACCAGCACAGATGTACAGGAAGATTAATCTAAAGTTAAACAGAGGGATGGTAGGAAACTGGAAAATGTGAAACAAGAGAAATGACTTGGGCAGGGAATAAAGATAAAATGACCAGCTGCAGGAGATAAGGTAGGGTGGAAAAGTATAAATGATTATTTGAAAGGTATACTGACTGGTTTGAAGGAATCAGCAGAGAGGAAATTGAATAGGTTAGGTATAGTTATTTACGATTATGGAATGGCAAGGTTTGGTACATTTCAGAAAAAAGCAAAGGGAACAAGACAGAGTGAAGTCAAGAATGCAAGTAGAATTAGATAACTATTTCATGAGTTAAGGTCTCTTAGAAAGCAGTGGAGGCGAGTACGAGAAGAGGAACGAAATTATATTAAGGTACTACAAAAGAGCTTAAGAATAGGCTGGAAGTGTTAAGAAGGGCAGGGAATTTGAGGAAAAGGAAGAAAAAGAATGAACATGCTAGGACTTTAGGAATTCTTTGAATTTTGTGAAGACCTTATTTGGTAAAGAGAAATCTGGGAATTTAAAAGTTGGAAAGAGGGAATTTGAGGAGCCATATTGGTGTGCAGTATCGTGTGTAAAAGTATGCACCTGGGGTGTAGTTTTTGTGGAGATTGATGGTCATTGTTTGGAAGAAAGGGATCATTCCAAAAGAGTGGAGAAGAGCAGGTGGTATCCTTATACATAAAGAGAAAGGTGCTGTGAGTTTTGGCCCATAAGTCTACTTAATTTGGACGATAGGATTTTCTTTAGTGTACAAGCACAGAGACTTGCTGCTTATTTGAAAGCAAACAAATTAATTGACCGATCAGTACAAAAGGTTGGGGTTGCTGCTTTTGCAGGATGTTTGGAACATAGCAGCATGATGGCATGGCATCAGATTCAGACAGCAAAAAAAAGAGGGCAAGGATTTACATATAATTCTCCTACATTTAGCTAATTCATTTGGCTCAGTGCCACCTAAACATATGTGGAAAGTTTTTGAATTCTTCCAGGTGCCAGATAAGGTTACCAGGCTAGTTAAAGCATACTTTGAAAATATTCAGTTTCACTTTAGTACAGGGGAATCTGTTACATCATGGCAGCGGTTAGAAATAGGTACAAGGGCTGGATTTCACCATTAGCATTTACTTGGCTCCCCCCAATTAGGGCTTACATGGATGACATGATGAGGCTCATTACTACTGTGCCTTGCACACCACAGTTGCTGGAGAAGTTAAAAGATAACCTAAGGTTGGCTAGGCTGAAAGGTAAACCAAACAAGTCTAGTCGATTGTCAAAAACTTGTGCCTGAACATTTTTTGATGGCAGGAAAAATGATCTCTACAGTATGGGAGAGTGAAGTGAAAAGTTTAGGTAGATGGTATAGTGCCGCACTAAATGATACTGAACAAGTTATGGGACTAAAAGCTGAACGATTGAAGGTTGGTAGCCCTATGAACCCTATGTATATAGCTATTAAAGATAAAAATACACAATAAAGAATTATTTAAGCTTTTTAGTTTATATTTATATATTTATATATATTATATATATTATATATTTACTATAAATCAATAATAGGAATATGTTTTTGCTGATGACTCATAGTTTTCTGCCCAGAGACAGCGTGAGATGACGTCATTTGAGTCAAAACGAAACTGAAAGTAAACGCCGTCTTTCTTGTTCCTTTGCAGCGTCTTTATTTCTGATTATAGCGAATATCATTAGAATCTTTTATGACGAACATGACACACAAATTTTGAAGGAGCACCTTGATTGGTGGTTTTTCACACTGGATTACTCCCAGAGGCTTCACAGCACCGTGATAAGAGCGCTATTTTTAGAAACGGTAGGATCTGCGCTTTCTAACGGTATACGGAGCTCACAGACACATTCAGACATTCAAGACTTACAAAGCTGATTATATAAGGTGTGTTTCTACCCCGCACAATGCGGGGTTAGGTAATAACATTGATAGATCATGCTTGCCAGAGAAGTTGAAATTGTGGTGTCTGCAGTTTGGCTTACTGCCTCGTATTAGGTGGCCATTTACAGTTTATGATGTTTCAATCACAGAATTAGAGAGGATGGAAAGGATTATGAACAAGGCCATTAGGAAGTGGCTAGGGGTGCCGCAGGTTTTAAGTAGCATGGCATGGTATGGTAGAGGAGTATAGGCGTTACACAGGAATTTAAATGTGCAAAGGTTGCGAGATGATTTTATAAGGATTAAAAGATGCAGTGGTAAAAGCAGCAGCACCGGTCACAAAAGCAGGAAGGAAGTGGAATCTGACAGTGGCTGTGCAGGCAGCCAGGAGCTCATTAGAGCTAAGGGATGTGATTGGCCAAGTACAATGTGGAGGTGCAGGCCAGGGGGTGACACTCTCACTTTTATTGTTCCACAGTTCTACAGGAGAGGCAGCTGCCAAGGTAAACATGCCACATGAGGCGTTACACTGTGCAAAGTATTCTCCAAAATTAATCAGTGTTAAAATAGCTCCAAAAAGTGATCACACAACTGATCAATTTTTGATACTGTATGATAATAAATGTCTGTACACTACATGTTTTTAATTTCAAACCCCATTTTCAATAAAGTTTGAAATAATTTGTTCTTACCTTTCAGGATGTTCTAATACCAGTGGATCCCACTGTTGAGTTCACTGAACAGAACTCCAACCACTGAAACATAACGAGATGGACTAAAATGAAGAAAGTAAAAAAATGTTAATCTTTGTTAAAAGTACTCTCCAGTGATTGTTTAAACATATACAGCATGGTTAAAAATATAATACAAGCACTGAACTAAACTACAGAGTACATTTCTCCTGTCTTAAGAAGGTATCTACACTTTACAGCAATATCCCTCCTGCCCTTAAAGCAGTAGATATATTCCTCCTGTCTCCTGATAACTACACTGCAATTTTTATTTGTTGGTTCTCCACCAAATCAAGCTAGTAAAGTTATAAAATTTGTGAAGTGTTACTAAAGGGACATGATTCAAACTGATAGGTGACATTAGTGGACCTATTGTTAACTATAACTTAAAGCAGTTAAGGTTTATACACTTAGTTGAAGTTTGATAAAAAAAAAAAAATAAACTCAGAAAACCAAATAAGATAAATAAAAGTGAAAAATGCTTACTGTCACACCTTGACACTTTCTGCTTTGTTTTCCTCTTCCATGTGCTCTGTTCGTTGTTTTCCTTCTCCTCACATGGCTTTGTTTATGTTCACTCGCTCCACCTCTTGTTCCGCCTCTCTGTAATTGTCCTCGTTATCTGTGTCAGGTGTGTCTAGTTAAGTTCGTTTATTTAAGCCCTCTTCCCTCACTTCCTGGTATCGGTCATTTTGTTGGTTTGAGTTTGTTTGTTCATCTCTTTGTTTGTTTCATGGTTTCATTGTGTTTGTTTCACGCTCACGTTTCTTCGTAGTGTTTCTCGTTTGTGGTTCCTCGTTCATTCCCTTACTCCTTTCGTGACCCTTTAGTTCGTTCGTGTTTTGTAATGTGTGATCTCTAGCTTGCCCTGTTTCCTGCTCGTTAATGTTATTTCGTGTTTCTCGTCTAGTTCGTTTGTTTTGTTATTTCATTATTAAAGTCTGTGTTGTAGCGAGTGTGTCCGCCTCCCTGAATCTACTCTTCACACCACCCTGACACTTACCTTTTGTGAAAGTTTTGTCCAATTTTCTCAGCTGATCAACCTCAATTCTCCAGTGCTGGAATTTGTATTTATTTGTTTTAAATTTTGGTCCCATCTATTTTGCCCCACTTCCGCGAAAAATTGACTAATTAATTTTTAGAACAATTAATTCTTATTCTGCCCTCAGAACATTTATGTCACTAAATAATTCAGTGGGCTCTTTTTATTTCAGAAGGACATTGCTCCCACCAGAGAGGGAAACCAAATGGAGAAACATCATTGGAGAAACTTAGGTGGGAGCATCTCCCACTTCCTCATTCCCCAGTAGATTTACCAAACGCAGTTTCAAGCATGGAGTAGTCTTCCAATTTAGCCTTTGAACTGTAATATGTCTGTACCTTTGCCCTGTGTCGCGAGTAAAGCCATGAATCCGTTTTTCTGATTTTGGTTCAAAAGTTATCCATATCACTGCGAATAGCCTTAGCTCCAGTAAGTTTGGTTTCAGACTATCCACTCAGTAGCTAACAGTTTGTAAATACTTAACCTGGGTCTCTTGCTCTTCAACTAGATTCAGTTGCTGTATTTAGACATGCATTTCTAATGCGCCTAAGCATTGGCGCTCTGTCCTGGGTGAAATCCTAGTGCCGGATGCAGTCCTCCAGGTGGACGGTTGTTTCTGGTTGAGAGTACGCTGTGCGCGTTTGGCTGCCGCTTCTCACCAGTGTGTGAATTGAGCATTCTGAGCAGTGTGGATTGTAAAGCGTCCTTGGGTATCTAGAAAGGCACTATATAAGTGTAACGATAAATAAATTTAAAAAAAAAATGTAATTTAGAAGTGTGAGAGTGGTCTTCCATAGCAATATTTTTTGAACCTCTTTACTCTGCAGGATTCATTTCATGTCTAGGGCCATATATACACCAGCATCAGAGGGTTAGAAAAGAAATAGGGCTCTCTTTAGAGGAGTAGAGGAGGGATCTACACTGCAAACTTTACCACATCCCAGCTGGAAATCTAATCTTAGTTGTTAGGTGTATTCGATTGCTGATCTGATTTTAAAGGCCACATTAAACTTAGTGGTTAGGTGGAGGATACTATTTCATTTAAAGGTTGTAAGGTTCAGCTTGGAGTAGCATAAGATATCTTACATCTTATTCTCTGTATAATTACAATTATTGGGTCTGTACCCCAAATGACAAAATAAATAATTACATTTGAATTATAATTTTTTCAGCAGACATTAACTGTGAAACATTCTAATTCAAATACTATTACTATTTAAATGTATTTAAATTTAAATGTTTACATTATTCTTACTTAGAATATGCAAGAATGAATAGAATCAATTTGATGGATAGATTCAATTCAGAGACATTAATTGAAAGTCACAGTCAACAGAAACTTAAGCAACTGGAACAATACCAGGTGTAAGGAGAGCCTTCCCGCAAACATCCCCAACTGCATAGATTCCTTGACGTGTAGTGTTTTGAAATTCGTCAACAATTATATGCCCCTTTGAATCAAGCTCCACACCCTGCAAGATAGCATAGTATTATGCAATATTCATCAAAAATAGATAACAGTGCTTACGCACTAAAACACTGCTTAACAGCATTATAGTGAATAGGCTGGAATGTTTAAGGCATGTATGCATGAGTAAGTTAATCTTATTTACTTATATAAATAAATTAATTGCTTTCAATTGGTCAAATAATGGCAGAATAACCTTAAATAAATTTTGATGATTTAAATACAGTGACACACTGTTTAATCAAACAAATAAATGTAAAAAATATTATTATAAGTATTAATATTTATTACCATCTGACTGAGGTTGAGACCAGCTGTGTTGGGCTCCCTCCCAATAGCCCACAACAAACAGTCCACCTCTTGAATGTTGTTAGTCTTCTCATCTGTGTCCCTGTCTTCTAGGTCTTTTGTCACTAGTGTGATGTTCAGGCCCTTTGTTGATTTTTGAACTGACTTCACCTATAAACACAATTCATAGTCATGAATTAAATCTCTTAACATTTTGCAACACTTAAATGTAAACAGTCTGAATGGTCATATATCCTGTTGCTGAGAACAATAATAGCTGCACTGGCACTGATCTGTTTTTAACAATATGCCCATTAACTGTCCACTTTATCAGGCCTACCTACCTTGTTGGTCCTCTTTGTAAAAGTAAAGTCAAACAGAGTAGCTCATCTATTCCATATAGTTTGTGTTGGTATTCTTTAGTCCTTCATTAATGGTCATTGGATGCCACTCACAGAATGCAGTGGATTGGAAATTTTTTGTTGCTAGATTATCTTCAGTTCAGCAGCGAACCTGAGTGGTTTAAAAAAAAAATACTGCAGTGCTGTGTGTGATCAGCTTGTACCAGCAAAACACCACCTCACCGTCATGTCACTGCAGGGCTGAGAATGATCTTTCACCCAAATCATAGTGGTCCTGTATGGCTTCTGATGGAAGAATATTGTACAAGGGGACACGTATTGTGACAGAAGGGCAGAATACAAGACTGAGCCATCATTGTCTTTAAACACTCTTTATTTGGCACCCTTATAATGGCACTAAAATTAAAGCAAAGGAAATAGCACCAATTTGGTCTTGCTGTGAAGTGATATGCAGGGGCACTGCCCATGCAAATCCCCCATTTTTTGGGACAGTGAAGCCCCACACAACACCACATCTCACTACAAACCAAGCCCCAAACACACATGCAAAACATCCAAGCACAATGACCCCAAAAAAACTTTAATCCCTCAAAATAACCCCTAAACAACCAACAACCAGGGGGCCACTACCTGTGAGCTTCTCATCCCTTACCCTACAAGGGCCAACAACATCCACGTAAAGACATACAATATTTTTCAATCTTGAATTCTCAGTGCTTCAGTGACACTAACGTGGTGGTGGTGTGTTAGTGTTTGTTCTGGTACAATTGGTTCAGACCCAGCAGTGCGGCTGGAGATATTAAACTCTGTGTCCACTCGCTGCAGTATTAAGAATGATCCACCACCCAAATTATACCTGCTTTGTGGAGGTCCTGACCATTGAGGAAAAGGGTGGTAGGAGGCTAAAAAAAATATGCAGAGCAATAGATGGACTACAGTCTGTAATTGTAGAACTACAAAGTGCTCATGTCTGGTCAGTGGAGCTAAGAGAATGGATAGTGAATGCAGAAACAAGGAGTTGGTCATACTGTTATGGTTGATGGTTGTATAGGACAAGGAAGCCTGAAACTTCTCAAATTGAGTTTAGTTTGTGGCTGGTGTGACGCAGCCCTTTCCACATGGCAATTCAGCACGGAACAGTAAGGAGTTCAGAGTCTACAGAACAGAGTGCCTGAAGAAGCTTATATGTGTGAAGTAAATAAAAAATATATGTAAGAGTCAATACATTTACAGCGTTATACATAATATAATAATTTAACAGTGATTTAATAATTGAACCTGGGAACTAATGGAGATTATAGAGAACAGGAGTAATGTGGACATGGTGCTTAGTCCGGGTCAGAAGCCTGGCTGCAGAATTTTGAATAAGCCAAATTTGTTTATCTGGAATTCCAATCAGTAAACATTAAATAAGCTCAATGACTGTTTAAAAGATGTAAAACACTGGATATCGAATAAAACAACAGAGGTTCTCCTTTTGGATCTAAAATTTCAAGAATAAACAGTCAGATTTCACATTTCCGCAGGGTTGTTTTAGCACCGTTGTTATTCACATTATACATCCTGCCACTGGCACAGTTATAACATGATAACATGTTGTCAGTTTCCACTGTTATGCTGATGATATGCAGCTGTACTTATCAAACAAAGCAAGCTATAAACTTAGATTGAATAAGATGTCTAGTAATTTTCTTCCACTGCACTCTGACAAAATAAATCATATAAAATTATTTATATAGCATTTTTTTTTATAGCTGAGGTTGTCACAAAGCAGTTTTACATAATAGAAGTTTCTTCCTATGGGTCCAAAAGCTTCAAGAAATAAACTGTTAGACTTAAGTTTAAATACAACAGATTTATCTGTAGCACCTAAGTCTGCAGCAAAAAATATTGATTAAAATATTGATAATCGATTATTTGATGAACACATAGGTAACATTAATAGGTCTAGAAAATGGCTAGGCCACTCCAGGTTCTAAATGTGCTTCTTCATAAGCTACTTCTTTGATACACTGATCATATTTCTTGGGTTATTGTCATGCCGGAAGACCCATCCACATTTTCATCCCCATCCATCCACATTTTCAGTGTTCTGGCTGAGGCCAGGAAGTTCTCATTCAAGATTCTATGGTATATGACTCTCTCTCTGTTAAAGTACACCTACCATAAAACTTATAGACTGTTCATGTCATTGTAAGGCATTAAACTTCAGCAGGTGATCAAGTAATGTTTTTTCCCCCCTTTACAAATCCCTTCATGGTCTTGCCCCTTGTAGTGAGATGAATGTGCTTTAATTTCTAGTAAGAAACTTGGCTTTCTGGGTCTTTAATACTAGAATTTAGACTGGTCACTTTTGTAGACATCTTCATTTCCCAACCCAGATTGTCTGTAAAAAAATAATAATAATAAAATTAAAAAAAAAACACTCCAGGCCCTGTTTATGACCCAAGGTCTCTAAAACGGTAAAGACAAGAATTTTTGGTGATGGCAGAGACATTTCATTTCAATTAATGCTCTCTGTAAAACTGCTAAGTCAAGGACTTTTCAAACCATAGAATTAAACCTTAATTCCCATTAGTTTAAAACAGTTTCAAGTTGCGTTGGACAATCAAACAATTAATTATAATCATGTGTTTAAAATTACCTTTGTATGAACTTAATTTAGGAACCCCCAAGATTTTCACATACTATGTGTGTGTTATTTGGTTAAGAATTATGCAAAACATGGTACAAAACCTTAACGTGGTGGAGGGGTTTGCGTGCCTGCGTGAGCCTAGGAGCTATGTTGTCGGGGGTAATAACCCCTGGTAGGGTCTCCCATGGCAAATTGGTCCTAGGTGATTGGCCAGACAAAGAGTGATCCATAAAGACAGAGATGAAGAGATCAAGAACAGGGACACAGCTTCCCTCGCCAAGATGTAGGGTTACCGGGGCCTTACCCTAGAGCCAGGCCTGGGGGAGGGGCTCCTTGGCGAGCGCCTGGTGGCCGGACTTTCACTCATGGGGTCCGGCCGGGCTCAGCCAGAAGGAGCAACATGGGTGCACTGTCCCATGGGCCCACCATCCGGATCTATAATACATCCGGGTCTGGCGCAATGTGGACTGGGTGGCAGCCGGGGTCGAGGGACCCTGGTGTTCTGATCCTTGGTTACTGAAACTGGCTTTTGGAACATGGAACGTAACCTCTCTGGTGGGAAAAGAGCCTGAGCTGGTCCGCAAAGTTAAGAGGTACCGGCTAGATATAGTTGGGCTCACCTCGACACACAGTATGGGCTTTGGAATGTATGGGATCTCCTTGAGAGGGGCTGGATGCTCTTTCACTCTGGAGTTGCCCAGGGTGAGAGGCGTAAGGCAGGACTGGGCTTACTCATAGCCCCCTGGCTTAACGCCTGTACGTTGGGGTTTACCCCAGTAGACAAGAGGGTAATTTCCGTTCGGAAATTCAGGTTGGGGAAAGGGCTTTGACGGTTGTTTGTGCTTATGCACCGAAAAGCAGTTCAGAGTACCATGCCTTCTTGGGGACCCTAGAGGGGGTGCTGGAGAGCACTCATTCTGGGGACTCCATTGTTCTGCTGGGGGACTTCAACACTCACGTGGGTAATGACAGTGAGACCTGGAGGAGCGTGATTGGGAGGAACGGCCCCGCTGAACTGAACCCGAGTGGTGTTCAGTTATTGGATTTCTGTGCCTGTCACAGTTTTTCCATTACGAACACCATGATCGAGCATAAGGGTATACACAAGTACACCTGCTCCAGGATACCCTAGGCCGCATTTCAATGATCGACCTTATAGTCGTATCATCAGACCTGCGGCCATATGTTCTGGACACTTGGGTGAAGAGATGTACTGCGCTGTCAACTGATCACCACCTGGTGGTGAGTTGGATCAAATACCATCAGGCGACTGAGGAGGGGAAAGCGGTGTTCCACCAACACTGTATATGGTGGGGGTGGGGAACTATTGACCTCGACTGGGGACATAATTAGGCGGTGGAAGGAATACTTCGAGGATCTTCTCAATCCCACCAGCACGTCTTCCGCAGAGGGCGGGGGGGGGGGGGGGATGGGTGCTTGTCTATCACTGGGGCAGAGGTGGCCGAGGTGGTAGGAAAACTCCTTGGCGGTAGGGCCCCGGGGGTGTATGAATTTCGCCCCGGGTTCCTCAAGGCTCTGGATGTTGTGGGGCTGTCCTGGCTGACAACATTGTGTGGACATCAGGGCCAGTGCCTCTGGACTGGCAGACTCGGGTGGTGGTTCCCCTTTTTAAAAAGGGGGATCGGAGGGTGTGTTCAAACTATAGGGGGATCACACTCAGCCTCCCCAGTAAAGTCTATGCGGGGGTACTGGAGAAGAGAGTCCGACTAATAGTTGAACCTCTGATACAGGAGGAACAATGCGGATTCCGCCCCAGTCGTGGAACACAGGACCAGTTCTTTACCCTCGCAAGGATCTTGGAGGGTGTGTGGGAGTTTGCTCAACCAGTCTACATGTGTTTTGTGGATCTGGACAAGGCATTCAACCATGTCCCTTGGGATATTCTATGGGGGGTGCTCTGGGAGTATGGGGTACTGGGCTCTTTGCTACGAGCTATCCAGTCCCTGTATAAACAGAGCAGGAGTCTGGTTTCCAGTCAGAGTTGGACTCCGTCAGGGCTGCCCGTTGTCACCAGTTCTGTTCATAATTTTTATGGACAGAATTTCTCAGTGTAGCCAAGTGGCGGAAGGTGTCCGGTTTGGTGGTCTCAGGATTCCATATCTGCTTTTTGCGGATGATGTGGTCTTGTTGGCTTCATCGAGTCGGGACCTCCAGCTCTTGCTGGGCCAATTTGCAGCCGAGTTTGACGCGGTAAGGATAAGGATCAGCACCTCTAAATCCGAGTCCATGGTACTCAGTCGGAAAAGGGTGGAGTGCTCTCTCCAGGTTAGAAGTGAGATCCTGCCTCAAGTGGAGGTGTTTAAATACCTTGGGGTCTTGTTCACGAGGGAGGGAAAGAGGGAGCAGGAGATTGACAGGCGGATTTGTGCAGCATCAGCATTAATGCGGGCTCTGTACCGGTCCCTTGTGGTGAAGAGAGAGTTGAGCAGAAAAGCAAAGCTCTCGATTTACTGTTCAGTCTACATCCCAACCCTCACCTATGGTCACGAGCTTTGGGTAGTGACCGAAAGAACGAGATCGCGGGTACAAGCAGCTGAAATGAGTATTCTCAGCAGGGCGTCTGGACTCTCCCTTAGAGACAGGATTAGGAGCTCTGACATCCAGGAGAGACTTGGAGTGGAGCCGCTGCTCCTCCACATCAAGAGGAGCCAGTTGAGGTGGTTCGGGCATCTGGTGGTTCGGATGCCTCCTGGACGCCTTCTTGGTGAGATGTTCCAGGCATGTCCAATGGGGAGGAGTCCCCGAGCAGACCAAGAACATGCTGGAGAGATTCCATGTCTCGACTGGCCTGGGAACGCCTCGGTATACCCCCGGAGGAGCTGGAAGCGGTGGCTGGGGAGAGGGAGGTCTGGGTTTATTTGCTCCAACTGTTTCCCCCCGCAAGCTGGACCCAGATAAGCGGTGGGAAATGGATGGATGGATGGATGCATGGATTGATGGATGGATGGACAGTCACTCAACAGGAATCTTTCTCAAGTCTTTGTCTTGTCAAGAGTCCTAAATTATATGTGATGTCACTACTTCAGGGAGGTTATGGTTTAAAGAACATCCAATCAGCATTTGGACAGAGCAACCCTCAAGCACTAAGGGTCAATCAAGACTTCATGGCAGGGTTCCTATGGCCCAGTGGCACGAAAACACTTTGCTCTCTTCAGCTTTTCAGCAGTTCAGAGAAAAGAAAAACAGAACAGAAAAGAAAATGGGAAAATTGTAACAAGAGAAGTTTCCCTTGAGAAACTTGGTCTCCCATTTTGGAAGTTCCGCACTACAGAAATTAAGTGAGAGAGGAGAATCTACTTAAATTAAGTTTAGAGCCATTGCCTCAATGCAATATTAAATTGCAGTCAAAGTTTTATATTTATTTCTATTAGAAATTTTAAAGCTATAATTCAATACAACAAAGCTCAACTACAAGCCTACAAGCATGAACTCCAACCTCTGAACCATGAAGTTTGAGCTTCAGAATCATGAAGGAAAATCCCCACATGCAATTTTGATCACTTTTTGATGTGGCATCTCTGAGAAAGGGCCCTGGAGAGACATGCATGGATGTAGCTCTCACAAGGAAGCAGACCCTGCGAAGGAGAATCCCCACATGCACCCTCAGAATTCCACCTGCTCTGATGGAGTGGTCACCGTGTCCAAGGCTGTGTCTCTGACCAAAAGCCCAGTGGAAGAACAACTGCGATGCTACAAAGCCCATGTCTGCAAAAAGCTACAGAAAGCCTGGTGTCTTTGAAGTCTTCTGCTGACATTGGTTCCATGTGGCTCAAAGGAAATTTGAGGTCACTGGTTAAATTCTTTCATAGCTCAGGAGATTCATGCTGAATGCTTTGCTGGGATAAACTTTAGAAATTAAAATATTTAAAATAGAGAAATTCCCTCATATTAATCTTCCTCATGTTTTGCTGTAGTCCATTTTATTATATGAACGTACAAGCAATAAATATTCATTATTTGATATTACCTTTAATAAATGTAATATCAAATAAAATGTACAATAAAACCAGTCCTTGGTTATTTGTTTGTGTGTGCACCTTTCTTGTACAGAATGATTATTTTCTGACCAGATTCAATTTCGGAACCAAGAACCTTCAACGGATCAGTGAACATATTAATTCATTATTATATGCTCAATTATATTACATAATAATTAATAATAATTAATTCTGCTATATTATATGTAATGTCACTCAACATTATGGTCTACTTGTCCAAGCTGAAACTGGACTGGTAAAGACACTACACCATAAAAACTTGCAAGAACTCTTTTCCTATTGCAAACTATCACATCCACTTATGTCACAGGACTCTGACTTTCTATTAGTTCAAATAATGAACTCTTAAGTCTATAGGTGCTGGTCATAAAGAATGAAAAAGTTGATTATTTCAGTAATTCTGTTCAAAACGTGAAACCTGTATGTTATACTCATTCATTACACACAGACTGATATATTTCAAGTGTTTATTTCTTATAATTTGATTATAACTGACAAAAATGAAAACCCCAAATTCAGTATCTCAGAAAATTAGAATATTGTGAAAAGGTTCAATATTAAAGACACCTAGTGCCACACTCTAATCAGCTAATTAATTCAAAACACCTGCAAAGGCCTATAAAATGGTCTCTCAGTCTAGTTCTGTAGGATACACAATCATAGGGAAGACTGCTGACTTGACAGTTGCCCAAAAGACGAACTTACACTGGCAGGGCAAGACACAAAAGGTCATTGCTAAAGAGGCTGGCTGTTCACAAAGCTATGTGTCCAAGCACATTAATAGAGAGGCGAAGGGAATGAAAAGATGTGGTAGAAAGTTTTTAACTGGTCAGCAAACTCGACTGACCTTAACACCATAGAAAATCTATGGGGTATTGTGAAGAGTAAGATATAATACGCCAGACCCAACAATGCAGAAGAGCTGAAGGACACTATCAGAGCAAACTGGGCTCTCATAACACTTGAGCAGTGCCACAGACAGATCGACTCCATGCCACACCCCATTACTGCAGTAATTCAGACAAAAGGAGCCCCAACTAAGTATTGAGTGCTGTACATGCTCAGCATTTCTAAAATTCTTTATTTTTGTATTGGTCTTAAGTAATATTCAAATTTTTTTTAAATACTGAATTTGGGGTTTTTCATTAGTTGCCAGTTATAATCATCAAATTAAAAGAAATAAACACTTGAAACATATCAGTCTGTGTGTAATTAATGAGTATAATATACAAGTTTCACTTTTTCAATGGAATTACTGAAATAAATCAACTTTTTCATGATAGTCTAATTTTATGGCCAGCACCTGTAAACTGCAAACTTGTTTAGATCCATGGTTACATCGACATTGGGAATTGTGGTAAACTGAGATGTTGGTGCTGTTGTTTCGCTGTTTACACGTGATCACTAAGGTTTGTTAACAGTCACCATGCGGCATCGCCTGGATATGCGATGGGACTTATTCAGCACAGACCTTCAACTAAAGACCACTGTATTATTACCTATACAGATTCCAAGGCTGCTTCTACCTTCAGTTATAAATTAAAACTATATTGTTTATTTTTGTTGGACCACAGGAGAATGGATCCCCCTTGTGAGTCTTGGTTCCTTCTAGGGCTTTTTCCTTTGGCTTTGAGGGAGATTTTAACCTAGGGTGAGTAATTAAAATTTTGTTTTAACTTTCTGTAAAGCTGCTTTGTGACATCATCAGGTTGTAAAAATTGCTATACAAATAAATTTGACTTCACTTGAATTGACACATTGGTCACTGCAAGTGTAACTCGCTTCTTATTTGCATAAATTTGAAGAAATCTCAAATTTCTGCAGTTCGCTTCACCTCTTTCATGCTACGACTGCTTCCATAGCCCTTTTTCACCAATAAAACTCTGGTTCTTGAACCAGTTCATTCTGATTCTTGGAACTTTGCTGCTCTCCCATGAACCAACCTGAATGATGTGCAGTAAGTGATGCACACTAAATGACCACGTCAAGATCCACTGCTCGATAACCACATTTAAGGATCAGCTGTTTCAGGAGAACAGTCACTGCCCATAAGCAAGTAACCTAACCCCCAAATTGCATAGTTGGCAGCCCACGTGTGTGTGTTTTGACTGCCCCTAGTGTGTGTGAAGAATTGGTCACTTGTGTGTTTGTGTGTTCAATACCACAGATGGTATAAATGCAGAGAAGCAATTTCCCCAAGGGAATTATTAAAGGTGACACTTATGTTTTCTCATCTCTTATTTTTTTAAATGATGTCCAGAATTTACCAAATTTTACTTGAACTGATCATATATTATATATGAAATTATAAATGTGAATACATGATTGCTCATGGCAGCAGGTAGTGTCGCAGTCACACAGCTCCAGGGACCTGGAGGTTGTGGGTTCGATTCCCGCTCCTGGTGATTGTCTGTGAGGAGTTGGTGTGTTCTCCCCGTGTCCGCGTGGGTTTCCTCCGGGTGCTCCGGTTTCCTCCCACAGTCCAAAAACACACGTTGGTAGGTGGATTGGCGACTCAAAAGTGTCTGTGAATGTGTGTGTGTCTGTGTTGCCCTGTGAAGGACTGGCGCCCCCTCCAGGGTGTATTCCCGCCTTGCGCCCAATGATTCCAGGTAGGTTCTGGACCCACTGCGACCATGAATTGGATAAGGGTTACAGACAATGAATGAATGAATGAATTAACGTTTCCACTGATTTTTGCAATTCTATGTTTTGTGTATTATCTGCATTGTAAATGTGTCCCCCTTAATGTACTTGAACAATGGTTCAATAATGGTTTAAAAAAGTTAATTTTTTATGAATTTGTCTTTAAGAAACAGAACAATTTTTACGAAACACACGGTACTAGTTTAATACAATAAGCATATTCCCAGGTCAGACAAAACTAAGATTAACTTTTTAACGGTTTTGATCAGATAGGGTTCACTGTGTTTCTC
Source organism: Hoplias malabaricus (assembly GCF_029633855.1). Lineage (NCBI taxonomy): Eukaryota > Metazoa > Chordata > Actinopteri > Characiformes > Erythrinidae > Hoplias > Hoplias malabaricus. The sequence continues at coordinate 17,318,292 of NC_089816.1, read as the reverse complement.
CTTACTTGGCCAGGCCTACCACAGTTACTGCAGATTTGCTAACTGTGAAGCAGACTATACACTTCTTCATTTATAATTTGAGGGTTTTAAATTAAATAAAATGATGGATACCGTACAAATTTAAATTCAAAACAAACTATATATTAATATTACCTGAGTGTTCTTCCATAGATCAATACCACTGTTTTGCAATTCTTTTGTACAATTTGAGCTTATTAAGGCATCAAAATTCCTTAGCACCTTTGGGGGGGGGGGGGGGGAAACAACAACATTAGCTAGTAAATTGTTTGCCGTTTCACATATATGTTCTCACATATATTCTCAATACCCAGAAAAGGGATTCTTACCCCACTCTGACGAATGATGAGAGATGTTTTGGACCCAAGAGAGGAGAGGATTCCAGCCATTTCCACAGCAATATATCCAGCCCCAACAATAACACAACGTCTATAAAAGGAACCATATTAGGTTTTTATAGCTGAAACTCAACATAAACTTGTCCAAAAAACAAAGTAAGTAACTAAGGTATTCCTGGGTACAGACAAATACAAGACTAGCATGATAACCAAAACTGAATGTTAATTGACATTATAGTAAAAACTTTATTAATATACATTGAATTCAACAGATAAGTAGGACTTACTTGGGACATGATTCCAGTTCAAAAAATCCATCACTGGTAATGCCAAGGCTAGCACCTGCAAGAAAATCAAATGATTACAAACACCCGAGCATATTGCACCATTAAGCATCAAGTATATTTAATGAGAATTGAATACATTAAATTTATTTTCACAGATGGTAAATTTCCTAATTGTATAAGCAAGGAAATTTAAGTAGTAATGATTGTAAAATAAAATGTTTAAGTTTGATTTTCACAAACGTGTCACAAAACCTTTTTGTCATTCACATATTGAAACCAAAACGTCTTGTTAGCAAATGTGTTCTACAGCAAACATGGTGTATAAACCATGTTTAATAGTTTAACTCTGACTATCAATTTATCTATGGGGCAGCTTTTAAAAATTGAGAGCAGAAGAGAACAGTCAAAGTGAATGCACCTTTAGTCACCTACACAACTTTCTGCAGTTGAATAAAGATAAAAGAGATTATTCTATTTGGGAACAGCAATGAGAGACACAGATTGGCTGCACATCTGGACTCGAGAGCCATCAGATCTGGTGTATTAATGGACTCAGATCTCTGTTTTAGTTGTCATGATAAAACGGTTACTGGATCATTTTAACATCTTAAGAATATAAGTAAGATTAGAGATTTTCTTACTAAACCAGACCAGGAGGAACTTATCCATGCTTTTATGGGATTGATTACTATAATGGTCTCTTAACTGGATTTCCACAAAAGACCATTAAACAGATTCAGCTGATTCAAAATGCAGCTGACAGAGTTCTCACTAGGAGTAAAAGAAAAGATCATGTAACACACATTATCACTGGATACCAGTCTGTTACAGAATAGACTTTGTTATTACTGGTTTATAATGTCTTAATGGTGTAGGACCAGCATATTTATCAGATCTGAGATACGAGTCAAGCAGAGATCTTAGATCGTTAGG